>NW_024545782.1:47500-462500 GCF_018152505.1 Drosophila elegans | reverse complement strand
TCAGTCCAAGCAGATTTTTACCATGGAATTCGTCGAAAGCGTATGAGGCAGTTCTGGTTTCAACAAGACGGCGCTCCACCGCACACAAGTCGCATAACAATCGATTTTCTGAAGAAATTGTTTCCGGGCCGTTTGATGTCGAAAAGTGGTGATTTGGACTGGCCACCGCGTTCGTCCGATTTGACGCCGCCTGACTTCTTCTTGTGGGGATATTTGAAGTCAAAGGTTTACGTTAACAAGCCAAGGACCCTAGAAGAGCACAATCTCTTCACATTCGTGAAGAAATAGCCGCTATTCCGGCCGAAATGTTGGCGAAAACGATGGAAAATGCTGCAAAAAGGGCACAATACGCCATCAACGCCAGAGGCGGCCATTTGATTGATGTAAACAAATCTACTTGGAGCAAATTAAATGTTTAAGATTGCCAACCGCCAAATTTTTATTTTTTTCTTTGATTTTTTAAAAGAAAAACATGGGTCCGTCGAATATGGGCAACCCTACGGTCAGGTAGGATCGACTGTCCTGCTGATGCTGATAAAGATGCAAACATCTGACTACCCTCTGAAAAGGGAAAGCTAAGCTCTATAAAACCATAACTAGATGCTAGCGTGGACGGCATCTGACTTTCAACTCGAGGTTTCTCAGTTTGGGGCTCAGTAGCCATTTTGTTTTTCAAGAGATCTGTCTCGTTGTTGATAAAATATCAAACATTATTATTTTTCCTACAGTTGAATACGGAGTCCTTGCTCCTCTACAGTGTTATCAATTATCAAAAAACGCGTTTCACTAGGTGAGTACCGAACAAGAAAATCGCCCGTGGAGCTGATAGCCACGTTTTCGCAATATTTTCTTCCCATTAGATAAGAAGCAGTAATCTGGACCCGAACAAGGTGCTACTGCTGGCCCGTTCCCCTCATGAATCACAATTAAAACGAAAACCTACTGCACGGCGTCAATTAGAGTTTGGTTTTAATACTCACTTTGCCCTATGTGCTTTCAGTGTACATAATGGAGTTGAATGAGGATGACGGTCACCCGGAGATCGAGGCTCTCGGCTGTGACCTCTGCACCGTGCTCAAGGCGTCTGCTAAATCTTTAGCACCCACCGTTAGCGACGAAGCACTTAACACGCTAAACGAGCTGCGCGAAGCGAATCTTCTATGCGATGCCCAGATCTCGGTGGGGGAGCATGCCTTTAACGTACACCGCGCAATAATGTCCTCATGCAGCTCGTATTTTCGGTAAGTTCCCAATTTGACCCCCAAATTCGAAGATACATGGCATACTTTCCCACGTCTCCCCGGCAGTGCGCAGTTCACAGGGTTTTATACCTCCAGTTGCGGATGCGGAGCTGGAGCTGCTAGTGTCGAGGAGAAACGCGTCATCCATATCCCTGGCATAAGTGCATGCATAATGAACTGTGTAATCCAGTTTGCATATCTGCGCAAGACCACCATTTGCGAGGACAATGTTCACGAACTTCTTATCTGTGCGGACTATGTTGGCATGGTGGCTCTGGTTAAGCAATGTAAAAACTACCTAAGCCGCACTCTTACCCCTGAAAACTGTGTCAGTATAATGGGATTTGCACGGTGAGTGGAAGCCAAAATATTCTGTTCCGATTTTAAATGGTTTTTCGTCAGGTTTCGGTTTTTGGAGGACTTGCACCTAAAGGCCCGCCACTATATGCTGAGATACTTTACGGAAGTAGCAGCCCGAAATACGGACATCATGGAAATGAATATTAAGGACTTTTACAGCATTATTAGCGACGATGAACTTAACACACGCGAAGAGGACCATGTATGGAAACTGTGTGTCAAGTGGATCGACCGGAATCCGGAGAGCCGCAAACAACATGTTGCACACTTAATGACTGGCGTTCGCATGGGTCTTATGACTCCAAAGGTGGGTACACGTTAAATTCCAATGCATTGATAGTATAATCCCATTAACAATTCTTAATAAATATCTCGAGTTACGCGATATTGGAAGTAAGCAGAAATAAGCAGCGGAAAATATATAACAGAAATCTTTAAATTTTTTTATTATTATTAAAAAGCAATTTTTTTTCGTTAACATAGATACCATTTCTCTTTAACATAAAACAATTCAATTGATTGCTGAAAAATTTTGATATTTGCACAAGTTTTTCTTTCATTACATTAAAGCTTAACTTTTTACTGTTATTCAATAGAAAGGAATGTAATTATAAACAAAACAAGTGTTTGTGACCTGTGATTGTCTTATGTTCCAAAAAACTTTATTAATTGTATTGCTTAAAGAGTCGTTAAGTCTAAAAAAAATCTTTCGTAAAGAAGAATTTTAAAAGTTCAATCGGGTTTAGTAATATAGTGTTCTTTGTTCTGCTTTAATTTAATTATCTTTTATTCAGATTTATAGCACACACAAAATATATCCAGGGTTACACACACATTAAAATATAACTTAACTATATAACTTAAAACTACTTTGGACATGTTTATTAAGAGTAGTTGCTTACTTAGTTCTTATTACTACAATTCGGCCGTCCTGACTATGAGGATCTCCCCATACTCGTTGACTTACTTCTAGTAACAATGCTACTTTGGCCATATTTATTTATTTTACAATTGTGTTTTTCTTCTATGTTTTTACTATTATTTTTGTTTTTATTAACAATAATTTTATTTGTATTGTTAATTTCATTAGCAGGATCAATTTCCTTATTTTATATATCTAGACTATCATTAACATCAACTTTGTCTTTTCCATTAAGCCAGGGTTTCATATTATGCACCGCCCATATACCCGAATATGGCACTTGTGACTGCTGAAAGTTCTCCACGTCTTCAATAAAGTACCTATCATTATCTAACACCTTGGACACAACATAAGGCCCTTTCAATTTGAGAATTAACTTACTGGACACGACTTGCTGCGAGTTAAAATTTCAAACAACAACATAATCTCCTTCAGAAAATAGTTGCGGTTTTGTCGTTTTGAATCAACATAGTTTTTGTTATATCCTTGCGTTTTTTTCTGGCATATATTAGCTTGTATTTCGTTCAGGTCTTTGTGCAAAATTTCTTGACTTTCATCGATAAAATTTTCTTTTAAACTATCAATATAAAAACCCCTCTGTCTAACCCCAAACATATTACACTTGGGTATTGATTTAAACTTCCGTTTTTTGTGTTATTCATTGTAAACTCTACTTTGTCTAAAACTTTGTGCCATGTTTGATTATTCTCTACGTCTGTTAACTTTGCTATCATTGGACCTTAATCTCTATTGACTCTTTCTACTTGCCCGTTAGCTTTTGGCGAAGCTGTTGCTATTTTAACATGCCTTACATTGTTTTGTTCAACCTAAATTTAAATTTTAATTTAATTACGTTTAAATTCCATTGACGTAAAACAGCTGCCTCGATCAGATATTATGTTTTTAGGTCTACTGTACGATCTGAAATAGTTTTGTAAAGCTTCTATTGCTTACTTGGAACTAGTTGTTTTGGTTGGATATAATCCGGTGAATTTTGTACATGCGTCAATTATTACTAGTATGTGCTTTTTATTCGTTTCCTTGCTATTTATCGGACCATAGTGATCAATATGAATAACTTCAAACGGACTAGTACCTTTCGGAATAGGATGTAAAAAAAACTTCAGTTTTACCTGTTTTATTAGAATATGCTATATACACTTTAGGAGGTTCTTTATGTGAATCTCAACTTTCTTTCTTATACCTGGAAACCAATAACTCTTACTTATGAGGTCCGTTACTTTGTCAATTCCTACATGCCCCATTTCGTCATGTTATTTGTACAGAACATATTCTTCCATTGACTGTGGAACACAAAGTGTAGCCTATCGTTACTTTTCTTATACACGACACCATTTCGTAGTTCATAGTGCTCATCCTCTTGATTTAATAACATTTCTTTAACTCTATTTATATTTTCATCTCTTTCTTCGAAAGTATTTGTTTCAATTACAAGAATACTATTACTTCGACTCAGTGCGTCCATATGTTGCATTCTTTTTCCCGATCTGTGCTCAAGCTCGTAGTCATAGTTTTGAAGCTCTAAATATATTGCTAAAACTGGAGCTTCAATTAACTTTTCCTTAAGTATAGTGAACGCATTTAGTTCTTCTGTATTAAAAGCAAAATTCTTGTCTTTTCTGGTTAAATCGTAAAGTGGCTTTGCAATAATAGAAAAATCTTTAATAAATCTTCTGAAATAAGAGCTTGACTTTTGAGGGCACTGGAAAAGACCTAATTGCTTCTAAACCCGTTTTGTTCGCTTTTATCCCATCTCCATTGACTGTATATCCCAAGTAATCAATGGATGTTTAAACTATTAAACAATGGATGATTACAAGAATTCACATTTATCAAGTCTAAGTTTTAATTTGTTTGTTAAACTTCTTTTAAAATTTCGAAATGCTCATACAAACTCTCCGTCGCTATCATAATGTCATCAAGATAGATCACAACTTTTCCCGGTCGTACCATATCGGCAAATTTCTTGTTAATAAATCTCTGGAATGTTGGTAGTGCATTCGTCAAGCCAAACGGCATTCTTAGAAATTCAAACGGCCCTAGTGGGGTGGTAATGTCTTACATATTCGTTGCCAGTTTCTTTCTTCTTGTACAATAAACACTCTCTAGCCAAGTGTCCAACTTCTCCACAGGCATAGCAAGCTCCATCAGCCCGTACTGGCTTGCGACGTTCCTTAGCCAGATGGCCAAGAATGTGGCAGTTAAAGCATTTGATGACCCTCTGTTCCGTGGTCGCAGCGTTTGATGAAGACTTTCCTTGCATCCCATTTTGATGTACCGGAGCTCTGGGTTTCTCTACATCTTGAAAGGTTTCCAATACATCAGCTGGCACTGCTAAACGTAGTAATTTCGCTTGGTTTTTAAGTTGTACATTTTGTATGCCATCTTTCAAGTACTGCACTAGTTCGTGAACATTCATAGCGCTGTATCCTTCCAGAGTAAGTTTGTCAAAGTAGTAGTTGGCAAACTTCTCACCGAATTGCCACTGGCGGTTTGCAAACTTGCGTCGCATTTCCAGGACGTTATCTCAAGTCGTTATCAAGTCGATACTCCCAGACAACATTGATGGGCGAGATAACAGCCAAAAATTAGCCTTGCCCTTTAAGCGTGAGCAAATTAATGAACGCATGACGTCATCACTGATTTTAAACACATCACGAACATTTTTTACCACCAGCAACCATTCGTTTATGTTGCCATCGCCGTTGAATTCTGGAAGTAGCTCTTCCACGGTGTTCAAGTTCATTTCTGGCTTGGAAAGACGGTCCACATTTTCGAAACGTAAATTTTGCATCGCCTGTTCCATTCCCACAGCGTTGCCACCCGATTCGGCCAGTATGTTGCTAGCTGGACTACGTTAAACGCCACCACGATCAACTGTCTCGACAAGTTTAAGTTCGTTGCCGAAAACGTCTTCATCTTCTTCCTCGCTTTGTTCTTCGTTGTTGTTGTTGGCTGCATTGGCGACAGCCATCTCAACACCAATTTCGCCTCCACCTTTCGTAGACTCCACCTTTTCGTAGTACAACTCCGGAGCATTTTCAGACGGTAGTACAGCACTTAACTGCGCAATTAGTGAGGCTTTGTTTCCCTTTGTGGACACAGTTTTTTCACAGAAACTTTTGATTTCCATTAATTTGAGTTCGCCGAGATTAATGCGTGAAGCCATGTTAACAGATATTTTCCTATTCCCATATAACTTGGTTAGGTTCCGTTACTACTTCTGAATTATAGTGTTCTTTTTTCTGCTTTAATTTAATTATCTTTTACTCAGCTTTTTCGTTTGATCGCACCGGCCACGCTTTTTCGAATGCCTCGCTCTCTTCTTCGTGCGTCTTTTTTTAGGGATGCAAAACACATCGATACTTTTACAAACGAGGGATATATATCCAGGGTTACACAGACATTAAAATATATCTTAACTATATAATTTAAAACTTCTTTGGCCATGTTTATGTAGTTGCTTACTAAGTTCTTATTACTAAAGTAATAATGTTTTTTTTTCTAAAGTGTATATTGAGCCGCATATTTTCGCATGTTATTTTTAAATCAACATTTTTAAGGTTCAGTGCCCAAGCGAGTCCTCTTTTCAGTGAAAATGATGCTTTCAAAAAACTTTTGGACATACATCTAAATACAAGAAAGAACGCTATAGCCGAGTTCCCCGACTATTAGATACCCTTTACTCAGCTAAAAAATTTTAAACTAAATATTTCCCCACAAAAAAATGGCGCCGTCTTTCGGCTGCAAAGCCAACACTAAAAGCTAAGAGCGTACAGCACACCCACCCCTCGCTAACAGTTCTGTCGTTCTCACTTTTTCTCTCTCTCTCATCTACTACCACCGGCAAGTCAGTGGCTCATTGGCTGAGAACTCTACTCTCATTACTCTACGAGTAAAGGGTATAAAACTAGTTTCGATAAGTAAATAATACTAACTTTTATACCCTAGCAGAGGGTATTATAATTTCGGTCAGAAGTTTGTAACGCAGTGAAGGAGACCTTTCCGATCCCATAAGTATAGTATAAAGATTATTGATCAGGATCAATACGGGAGTCTTCTGTCAGTCTGTCCATCTGTCTGTCTGTTTCAATACCGTTTGCGAGCTCAGTTTAAAAGCTAGAGATCTGAAAATTTCACAGACGTCCTAAACATGTAATCGCAGATTATGTTTGAAAAGCGTCCTGATCGGAAGTCTATATCCCATAGCTCCAATGGAACAATCGGATTAACTTGCAAGAATTGAAAATATTTCGCGCAGTGTAAAAGCTATTGACATGAATCCAAATTATATTCTTTGACGCATACCTTGATCAGGGTAAAAAGTGAGTGCTGATCGGACGTCTATATCCTATAGCTCCCGTACAAACAACAGGGTGAAGTAGCTGACAATTTAATACTTTTCAGGATATAAAGGCTATTGACATCAATCTTTCTAAAT
This sequence comes from Drosophila elegans, assembly GCF_018152505.1. Lineage (NCBI taxonomy): Eukaryota > Metazoa > Arthropoda > Insecta > Diptera > Drosophilidae > Drosophila > Drosophila elegans. The sequence continues at coordinate 455,515 of NW_024545782.1, read as the reverse complement.
CTTATTATACCCTTGAAGAGGGTATTATAATTTTGGTCTCTGATGGAGATATTTCAGACCCCATAAAGTATATATATTCTTGATCAGGATCAATAGGGGAGTCGATATAGCCACGTCCGTCTGTCTGTCTGTCTGTTAGTTTCAATACCGTTTGCGCGAGCTCAGTTTAAAAGCTGGCAATCTGAAACTTGTACAGTCGTCCTAAAGCATGTGTACGCAAATCAAGTTTAAAAAGATCCCCGATCGGACGTCTTTATCCTTAGCTCCCATAGAAACCATCGGATATAACTTGCAAGAATTGAAGATATTTCGCGCAGGGTAAAAGCATTTGACATGCATCTTTCCAAATTTTTTTTTTACGCATATTTTGAGGAGAGTAAAAGCGCGTGCCGATCGGTCGTTAATGTCCATAAAAGCAATAGGGTGAAATCGGTTAAAATTTGATTTTTTTCAGGATATTTCGCGCAGTGTGTAATTTTTTCAAGCCTTACTTATTTACGCATACCTTGATCAAAGTAAAAGCGCTTGCCGATCGCACGTCTGTATCTTATAGCTTCAACTTTTCCTCTTTCCAAGTTTATTAAAACTTTGGCTTGCCGAAGTTAGCTTCCGTCCTCGTTATATATGAAGTGGCTAATCGTTCATAAGTAAAAAAGTAAAAGTAACAAAATTTAAAGCTTGTAGAGACTTCGCACACTCTATGTGCACAAATCTTATTCGCTCTAATTTTTTTTCATTAAAAAAGATAGGTATAATGTTAGAACTATTATTTCTATATATTATGAAAATTTTTATTGAACCAAACTCGAAAGAATATGCGTAAAAACACAAATACTAAATATAAGTTGATCAAATCTTATGGGTATAACCCAAATAGCAGTCGTATGACTGTTACTGAGTTATGGGGCCCTAAAAATTAATGCAGGGTTGGAAGGTCGTTGCGTTGTAGGCGGGTTCTGCTGGCTAGTTCTCAGGATTTTCGATTGTGAGCGCTCGCGTTTCCCCATAGCTGGGTGTCATATGTCCAGATAGGCTTGAGAATCGAGATCCAGTGGAAGCTGCTGGCTTTCAGTTTTAGATATACATTCTTGTCTTCTCCAGGTTAGTCGTATGTCTTGACTTGGGGAAATCTGCGTATTATTTAATGATAGTTGTTTGCCTGTTGAGCGTAAACGTATTGTGTTTAAATTTTTGATCATTCATTTTAATACGCCAGTCAGATAGCCACCTCTCTACTACGATGAGGTGATTGGCTAGTTGTGTTGGTTCTGGGTTTGAGCACCTAGAGCGACTTAGGCTTGCAGTGTCGTCAGCGAACGTAGATGACAACATCTCGTTCGTAGGAATATCCGCTGTATATAGACGAACAGAACATTCCCGATGCTCGAAGGCTGTACGAATTTCTGATGTTTTTCTGTTAACTTGTTCGATTGTTCCATGGCCTTGACAGAAGCCAAATTGATGTGCTGGGTTGACATTGTGTGGTCCTGTGGCTTCCTTAAGACGTTGTTTTGAGGATGGCGATCAGTTGGTTTGCCAAGCACGTCGCAGTCGCCTCTTTTCCAGTACAAGCTTTTCAATTTGTAGATTAGTGTTGAAATGGTTGGCTTGCACATCCTTCACTTGTGGTATTGAAATAGTGGCTGGGTCTCTTGGCCCAGTTCTGGATCATTTTCAGCTAAAATTTCAAACATCTTGTCGTTTGATCTGCCGGGTAATTCGTTGTCTCTTTGGACACTTTGTATTGGTATTGGTTTGATACCAACTGCGGTGATCTGTGGAGTAAGCTTACGCTTAAATTGGATGTAGCGATCTATGCCGGTCTGTATGGCTAGGTCCGCTTGTTGAATGTTGTTCTGGTTTTCTTTAGTTGTCAGAGTTTTCGTTGCCATTGAATTTGGATAAGAGCCATTTCTGTCTCTGTTGTTAATTTTGCTGCCGTTGCTGTAGTTGTTGCCATTACTTTTGGTGCAACTGCAGACGTTTTACCACTGCATGTTGTTGGTGCGCCAGTGGTCGAATCTGTTGGTGGCGGGGTTTTACACTGAGAACTCCATGCCTTAGTAGAAGGTATGAGAGTAAGTAGAGAGGATGAGCAAGACCGTGCTCTTTGGCTACCCACCGTCAGAAGACCCGAGTTTCCCTTAGTAGACGTTTTTGATATATACGACAAGAACCCCTCTCTTCGGATCACGGAGCTGCGATCCTCTTTATCTGGTTCATCGCTCATTGATCTTTTTTTATAAGCGTGCACTTGTTTTAATTGTTTGAGTTAACTATTCATGTTATTTGCGTCTTTTTGCTTTTTTGGTAATACGCCTGCTTAGTTTTTTATATTTTATTTCTTTTGACTTTAAAACATTAACACGTCCGCTCTCTACAGCTGCACAATAGCACGAATCTTTTAAATGTACTTTTGTTATTAAGTGTTCAACTCATATTCAATTTTGTTAAGTTGTGTATGTTTAAAGCTCAAAAATTAAAAAAACTAGAAAGAAAGCACGTTTCGGGAGCTTTTGCAAAGTCTGATATTTTTTTAAAAATATTTTATTTTTAATGCGATTATGGTTAAAAACGTTGAGGTTTGACGATGTTTAGTAGTTATATGAAATAGTTTTCCGATTCTAATATATTGTTACTGTGTTATTGCTGTGTGATTGCTCACCCTTAATGTGCCGACCTTGCCTTATTGCTGACTGGACTAAATAAATTTCTAATCCTGGATTGGACCTGCCCCAGTTGCTATCATATTAAAGTCGATATTATGGCTATCATAAGGCAAACCGATCAGGAGTACCAGTCTTTATTGGCCGGTTTTAAGGCTGAAGAAGTCTACTGGGGTAAGATGGAAAGATTAGGTTTGCATCCCAATTAAGGCACCATTGAGCAAATAGTAAAAAGTTATTTTGCAAAGACTCTATCCGGTCTATATGTACATTATATTGGGGACTCCAAACTGAAGAGCAATACTTCAAGATTGGACGTACTAATAAAATGAACGAAGTTTTTGTGTCATAGCGATTTTCAACTTCCTTAGACTACCTTTTTATAAATCCAAGCACTTTCCTGGCTTTATTTACCATTGAAGTAATATGGTCAGAAAACTTATGTTTTGGGTCCAAAACGACGCCAAGATCTATTCAACTCACAACAACCTAACGTATACGTGGCATACTGAGGGTTGACCCGATAAAATGTCATTACTTTGCATTAAGTGCTATTTAAGTCCAATGGATTTACAGAACACCATGTTTGAAAATCATTAAGGTCCGTTTCTAAATCTGAACAGAAGGCTTAACTTAACGTCATTTGCGTTCATGAGGCCAAAACTAGAGGGAGACCGTTAAAAAACAAGGTAAAATGAAGTGGGCAAAGGTTGCTCTCTTTTGGGACTCCTGAGCAACTTGGATCATTTTAGAGACTAAGTTTTTAAAGTGGCCTCATTGTGTCTTACCTGAGATCATTTGAAACTCCAAATAAGTCTAACTTCCGTTTAAGAAGAGAGTGATTTACAGAATCAAACGCTTTACTAAGATCAGTGTGCCCTAAATGTTTCTCGAGCCGAACTAACCGTCTTGAAGTTCAAGTTTAAGCAAAGACGTAAAATATCTTCGTTTAAAATTGGACTTTCTGAGGAACATCTCAATAAGGCTCTCGATGTTTCTATATGGCCTGAACATGTTATTGTTCATGAGTACGTAAACATGCTTAATCCTCGCGTCCATGGGCATCAGATTCCTTCAACCAACGTTCTAAAAAACTAATAATTCTTTTTCCTTACACTACCAGAATTTTCGCAGCTTATTGGGCAAACTTAGTAAACTGCACGTCAACAGCTTTTACCGAAACGTGGCTTGATTCCTCTCGTATATTCCCCCTTGTTCTGACCCTTAGCCTCTTCCTTCAGAATTTAGCTCAAATACAGAGTATTCATTCAACACTCGGCTATAACCTCCCTGCCATATCTTGGATGCCATCAACTGATTGCTCTCGTTCCTACCAGGATCTTTCATTAGGATAACTTAACTCAGTCTTGAACTGCTCCAGAAAAGTTTTAGACCTTATTTTTGTCTCGGAGTTCGCCAATGCTTACGCAACTCGAATTAGCACTCTCTCCAATACTGAAGACGCCTACTATCTCACACTTGAGGTTTGAGAAGCATCAGCTCCATTTCTGTCATGTCCCGAAATCAAACCAGCATCTTTTCGCTCTTTCGAAGAGCTAAATTCGCTGAAATTAATAGGCATTTATCGGAACTCGATTGGTCATTTATGGATTCAAACGATGATCCCTTAAACATTGTAGAACAGTTTTATAGTACACTTTATTCATCTTTCGATACGTTCGTTCCCACATTTCCCTCTGCAAATGCGTCTCATAAGCCCCCGTGGTTCTCTTGTAGACTCTCATGAACTCTATGTCCATACTTTTTAAGAAATTTAAGAGAACCGGGATGCAAGTTGACTATTCGAGGTATATAATTGATTGTTCAATTATCTTATTCTACAATTCCGAATGTTATAATAATTATCTAAGCCGTTGCAGAACAGAATTCCAAAACAAGTCAAAGCAGTTCTACGCATTTGTTAATTCGAAACGAAAATCGGAACAATTTCCGTCTTGCCGTCACCTTCATACGTCATCCGCCTCAAGTGACTCCGACATTGCGAACTTATTTGCAAAATTTTTCCAGTCCACATACTCGTCTTTTAGTTACGATAACAATTCATCCGACCCATACCCTCTTCAACACTCCAACTGTATTTTCACGCCCCTAATTAGTTAGGATGATGTTTTACAACTTGTACCGAGCTGTGTTCTACAAAATGTGCCGATGCTTTGTGTAAACCATTAAATAAACTTTTTCAGATATCCCTCCTACATTCGTTTTCCCCTGAAGTTTGGAAGGAATCTTTTATCATTCCACTTCAAAAAAAGGAAGCAAATCGGACATTAAAAACTACCGCGGTATTGCCAAACTAAGCGCGATCCATAAGCTTTTTGAACAGCAGCTCAGTAATGTCCCCAACTCAGCATGGCTTTATGAAAAGAAGGTCAACGACTACAAATCTTCTCGAATTTGCCTCAGTCATCAGAAGCGCTTTTGAACAATCTGCGTTCTTGGTGCATCCAGAATTTTCTGTTTTTAAACAACTCGAAATGTAACTTTATGTCCTTTTATCGGAAGAGGCTTCTCCTCACTTCATATTCTATTGGGTCGGATGATCTTGAACGCATAAATTTCGTTATTCAACCGCAATTTAAACTTCTCAGACCACATTGGGGTTTTTGCCTTTGTTAAACGTTGGTCCGAGGAATTTGAGGACCCCTATTCCACGAAAAACTTATTTCCTTGGTTCACCCAATTCTTGAATACTGCTCGTGTAGGCCAAACACACGAGCAGTACTCAATATACGAAATATATATAATTATCAGGACCTTATAGAATCGTTACAGAATCTTACAAAATATAATAATACTACAAATGCCAGTCAGTACGAGCCCCAGACTTATATTTATTGCGCTGGTCAGAAATATACCCTTCCAATATACATAATAAAGCCCTTTGACTCACATTTTAAAAAATAGGTTCGTGTAAGTATCGAAACAATTTTTGATTCGTATAGCTCAGCTCATCTACAATTAACATTATCTACTTGATCTGATCTAAACGTAAAGGGGCACACGACTCCTATAACTCATGTTTGACTCATACAGCTCATGATTTCTTTCACTAGTGACTCCAATGGCTCAAATAACAAATCAGCATTATAAAAAGACCGAAGCGCAATGGAAACGATTCTCACAGAAGTAACAAGGTTAGTGCCCGATATATCCGGTTGTGATTATTGTTATCTCCGTTAAGTCAAAGCACAGACCGTATAAAAAAAGGTTTACACTCATTTAATTACTGCTTAACCTAAGATCAATAATATATAATATAATATAATATTTCTTTTGATATCTGATTACTCAGCCTAATAGTTGTTTTTTTATAGCCAGACGCAATTTGGTATTCCATTTCAAGTAAAGACCTGTTAATATGATTACACGATACATAAAGAAACCATCATTGTAGTCAATTGTCGATCATAGGTTACTAAATTAAGTCATGCTTAGAAAATGCTGGACCTAGTCATAAAAACCCTATCATTAACAAAAAATACGTCAAATAAAGTATCACAGGTGGAATTAAAATGAGTGGGTAACAACGCACAATATATCAAAAGCAAAAGCAACGAAGGCAAAGCTAAGAACTTCGGTGGTTGGCGGAGAACGCATCTCTTATCCCTGATTATTATTTCTATCAATTTGTAAATTGTTTACTATATGAAATATGAATTTATGAATCGATACATAGACAACATGAAGGCTCACGATCTGTCATTCTTGTCGGACATTCGCATGCCCACAAGCTTGGAGAAATTTACTGCCTGACGATTGAGTGAATCCGACGGACGCAAATAAGCCCAGAAAACCAAGCGCAGTTTAACACGTGTTTTTATTCGATCGAGGATATAAGGCAACGGCTACAAATTATTTGGATTGCTGAGCTCCAAAGGGCGGCAATTTATACGGCCGAAAAGCGGCACACTTTTTTGCGTGCGTGACAGGACGGACACTTGCCATCAGATGAGTTTTTGTACAATTGCAGCAATTTTGGATTCGAGTGTCTAATAATTTGTTCAGTTATCACAGATCATTTGACAATTCTGAAAAACCCTACATACAGCGACGGTTTCTGATCAACGTATCTTTTATCAACAACACGATTAATATTGGACTACGGTTTTTGCAAGGGATAAAACATCAAATCACAAGACACGCATGCCACCAAATGCCTCTCTGCATACACTTTTACAGTCATTGGGAAAACCGCAAGTATACGCACATGGTGTTTTCTTTAGCAAATAACAATGCATAAAACGCTATATATTCTACGCAGTTCTTATAGTTAGTTATTCATATACACACACAACCATACCTAACTAGCAGTAGAGTTTTTACGCTGGTTTTGCTACATTAGGGTTCTGATACGCTGAATTCTAGACTCGAATCCTTGAGTCTCTGCACAGCTCTGACGACAAGCGTGGTCGGTTGGAAAAGTGTTTTCTTTTGCTGCTAATGTGAAAATCATGTGTCTTATTCAGAGAAATCGTTTACCATGTTCAACTCCAGGTCACAGTCAACAGTCTGAAGCTTCAGAAGTTGTGCAATCATTTCAGATTACTCTGCTCCTTAGGATCAGCTGAAGAAATCACGAATGGCATCATAGTTCACATCATTCTTCTGAGAGTTGACTCCGATACCAAGAGCAAGTACAATGAAAGGCAGAGTTTCTCCTCGAAAGCCAAGTAACAGGTCAACTCGTCCAGCCAAAGGCGCTCCATCCTGGAAAGCGCTCTTTATTAAAAACTTTCATCAGTACACACTCCGAATCATCACACCTTATTACATAAATTCGAAGCCCCTACAGATACTTCACTACCTTTCGATCAGCCAACTACATACGGTTCTAGTGATTCGCATACAACATCGCTCCTAGCCAGCACTGCCAAGAAAGGGATACTTCCAACGGCACTTGTTAAGCACTTTAAGATGGCTACAGAAATGGTAACCAAAAACAAATTTAAAAACTGTCCCTCCATAAATGGAAAGAACCGAATAGCTTAGAAATAGGCAAAGCTACACAAAAACTGATCAGACCGTCAATTTTTAAGAACTTAACCACAAGTTTTAAGCCATCGATGTACCTGAGGTGACTTGTAACATGTACCTGAATTCCAGGACACACTGTGATCCATCCTACCTTTTCTTTCCAAAGAGGTCTGTACAGTTTCAATGATTCCCAGAAAGCAACTCTTTACTGCACAATAAACAGCCAGGGTTTCGTAAAAGAAGAAGTTGTATCACGGCCACAATTGAATTTGTAGAGGATATTCGCCAGTAAATCGAGCAAAATTGCGTCACCCTCCTGACTCTTCTTGATCATAGCAAGTCCTTCGATTCTGTGACCCCCAACCTTCTTAGTTCTAAACTAATAGCCTGATTCCATTGGCGCATTAAATAAAAAATAATACAAAATAAAAAAAAAAAATAAAAAATAAATAAAATAAATGCGGTAATTAAATGCGATAAAAAACCATTCGCCCCGAACGTTTATAGAAAAAATACCGGAACACCGGAATACCGTTTAACGATATTTTGTTCGTGCCACCACTACAACAGCTGTTTTCTATATGCAAGGCTGGCGCAATTTTTGATGTCTTTTGAATATAAAATCTATTTTGTATAAGAATGACTGAAAACTGAAGCGCCTGCTGCATATTCTGCTAGCAGTACCACAATGCATTACTGCTGGATCTCTGGCATAAAATAACTCCCACATATACGGGGATCCTTGCCCCTTTTAGAAACTGTGGTGGTCTCCACTGCAAACGTCAAATAACGCAATCAGCTTCTCTTCCTTGTCCCCCAAGTTATCAAATGCCTCGGTCGCATTATGGATGTCCTGCTGAGCATTAAAGAGTTGAGTAAACTCACTCATATTCATTATATTTAATTAATTTCTTTTGGATTTGCCAAAATTCAAAAGTAAAAAAACCCAGATATGCTGTTCGTACCACTCACATGTCGGAGTAGCATTAGCTAAATGCTAATGCGCCAATGGATTCAGGAACATCTAAAAAGTCCACTAATGGGGCAATGGAATCAGCCAATAAGATTTCTTTTCAATTTTTCAAGCACTGCAGTCAGTTTGATTAAGTCATATTTGTCCTGTAGTATGCACATATATCGAGTACTAAAAGGGAACACACTGTAACACTTTGTTGCAGTGTTTACATAATTCAAAGTCCCGGTCATAAACCCAAGTGGCCGAAATACGAATCGATCGCTATGCCTTGACCCGCACACAGAAAGTGCAAGTGTCATCATAACTGTATCACGAGCGGACTTCATGTATGTGCATATACCTCTGCGATCCAGCCTAAGCGAGCATAGCTATATATTTAAGAATATATAACCGTCTCTCCGCTGTCTCTGTTGGCAGCGCAGCTACAAGACTCAGAGCTCTTTAGCTGCTAAGTAAATTTGTAAAACAGAAGAGACTCCTGAGAGCTGGAAGCAGCAACTACAGCTGCTCCAGTTAAATAAACCGAAAATCAATTAAAATCTATGTTACTAGTCCAGTTAAAGCAATAAGTGTGTGTGTCAGTCTTGGCAAAGAAAAAGGCTTGGGGGTAAAGCCAAAAGAATCCAAATGTATTGTCATCGGCAAAAGACCCGATGTTACTTCACTCAACAGAAATTATATATTAACAATACACCTATTAAATACGTAGAACTCACAATAAATTAGGGAATTACATTTAGTAACACATTGTCTTGGAGCAAGCACATGTATTGCGCTACGTAAACTTTCCGATACAAAATTATTTCTGCCCGTATAGATATAAAGCTGCTAATCGTCAAAGCCGTCCTCGTTCCTACACTGCTCTACGGTGCTGAAATATTTGGACATTGCGACTGGCGAGATATGAGCAAAATAAGATTAGCATTTAACTCAATTGTTCGTTGTGTGTTTAATTTAAATAGATTTGACCATGTAACACACCTTACTAATAAAATTGTTTACTTTAATTTAAACTCATGGATTAAATATAAAACTATAAATTACTTCTAAACAAGAAAGAAAGCAAACTTCGGCAATCCGAAGTTCATATACCCTTCAGCTATTGCAAGAATTAAACATTTTTGAAAACATTAAAATTATGATTTACTTGCGTATATGTTTAAAAACATTGAAGCTATGATGATTTGCAGCTCAATTATTTGATAGTTATTTTATATATTCTTTTTATTTCTATTGGAGCTATATGATAAAGTCGACCGATTTTGATAAAATTTAAACCATAATTCTGAAATATTTAACCATTGCTATATGTCGAAGAACTAAACAAAAAATTTAAAAAACAGAAAAGTAATAATTTTTTTTTTCATTTATTTTTCCGATTGCTCCTATTGGAGCTATATGCTATAGTCGTCCGATTTTGAAGAAATTTAAATCGTAATTCTGAAATATTTAACCATTACTAAATGTCGAAGAACTAAACAAAAAATTAAAAAAACAGCAGTTATAATTTTTTTTCATTTATTTTCCCGATTGTTCCTATGATGAAATTTAAATCGTAATTCTGAAATATTTAACCATTACCAAAAATTAAAGAACTAAACAAAAAATTAAAAAACAGCAAAGTTATAATTTGTTTTCATTTATTTTTTCGATTGTTCCTATGGGAGCTATATGCTATAGTCGTCCGATTTCTATGAAATTTAAACCGTAAATCTGAAATATTTAACCATTACTAAATGTGGATGAACTAAACAAAAAATTAAAAAAACAGCAAAGTTATAATTTTTTTCATTTATTTTTCCGATTGTTCCTATGGGAGCTATATGCTATAGTCGTCCGATCCGGCTCGTTCCGACTTATATACTACCTGCAATAGAAAGACAGCTTTTGTTTTATGCAGATAGCTTTAAAACTGAGAGACTAGTTTGCATATTAACGGACGGACAGACGGACATGGCTAGATCGACTCTACTAGTGATGCTGATCAAGAATATATATACTTTATAGGGTCGGAAATGTCTCCTTCACTGCGTTGCAAACTTCTGACTGAAATTATAATACCCTCTGCAAGGGTATAAAAATTGTGACCAAACACGAACCAATGTATCTCAGCAGCAAGCTCATTACTTCAATATCTCAGCGAACTAATAACTATATATCTCTCTGTTTTGAGAGGCAGTTCGACGTCAGTGCTAATCGATTGTGCTTCAGTCGACACGATCACACGACCTCAAAACTATTAGGAAACAACTCTATTCAAAAATAAAGTATAAGAAATTAACAAATAATAAATTATTTTAGAAAAATAAACATTTAAATTCATATGTATATCATAAAAATAAGAGAGAAAAAAAAATTGAACATTCTTTAAATTAAGATAGTTTATAGGTGTTAGTCTTAAGTCAATGATTAATTAATTTAATTTAATTTTTTCTAATGACCAGTGCTGGGATAAAGTATTAAATAAATTTAAATGAATTTAAAATTGTTCACGTATACGTCAAAATGGGTCAAGTTACTCATTTTCGAAGGTTACCTTTTTTATCATTAAAATAATTTGTGCTCGCCAAAAAAAAATAAAAAAAAATTCTGATGGGTTGCATTTAGCCGATGCGTTCTTCAACGAGTTGCATAAAATCCACATTCTCATCAACACAGAAGTATTTTTTGATGAAATACGAGAAGAAAAGCGAAGCCTCGGCGACAAAATGCTATATTTAATTAACCCAGGAACCTGTGTCCTTCTCAGAGATGTTTCTTTTCTCTATCGGATTCGTATCTCAAACCATGGTTAGAAATTCATGCAGTTTAAAGGCGGTGAATTTGAAAGTCTTTGCGTTGCGCATTTCTGTAAAAATACTACTTTGCAACCCGATGGAAGAAGCAAAGCTCGGATTCGTTTTAAGGACTCTCTACGAAACGCTGCAAGGTGATTCGTCCATAAGTTAAAAGAGGCATATATGGAATTAGTCATCGAGTACATCAGTCTCGACAATGATTGTCTCAACAACTCAGCAAGATCTTATATTAATTTTCTTATCATTCCATCTTCATAGGTACGCACTCACAGGCGACATCGCGAATATGTATCGTCAGTTCCTTATCGACGAAAAGACCGATGCCACCAACGGATTCTCTGGAGGTCAGAATCCAGAATCATCGCTGACTTACACGCTACATGCTACCGTGCGAGAAGATCTATAGAGTATGTGGATGATTTGTTAACAGAAGCAGCCCAGATTACTAAAACTTTTGACGAGGTGCTCATTGCGCCCAAAGGCCACTTTTGGGATGGATTGGAAGCCAAATACCGATGTATTTACATTCAGATATCCTTGCAATCATAACGAGCCATTCACCAAACGAACAATTCTTTCAGCTGTTGCTCGAATGTTCGACTTGCTGGGATTCGATTCATCAGTACAATGATCGTGCGAAGCAAGATTCATATCCCAGATGTTTCATTAAAAGGAGTGGGATGAACTGATCGACGGTCAACTGAAATAAAGGCGGATGAATATATTAGAGTTAAAGGACTTACCAAAAATTTAAATTCCTAGATTCGTAAACACATAGTGAAATACACGGTTTCGCAGATGCGTCCGAAAGAGCATATGATGTTGTATTTACGTTCTGGCTAAGCTCTTTGACAAACTCGAAGTACATTTTTTCATCGCGAAACCAATAGTAGCTCCAATTAAGGTGCAATCCCTAACAAGCCCGAACTTTGCAATACTACTAAGTAGGACTTGGCGCAAAGTTGAGTATAAACTTCAAAAATATATCGACAAGTAACCTTTTTTGAGCTTCTCCAAAATTGTGATAGAGTTGCTTTCAATGCATGCATCGAAATTGAACTGCTTCGTAGCCAACCGCATATCGGAACTCCAGAAGCGCACTAGTCATGCGACTAGCTGGAGTTCCCCAAGGCAGCGTGCTAGGACCGACATTGAACATCATTTACACTGCAGATCTTCCGACAACCAATTTTACGAAAACAGTGCCCTGCAAGAGCAGCTTATGTACATCTACATATCAGCTTATCTTGTGCTTTTCGAAAAATGTCTAGCAGTAAACGAGAAAATTGCAAACACGTCACCTATCTTTAAGCAGACAAACATGCCCTTCTTTGTCTTTGAATGATATTAATACTCCACAAACTACTGAAGTAACATACCTTGGGAATCCACTTGGATAGACGCCTTTTTGTCGTAAGCACATCGAAGCTAAAAGAAATCTACTTAAATTTAAAGCTGGGAGTCTACATTGGCTAATATGAAGAATAAAGTACTTCTGTACAATGCAGTTCTTAGGTTAATTTGGAAGTATGCCTGCGAACTATGGGGAAACGCTTGCGTTAGTAACTTTAAAAAAATCCAAAGAGCTCAATCAAAAATTCTAAGGGTGAATCTGGGGCACCGTTGTACATACGGAATGAAAATATCCCAAAATGATTTAAATGTGGGATCTGTGAAAGACGAAATCGAGAAGGTGAAAGCCAAGTACACGGCCAAGCTTCAGGCAACTCCAAATACGCGGTCTTTAATCTGGAACTCTAGCCACACACGACTCCGCCGAAGAGACCTCCCCATCCACCAATAATAGTAGGACGCGTTTAAAATAAAATAAATTGTAATTTTATAAATTAAAAAAATATTAGAGATTAAGATTTGTTTACTTGTCGTTAGTCTCTAAGAGAGAAGATTCAATAAATAAAATACAGTACAAAACAAAAACAAAAAAAAAAATTGCTGCGTGAATAGCCTCTTGTCATCTGCGGTCTGTATCTTGCAACTTAATAAATCAAAGACTAAACATAACCTCGCGCAGCAGAAGAAAATTTTAAAGGTATACTTAGGTAACTTTCTGAAAAATTTGAGAAAGAAGTTCTTTTATCTTTCTAAATTTGGTTAGCTTTGAGAATAATTTTTTCTCGGTTTTATATTTTTTTCCTGATAAGAAAAATGTTTTCTCAAAAAACAAAGTCAAGAAAAAATAAACAAATTTAAACGATTTTAAAAACGTTTCTTTTCAATACAGTGAAAAGTAAAAATACTGATATAGAAGTTTCAGCCTTAAGCAAAATGAATCATCATATCGACGCATGAACTCAAATTAAGTTTATTGTTGATATCGCTTTTAAATTCGTGTAGTCTTTTGGCTTAGCTTCAGATACTTCTTGTGGTAGCAGCTTATTTTAATTTAATTTTATTTTCGTGTATAGTGGATGCACGCGATGTTATTGATGATTTATCTTTGGTATGGATTGATCATTTTTGCCATTAATTAAACCGGTGTCATTTTTTTATTTTTAGGATTTATTTATAAAATGTATTATTTTTAGGATTTTTGGATCTTTGGTATTTTACTGATTGGGGCTTAATGTAAAATTTTCTTTAGAAGATCTTTTTCGATGTTTCGGTCTTGAACACGATCAATTTTAGATTTTACGGCTTCGAACACGATAATTAACAATTTGCTTGATGAATAAAATATTAGTTGTTTATTATGTCGATTTCTCGACCACAGCTAAACAAAACTAAATATTTATATTAATTTTTGTTGGCATAAAAATATAACCAAATTTAATTATTTAATAGTTTTGTAGTAAAGTACAAAACGGTATATTAACATTTTTTGTTTTAAATAATTTAATTATTTAACAGTTTTGTACTTTTGCAGACGGTATAATTATTTTAGTCAGAAATTGGCAACGTAGTGAAGGAGGCATTTCAGACGCTATAAAGTATATATATTCTTGATCAGCATCACTAGGAGAGTCGATCTAGCCATATCCGTCCGTCTGTCCGTCCGTTTTATGCAAACTTGTCTCTCAGGCTTAAAAATATCTGCGTGAAACTTTCCTAAAGATCGTATTTTGGTTTCAGATAGTATATAAGTCAGAACGATCCGGATCGGACGACTATAGCATATAGCTCCCATTGGAACAATCGAAAAAATAAATAAAAAAAATTATAACTTTGATGTTTTTAATTTTTTTTTTATTTCTTCGGCATATAATAATGGTTAAATATTTCAGAATTACGGTTTAAATTTCATCAAAATCGGACGACTATATCATAAAGCCCACAATTAGCATAGCCACTTCCACCACCGATCGAACTACGAACCAAGGCAATCCTATTTGTTTGTGCCATAAAGTTGTTCGTTTTTATTAAGTGTCTTAGAAATGAAAGTAATTGGATAGCTACGTCTGATGCGTCTGTTGTCAAAGTGAATTTTTTACTATAATCTGGTTGAACTTGTTCAACTTGTGCTATTAGATTCTCTTTTAGTTCGTTAAAAGCTTGTATAGCTGACTCATCTAATTGTATTAAAACTTTTGTAGATATTCTTTTAGAAACATTTCCATTTTCCCATCTTAAATATTTTGAGAGAGGTTTTACAATTTTTGCATAATTACGGACAAATTTTCGGTAATAGCCAGTTAAGCCTAGAAAACTTCGAAGTTCTTATATATTTTGTGGTAACGGATACCTTGAAATTGTGGAAATTTTTTCAGGATCTGTTTTATTTACATTAAAAGAAACAATGTAACCAAGAAAGGAGGTTTCAAATTTAAAGAATTTAGATTTTTCGAGAGAAATTTTCATACTTGCTTTTTGTAAAATGCTTATTATTTGAGTTAAATCCGAGAAATGTTGCTCGATTGTGTTTGAATTTTAATTTTTTTTAATTTTTTTTTTTATTTCTTCGGCATATAATAATGGTTAAATATTTCAGAATTACGGTTTAAATTTCATCAAAATCGGACGACTATATCATAAAGCTACCATGAGAACAATAGCATATAGCTCCCATCGGAATAATCTTAAAAAACGATACAAAATTAGAACTTTGTTTTTTAATTTTTTTATACTACAGTGCTTTGTAGCCAACCGCATATCGGAACACCAGGAGCACACTAGTCAAGCGACTTGGAGGCACGTCCCGTCGGCAAAGAGTCCTGCGGACATCATGTCGCGCGGCTGACGTGCAGTTGAATTACAATGCACCATGTGGCTAACAGGACCACCGTTTTTAAGTCAACCAGAGACTGAGTGACCACAATTAGCATAGCCACTTCCACCACCGATCGAACTACGAACCAAGGCAATCCTCTTGTGTAGCAAAACAGACAGCGCAAACTCAGAATCTCCTCAGAATCGTATCTGATTCGCTGCGTGAACGGCAAAAAACCTGACCCAATGATCAGAACTACCAAGAGCCTTCGCATATCTGGAGAGCTGTCTCTCTGATACAGCAAGAGAACTAAACACGCAACATAGATGCACTGGGAAACAACTAGTTAATATGTGTGATGAGAGCAGGTGGCCGTTTAGAAAACGCCGATGTTCCATTAAACTCAAAGCATTAGGCTCTTTTACCTCAAAACCATCGATTTACACAGCTGTATGTAGAATACCTTCATCACAGTAATCTTTATGCTGGCCCACAAATCGTTTCTCTTCTATGAGAACGGATAAGGGTAATTAACGCCAGACAATTGATTAAAAAGGCCGTCAGAAACTCGATGCTTTCATTTCAAAACTCGTCTAATGACGCAATTGATGGGGAGTCTACCAGCAGACCGCCTGCGAGCTGAAAGACCTTTTTTGGTCACAGTGGTCGACTTCTGTGGGCCCTTTCAAACGTCACACATGCGTGGCATGCAGCCGTATAAGACATACGCAGCATTTTTGGTTTGGGATAATTGATGAATTCAAAACAAGGATGCTTAATTCAAACAATATTTTACATAGTTAAGACTTATAGTACAATGAGAGGCTTTAAATTCACTTTTAAATCGGAAAGCACCAACGTCGCTAAGGAATATTGCGAATGCATCCTTAAAATTCGAGGAACTGCTAGCCGTGTTCGTGGCACCAGCTTCTGATGACGCGTTAATTCCGTTTCATATGCCCGTTCGCCGCAGTTTAACACGTGTTTTAATCGATCGTGGATATATCATGTAATCATTTGTACTTACGGAACTCCAAAGGGCGGCAATTTATCTGGCCGAGAAATAAACCTGTCCAACATCGGTATTAGATTTAACATTTAAGTAACATTCCAAAACATCAATCTGATTGACACATACAAAACTAAAACTCCACTAATAGAAAAAAAAATCGTTCTCAACAGTTTCGATTTTAGAATTTACGTGCTCAATAGTAGGACGAGAGCAAAATTATTAGAGTCAAGAAGAAATCGGTTAAAATGTTATGATTTTTAGGATATTTCGCGCTGTATATAAGCTATTGACTTGAATATTTCCAAATCATTTTTTTTATGCATGCCTTGATCAGGGTTAAAGCGCTTTCCGATCGGACGTCTATCTCTTATAGCAGTATAAAAGCTATTGACATGAAACTAATCATATCAAATTAATGTTTGCAAAAGTTTTTGCAAATCAGACAACTATATACTACAGCTGCAATTTGAAAATTTAATTGGTAACATATACGTAATCTTTTCATATTTTTGCAGAGGGTATTATAGTTTTGGTCAGGAGTTTGTGACGAAGTAAATGAGATGTTTCCATAAAGTATGTATGTTCTTGATCAGGATCAATAGTCGATACAGCCATGCCAGTCTATCCGCCTGTCTGCCTGTTTCAATACCGTTTGCGAGATCAGTTTAAAAGCTAGCGATCTGAAACTTGCACAGTCGTCTTAAAACATGTGTACGCAGATCAAGTTTAAAAACCGATCGGTCGTCTATATCCTATAGCCCTCATAGGCACAATTGGCTATAATTTGCAAGAATTGAAGATATTTCGCGCAGTGTTAAAGCTAGTGACATGCATCTTTCCAAATCGTATTTTTTATGCATACCTTGATCAGGGTAACAGCGCGTGCCGAACCGACATCTATATCCTATAGCTTCCATAGGAACAGTAGGTAGAAATCGGTTAAAATTGAATGATTTTCAGGGTATTTTGCGCAGTATATAAGATATTAACATGAATCTTTCTAAATCGTATTTTTTATGCATACCTTGATCAGGGTAAAAGCGCGTGGCGATCGGACGTCTATATCTTATAGCTTCCACTTTTGTTATTCTTCTCGCTACTTTTGCAATTTTAGTAATTTCGGCAAAGTCTGCAAGGGTAATAAATCTTCGGCTTGCCGAAGTTAGCTTCCGTCCTCATTTTGTATTGTAAATATGGCAGCGCATCAGAAGATGTCTGAACGGGGAAGCCGAGAAACAAATATTTGTTATATTTGGGGACTCGAAAGTGCAGACTGAGTCGGACATTCCAGACATAAAATCTCCTCGTGACGGTAGAGTTAAGCTACTTGGGTTTTGTGGGCTCACATAACAAATCAAAAACTTGGGAAGTCCCTGTCTGCACACCCTCCGATGATGGCTGCGGAGTGTTCCCCAGGTGGCCTACCACCAACGGCTTTCATGCGCTAATAGCTTGCTGCTATTAAGGCGCGAGTCCAGCTTAGAGGGCAGTTTATCTGCTGGGCGAAAACTATCTCTAGCATCAACTGAACTGCTGATGAGCTCTAAAAGGCCGCCTTTAGTTTGGTACGCGAACGATTTCAGAATTGCAGAATGGGCCCCTTTACAAAGTCATCACTTGTTCGACCTGTAAAAATACTGACATTATCAGGCCTGTTCCAGTGCCGCTACTGCTCTTAACAAACGTCAAGATTTGATTTAATTTGATCAAAATTTGGCCCGCTGCTGTTCCTAATGTTCGTGTATTATTGGTGCTAAAATTTAATGTCTTAAATCAGTCAAAAAATCATTTGTAGCTGTACATAACAATTTCTACTTATTTTAAAGGCAGTAATGGAAACTGACCAACAAAAGTGTTAAACCACTCGGGAGAAAATCAGCTGTGTTGCCCGAAATAATTCAAAGATTGTTGGTTTGATTTTAACAATGTTTTTGCAATTTTTGGCAAATATCGAGTTGAGAAGACAACAACTGTTGGACATTAAACGCAATAACCCAAATTTAAGATGCAATGCTAACCTTTTGTTTTTTTGCCAGGTCGCCAATAACTAATTTTTCGGAATTGCTTTAATAACTTAAAGTTTTGCAGATGTTCGCCATCTTACCGGATTGACAAAGATATATTTCCTTATTGAGAAAATTGGACCCGTCTTAGGGCATCCCTTCCTTCCTCGTTTTTTTAAACACATATTTATAAATTGTATTATATTTAGTATTTTTGGATCTTTAGTTTTTTACTGATGGGAGCTTAATGTAAAATTTTGTGGAGAAGATCTTCCTGGTCATCTAAGTGTTCCCATTTAAGTACAGCATTTCCCCGTTTTCCTTTTGTTTAGAATATAAACTTAGGATGAAATCATGGCATCCTATTGTGAAATTCAAATATGCTGACCGATGCAATTTGTTTGGGCTTGGATCGCAATAGTTTGAACTTAGAACGCAATTGATTGGGCTTCGAGTGGAAACTTATGTTTACTTTAAGATTTGTTTGTTTATCTTGGTAGGGAAACCAAGAGCGGACCCCAAAGCCAAAGGCATGGGCAAAGACAAAGGCAAATGCAAAGGCATAGACAAGGATTGTTTAAATTGAATTTTGAAAAAATTGTTTATTAATTCCATAAGCGGCCCGTTTTCACGGGTTGGTTAACTCTCCCTCTTCTAAAATGGATCGCCCGATTCATTATGAATTTCTTTTAAGCGTTCTCTTAGTTTTGAAAAAAAACATTGGTCTTGGTTTGTATTTTTTTCTTTAAAAGTTTTTTCGTGGTTTGTATTTTCTTCTATTAAAATTTCTTCTTGGTTTGTAATTTCTTTTTTTAAAACTTTTTCTTGGTTTGTTCTGATTTCTAGTTCTGGCCGTTGTTTTTGGTTACAAAATTTCTGTATATTATGTAAAGTAATAATACTAAAAATATAATGATAAAAATTAATAATATAAAGGAAACTAATATTTTGGTATTATTAATTTTTACAAATGGATTGATGATGTTAATATTGCCAAGAGTTAGCTCCGAATTATTTGAAGCAATATTTTCGGAAATGTCATAATTTATGAATTTATGCTGAGCTATATAGTTTAATATTTTGTTTTCACTGTTAATGTAGGTGCTGTTATTAATGATAATTGAGTCATTGAACAAAATTAAATATGAACCTTTTAATTGAGTGTTATTATTAAAATGGCCCCATTCCGGAAAGATATCTATTTTATTATTAATTTCTCTTATTTTAGAGCAATTGGCTTTTTCGCCGTTTAATAATTTTATAAAACAATTAGTTTCAAAACTTAATTTATAATAGTTGTTAAACATTTATTTCTTAAAATTAGTCATTAGGTTATATTTGTTTTTGCAATTGGCAACTTCATTATTTATTAATATCGGATTTTGCAATAGCTCTTGTTTTGTAAAGGTTGTGACCTTACTGTTAATCTTGGGATATTTTATGTAAACTACAAGTAAACCATTAATTAATAAAATTTTAAAAGTTGATATGTCCATTAGGTCGGATAATCTTACAGATTGTTTTTCATGATTGTAAATTTCTTTAATTTCATTCTCGTTTAAAAATTTTGCTTTTGCTAAGATAATGGTATCTAATAAATTTTGTAAGTCAAATGTGAGTAACCGCAAACGATGTTTTCGTAAAATTGCTTCCTCGTTGAAAACTACATTTTTTAAACTTTCAGTAAGATATTTTACTTCATTAAATAATTTTTAATTTATTGTGAATTGCGTGTTGTTGTTTTCAATTAGGCTGTCTATTTTGTTCTGAACCGTTATAAATTATCATGATCAGGAGTACTTGCTATACATTTCCATAAAGTTCCTATTTCATTAATTCCTCTTTTTTGTATTTTTGGCATTATTTCTGATAAAGTTAATTTGATGAGTTCCAATTCCATTGATATTTCCCATTTTATGTCTGTTTTTGATGTTTTGGTCAAAGATCTGGTTTCCGTGTTAATTATTTTTTCATAAAAACTTAAATTAGTTATTTGAAATAAATCTGCGCATGAATCATACGTCAATACGTCTTTATTGTCCTTAAATAATAAGTATTCGTGACTTGTATAGTCAATTATTTCAGAACTTGTTAAAAGTATTAGGTTGAGTATTAGTACTGAAAAAAACATTTTTCTGAAAAAAAAAATAAAATATTGTTGTTTATATTAGAATTTAATATTATTTTTATGAATAATCCTATTTCTATTGTTGATTATTATTTTGTTAGGCCAATTTTCCTTTACAACTTGTTTTTTATATCTGGACTTAAGTTTGTTTCGTTTCCCATGTTTCTTTTCATAAAAAACTTGTCCTACATGATAATTTTTTTCTTTTCTATTCTCATTATGTGTTTCTAACATTCTAGATTGTGTATTTTTCAAGATAATGGGAATATTATCATGATCAATTTTATTACATAGGATATCAAATGGATTTTGTTTGTTGTGGAATGAATAAGCGGCTCTAATAAATATTTCGGAAAAAATAGTTAAATTAAACTCCTCTTTTATGCAGCGAGCTATTTCTGTTAATGTCGAGTGTGCTCTTTCTACTTGTCCGTTTGAAGTACTGTGTCTTGGGTCTGCGTAATGCAAAGTAATTCCACACCTTTGTGCAAATGATTTCAATTGGGCTGAGGTAAAACTAGGTTCGTTATCGGTCATAATTACTTTTGCTTGGGGAAATTGTTGAAGTAGTTCCATTACCTTAATTTCAATGTTTAACTTATTTTGAATTTCTTTTACATCAAGGTATATTGAATACGCGTCTATACAAGAAATAAATGTTAAATTTTGCGCGTTGTATATGTCTATATGTAAATTTTCTTCTTCTTTAGTTGGAATAGGGGCTTCCCCGATTGGAATTTTTATTGGGTGCCTGTTATATTTATTTTCATTACAAATCACAAAATTTTTTATATATTCTTTCAATTTATTAAATAAGTTTGGCCAATAATATAACCTGCTGATTTGTTTATAATTTTCATCTAGACCCCTATGAGCTCGACTGTGTGTTTCTTCTATAATTATGGCTTTATCTTCATCGTTTTCTGTGTCTTGAAGAAAGATTCTCGTAAAAAGAAATGGGTTAGTGAAATTATTTTTTAAGGGTAATTGAATGTGATATAAGTCCTCTAATGTACAATGAATTCCTACCGTAATGTTTGGTGGAATATACTCTTTTAATATAGTTATTAAATTTTCTGGTGTATCGTATTCAATTATGTGTCGTGTCCTGCCAAAAACTTCCAGTGACTCATGTATTGTAAACCTCCCCGTTGTTAATAAAAGTTGTTGCTTAAACTGATTTAACGGTTTACGGGTCTCTTGTATTACATTTTCAAAACTACTGTCAGCAGAATGCTGTGTGTTTTGATACGAGTCTGACTGTTCTGTTTGTTCTACATCACTGTTTGAAATGTTATTTATTTGTATTCGGGATAATGCATCGGCTACATTATTTGTTGTACCGGGTTTATATATTATTTTTGGGGTAAAGCTTTCTATGAAAGAATACCATCTTTTCATTTCTGCGTTGGGATTTTTGTCCGAAATCGTGAACGACAAAGATTGATGGTCCGTTTGGATTTCTATACCAACTACTCCGTACAAATAGTTTCTCAAATTTTTTAAGGCCCATACTATAGCTAGCAGTTCCTATTTGTTTGTGCCATAAAGTTGTTCGTTTTTATTAAGTGTCTTAGAAATGAAAGTAATTGGATAGCTACGTCTGATGCGTCTGTTGTCAAAGTGAATTTTTTACTATAATCTGGTTGAACTTGTTCAACTTGTGCTATTAGATTCTCTTTTAGTTCGTTAAAAGCTTGTATAGCTGACTCATCTAATTGTATTAAAACTTTTGTAGATATTCTTTTAGAAACATTTCCATTTTCCCATCTTAAATATTTTGAGAGAGGTTTTACAATTTTTGCATAATTACGGACAAATTTTCGGTAATAGCCAGTTAAGCCTAGAAAACTTCGAAGTTCTTATATATTTTGTGGTAACGGATACCTTGAAATTGTGGAAATTTTTTCAGGATCTGTTTTATTTACATTAAAAGAAACAATGTAACCAAGAAAGGAGGTTTCTAATTTAAAGAATTTAGATTTTTCGAGAGAAATTTTCATACTTGCTTTTTGTAAAATGCTTATTATTTGAGTTAAATCCGAGAAATGTTGCTCGATTGTGTTTGAATTTTAATTTTTTTTAATTTATTTTTATATTTCTTCGGCATATAATAATGGTTAAATATTTCAGAATTACGGTTTAAATTTCATCAAAATCGGACGACTATATCATAAAGCTACCATGAGAACAATAGCATATAGCTCCCATCGGAATAATCTTAAAAAACGATACAAAATTAGAACTTTGTTTTGTAATTTTTTTATACTACAGTGCTTTGTAGCCAACCGCATATCGGAACACCAGGAGCACACTAGTCAAGCGACTTGGAGGCACGTCCCGTCGGCAAAGAGTCCTGCGGACATCATGTCGCGCGGCTGACGTGCAGTTGAATTACAATGCACCATGTGGCTAACAGGACCACCGTTTTTAAGTCAACCAGAGACTGAGTGACCACAATTAGCATAGCCACTTCCACCACCGATCGAACTACGAACCAAGGCAATCCTCTTGTGTAGCAAAACAGACAGCGCAAACTCAGAATCTCCTCAGAATCGTATCTGATTCGCTGCGTGAACGGCAAAAAACCTGACCCAATGATCAGAACTACCAAGAGCCTTCGCATATCTGGAGAGCTGTCTCTCTGATACAGCAAGAGAACTAAACACGCAACATAGATGCACTGGGAAACAACTAGTTAATATGTGTGATGAGAGCAGGTGGCCGTTTAGAAAACGCCGATGTTCCATTAAACTCAAAGCATTAGGCTCTTTTACCTCAAAACCATCGATTTACACAGCTGTATGTAGAATACCTTAATCACAGTAATCTTTATGCTGGCCCACAAATCGTTTCTCTTCTATGAGAACGGATTAGGGTAATTAACGCCAGACAATTGATTAAAAAGGCCGTCAGAAACTCGATGCTTTCATTTCAAAACTCGTCTAATGACGCAATTGATGGGGAGTCTACCAGCAGACCGCCTGCGAGCTGAAAGACCTTTTTTGGTCACAGTGGTATACTTCTGTGGGCCCTTTCAAACGTCACACATGCGTGGCATGCAGCCGTATAAGACATACGCAGCATTTTTGGTTTGGGATAATTGATGAATTCAAAACAAGGATGCTTAATTCAAACAATATTTTACATAGTTAAGACTTATAGTACAATGAGAGGCTTTAAATTCACTTTTAAATCGGAAAGCACCAACGTCGCTAAGGAATATTGCGAATGCATCCTTAAAATTCGAGGAACTGCTAGCCGTGTTCGTGGCACCAGCTTCTGATGACGCGTTAATTCCGTTTCATATGCCCGTTCGCCGCAGTTTAACACGTGTTTTAATCGATCGTGGATATATCATGTAATCATTTGTACTTACGGAACTCCAAAGGGCGGCAATTTATCTGGCCGAGAAATAAATCTGGCCAACATCGGTATTAGATTTAACATTTAAGTAACATTCCAAAACATCAATCTGATTGACACATACAAAACTAAAACTCCACTAATAGAAAAAAAAACCGTTCTCAACAGTTTCGATTTTAGAATTTACGTGCTCAATAGTAGGACGAGAGCAAAATTATTAGAGTCAAGAAGAAGTTTTTTCAGTTCGTGAATGTTTTTTTGAGACTGAGCATTCTTGATTTGAGAATAAGTCTTCTCGGCTTCAAGATAAATTCGTTCATAAAATCAACAAGAAAGCTCATGCCGATCGGTCGTCTATATCCTATGGCTCCCATACGAAAAACAGGGTGAAATCGGTAAAATTTGATGTTTTTTAGGATATTTCGCGCAGTCTATTAGCTTTTATATTTTTATGCATAACTTGATCAAGATTTAAGCGCTTGCCGATCGGACATCTGTATCCTTAGGCTCCCATAGGAACATTAGAGTGAAATCGGTTAAAATGTTATGATTTTTAGGATATTTCGCGCTGTATATAAGCTATTGACTTGAATATTTCCAAATCATTTTTTTTATGCATGCCTTGATCAGGGTTAAAGCGCTTTCCTATCGGACGTCTATCTCTTATAGCAGTATAAAAGCTATTGACATGAAACTAATCATATCAAATTAATGTTTGCAAAAGTTTTTGCAAATCAGACAACTATATACTACAGCTGCAATTTGAAAATTTAATTGGTAACATATACGTAATCTTTTCATATTTTTGCAGAGGGTATTATAGTTTTGGTCAGGAGTTTGTGACGAAGTAAATGAGATGTTTCCATAAAGTATGTATGTTCTTGATCAGGATCAATAGTCGATACAGCCATGCCAGTCTATCCGCCTGTCTGCCTGTTTCAATACCGTTTGCGAGATCAGTTTAAAAGCTAGCGATCTGAAACTTGCACAGTCGTCTTAAAACATGTGTACGCAGATCAAGTTTAAAAACCGATCGGTCGTCTATATCCTATAGCCCTCATAGGCACAATTGGCTATAATTTGCAAGAATTGAAGATATTTCGCGCAGTGTTAAAGCTAGTGACATGCATCTTTCCAAATCGTATTTTTTATGCATACCTTGATCAGGGTAACAGCGCGTGCCGAACCGACATCTATATCCTATAGCTTCCATAGGAACAGTAGGTAGAAATCGGTTAAAATTGAATGATTTTCAGGATATTTTGCGCAGTATATAAGATATTAACATGAATCTTTCTAAATCGTATTTTTTATGCATACCTTGATCAGGGTAAAAGCGCGTGGCGATCGGACGTCTATATCTTATAGCTTCCACTTTTGTTATTCTTCTCGCTACTTTTGCAATTTTAGTAATTTCGGCAAAGTCTGCAAGGGTAATAAATCTTCGGCTTGCCGAAGTTAGCTTCCGTCCTCATTTTGTTTTGTAAATATGGCAGCGCATCAGAAGATGTCTGAACGGGGAAGCCGAGAAACAAATATTTGTTATATTTGGGGACTCGAAAGTGCAGACTGAGTCGGACATTCCGGACATAAAATCTCCTCGTGACGGTAGAGTTAAGCTACTTGGGTTTTGTCGGCTCACTGGTTGTGAAGCCACAGCGAACAAATCAAAAACTTGGGAAGTCCCTGTCTGCACACCCTCCGATGATGGCTGCGGAGTGTTCCCCAGGTGGCCTACCACCAACGGCTTTCATGCGCTAATAGCTTGCTGCTATTAAGGCGCGAGTCCAGCTTAGAGGGCAGTTTATCAGCTGGGCGAAAACTATCTCTAGCATCAACTGAACTGCTGATGAGCTCTAAAAGGCCGCCTTTAGTTTGGTTCGCGAAAAGCGACTTACGTGTCCCAATCGCGGAAGTGATCAGCGGGACTACCCGGCGTCCCCGTACTCACGAAACCGTTCGTCTGGCTTAGCCTCGCCCCAAGGTCCAGCCCGTGGAATTTTTAACCCAGGAGCAAGATACGGCGCGACCAACTCCGACATTACTCTCTCTCTCCCGGCGTCTATGAGAACCTTCGGCGTGAACGACTCATTCACTCGTTGAATGAAACTGTCTAGTCCGGTGTTTCGGTGATTTACAAATTTCTTGTAAAGGCCTCCTGGATCTGACTGAGATCTGTACCCCGGCCAGAGAGCATCCTTACAATTTTAAGTAAAAATTTAATTTTAAAGATAAATTATATAATACATCCTGGAAGATCTAGAAGATTTTTTGAATCTATTTAATAAATTAGAAATGACCAATACGCCAAGCACAAGTAAAATGGCGAATCAAGTATTAGAAAAGCAAGCCTTTTTGACCAAAGAATTAATAAAACTGATTGATTCAACAGAGGTAAATTCTTTAAAAAACGAAATAGAAACACTGAAAGCAGAACTTCAAACGAATGTCAATAAAATAGAAGATTATAAAATTGAAGAAGTTGACAATTCGATAAAATGTGAAGAATCCTATGAAATCATTAAATCAGTTCCAGAATTTACGGGGGAACTTGAAAATTATTTGAGTTGGAGGGAAGCAGCAGAAAACGCTATGAGTCAGTATATTCGAAAAAGTAAGCGATATTTCGCAGCACTATCAACATTAAGGAACAAGATAACAGGAAAAGCAAACGATGCTCTAACCATCCACGGAACAGTCCTAAATTTTGATGCTATTTTAGCCAGATTAGATTTCTTTTTTAGCGATAGAAGACCGCTACACATTATCGAACAAGAACTAAGTATTCTTACACAAGGAAAACTAAGTGTAATGGAATATTATAACCAAGTGTACAGGAAACTAACATTACTGACTAACAAAACTATAATGACATATGGTCGTAATAAGCTAATCACTTCAGAAATTAATGATAGACATAGACAGAGTGCACGAAGAGTTTTCATAGCTGGCCTTAACGGCCCAATATCATCGACTCTTTATTCCATGAATCCAACTGACTTGCCTGATGCAGTGGCGTTTGTAAAGGAGATGGAAAGTAATTCGCTCGCAATTTCATTGGAATGAGTTATAGAAAGTATAACTCAAATTATACTAATGGCCCAGAACAAAATAATAATTCTTTTAATCAAAAGACCACTAATTACAATAATTCAAACTATTTGAGATACAATCAAAGATCTCCACAACAAGTTAAAAATAATCAATGGAACCAGAGTCAGAATAATCAGTGGGGACAAAATAATAATTGGAACTTTAATAACAATCAGGTACAGCCTGCTCCTGAACCCATGGAGATATATGAATCAATCCAGTATCAAACTCGTCCTAATAATAATTTTAACAGGGGTAATAATAACAGACAAAATTATAATATTTATTATCCAAGAAATAATTATAATCAAAACCAAGCGCAAAAAACAAATATAAGCGCCACTCAAAACAAACCATTTGAATCACATCCAAAGTTAAAGCGGGAACCAACTGGTTCAATTAATCATCCTGCTCAAAAAATTATGAGAGTAAATAATATAGAAGAAGATCATTTTTTAGATCAGAATTCGGAGTAGGATCACCCTACTTGATGAAAACAGATAAAAAAATTGAAAAAGAATTAAAAGTTTTAATTGACACAGGAGCAACATCTTGTTACATAAAAAGGGGAATTAATCAAAATAAAAAAGAGCTCCCAATTTACAAAAGAGTTTCAACCATTAATGGGTTTACAATAATAAAATATTATCACTTAACGATATTTAACACAAGACAAGTATTTTTTAAAATAGAAGGGTAAGAATCCGACCTACTTATAGGTTTTAATCTTTTTAAAAAAATGGGAGCGGTAATTGATATTCAACAAGAAAGAAAGCAAACTTCGGCAAGCAGAAGTTCATATACCCTTGCAGCTATTTCAAAAACTAAATACTCTTGAAAACGTTAAAATTATGATTTATTTGCGTGTATGTTTAAAAACATTGAAGCTATGATGATTTGCAGCTTATTCGATAGTTCCTATGGCAGCTATACTTATGTTCCTATGGGAGCTATATGCTAAAGTCGTCCGATTTTCATAAAATTTAAACCTTAATTCTGAAATAAAAAAAATTAAAAAACACCAAAGTTATAATTTTTTTAAATTTATTTTTATGGATGTTCCTATGGGAACTATATACTATAGTCGTCCGATTTTGATGAAATTTAAACCGTAATTCGGAAATATTTAACCATTACTATATCTCGAAGAACTAAAAAAAAAATTAAAAAACACCAAAGTTACAATAATTTTTTATTTATTTTTCCGATTGTTCCTATGGGAGCTATATGCTATAGTCGGCCGATCCGGCTCGTTCCGACTTATATACTACCTGCAATAGAAAGACAACTTTTGGGAAAGTTTCATTCAGCTTTAAAACTGAGAGACTAGTTTGCGTAGAAACGGACGGACAGACGGACGGACAGACGGACATGGCTAGATCGACTCTCCTAGTGATGCTGATCAAGAATATATATACTTTATAGGGTCGGAGAAGTCTCCTTCACTGCGTTGCAAACTTCTGACTGAAATTATAATACCCTCTGCAAGGGTATAAAAAGGGACCATCAAATATAATGGAAAAAAAGAAAAATTACTTTACGATGAGGATGATTCTTTAAACAAATTATCGCTAACAAATGGAAAAATTATCCTTCCATTGAAAGAATAATTATAAAAAAATACTTTGAAGAGCAAAGTGGAATTAAAACAGAATCACAAATGGTGGAGAAGGTTATTTAGCTTGGGATCACTGATCCGTCAACAAAAAATCAAATAGTTTGGGATCCAGAAATCCTGAACACGCCGACGAAGAATTTTCCGTCAACAAAAAGTTAAAACGTTTGGGAACACAAAACCCTCAACGTGCCGACGTCGAACTATCCGTCAATAAAAAAGTAACAACTTTGGGATCAAAGGATTCCGAAAGAAATAAAATAAATAATATTAAAATGCTAAATTCAAATCAAGTAGAATATTTGGAGAAAAGAATAATTGACATAATTGAAGAGGAACTCTAAAATAAACCTACAAATTCCTTTTAGAACTGATATTCGGGGCGAAATAAATACAAATAACGACAGGGCCATTTATAGTAAACAATATCCCTATGCTTTATCAGTTTCAAATTTCGTTAACAATGAAATCAATAGAATGATAAATGAAAATATTATAAGGCCGAGTAGAAGTCCTTACAATTCACCAGTACTGGTGGTACCCAAAAAGGGTCAAAACGAAGACGGTAGCCCTAAACACAGACTTGTAATAAAGTACAAAAAATTAAATGAGAACACAATACCGGATAGATACCCGATGCAAGACCCATCTGTTATAATAGCCAACTTAGGAAAGGCAAAATTTTTTTCCACAATTGATTTGGAATCAGGATTCCATCAAATTCTAATGAAAGACTCAGATATTGAAAAAACATCTTTTTCTATTAACAACGGAAAATTTGATTTTTTACGCATGCCTTTCGGGTTAACCAACGCGCCCAGAATTTTCCAGAGAGCAATGGATGATATTCTCAGAGTAGGAAAAACATGCCACGTCTACATGGACGATATTATAATATTTTCAAACACAATCGAGCAACATTTCTCGGATTTAACTCAAATAATAAGCATTTTACAAAGAGCAAATATGAAAATTTCTCTCGAAAAATCTAAATTCTTTAAATTAGAACCTCCTTTCTTGGTTACATTATTTCTTTTAATGTAAGTAAAACAGATCCTGAAAAAATTTCCACAATTTCAAGGTATCCGTTACCACAAAATATATAAGAACTTCGAAGTTTTCTAGGCTTAACTGGCTATTACCGAAAATTTGTCCGTAATTATGCAAAAATTGTAAAACCTCTCTCAAAATATTTAGGATGGGAAAATGGAAATGTTTCTAAAAGAATATCTACAAAAGTTTTAATACAATTAGATGAGTCAGCTATACAAGCTTTTAACGAACTAAAAGAGAATCTAATAGCACAAGTTGAACAAGTTCAACCAGATTATAGTAAAAAATTCACTTTGACAACAGACGCATCAGACGTAGCTATCCAATTACTTTCATTTCTAAGACACTTAATAAAAACGAACAACTTTATGGCACAAACAAATAGGAACTGCTAGCTATAGTATGGGCCTTAAAAAATTTGAGAAACTATTTGTACGGAGTAGTTGGTATAGAAATCCAAACGGACCATCAATCTTTGTCGTTCACGATTTCGGACAAAAATCCCAACGCAGAAATGAAAAGATGGTATTCTTTCATAGAAAGCTTTACCCCAAAAATAATATATAAACCCGGTACAACAAATGTTGTAGCCGATGCATTATCCCGAATACAAATAAATAACATTTCAAACAGTGATGTAGAACAAACAGAACAGTCAGACTCAGATCAAAACACACAGCATTCTGCTGACAGTAGTTTTGAAAATGTAATACAAGAGACCCGTAAACCGTTAAATCAGTTTAAGCAACAACTTTTATTAACAACGGGGAGGTTTACAATACATGAGTCACTGGAAGTTTTTGGCAGGACACGACACATAATTGAATACGATAAACCAGAAAATTTAATAACTATATTAAAAGAGTATATTCCACCAAACATTACGGTAGGAATTCATTGTACATTAGAGGACTTATATCACATTCAATTACCCTTAAAAAATAATTTCACTAACCCATTTCTTTTTACGAGAATCTTTCTTCAAGACATAGAAAACGATGAAGATAAAGCCATAATTATAGAAGAAACACACAGTCGATCTCATAGGGGTCTAGATGAAAATTATAAACAAATCAGCAGGTTATATTATTGGCCAAACTTATTTAATAAATTGAAAGAATATATACAAAATTTTGTGATTTGTAATGAAAATAAAAATAACAGGCACCCAATAAAAATTCCAATCGGGGAAGCCCCTATTCCAACTAAAGAAGAAGAAAATTTACATATAGACATATACAACGCGCAAAATTTAACATTTATTTCTTGTATAGACGCGTATTCAATATACCTCGATGTAAAAGAAATTCAAAATAAGTTAAACATTGAAATTAAGGTAATGGAACTACTTCAACAATTTCCCCAAGCAAAAGTAATTATGACCGATAACGAACCTAGTTTTACCTCAGCCCAATTTAAATCATTTGCACAAAGGTGTGGAATTACTTTGCATTACGCAGACCCAAGACACAGTACTTCAAACGGACAAGTAGAAAGAGCACACTCGACATTTACAGAAATAGCTCGCTGCATAAAAGAGGAGTTTAATTTAACTATTTTTTCCGAAATATTTATTAGAGCCGCTTATTCATTCCACAACAAACAAAATCCATTTGATATCCTATGTAATAAAATTGATCATGATAATATTCCCATTATCTTGAAAAATACACAATCTAGAATGTTAGAAACACATAATGAGAATAGAAAAGAAAAAAATTATCATGTAGGACAAGTTTTTTATGAAAAGAAACATGGGAAACGAAACAAACTTAAGTCCAGATATAAAAAACAAGTTGTAAAGGAAAATTGGCCTAACAAAATAATAATCAACAATAGAAATAGGATTATTCATAAAAATAATATTAAATTCTAATATAAACAACAATATTTTATTTTTTTTTCAGAAAAATGTTTTTTTCAGTACTAATACTCAACCTAATACTTTTAACAAGTTCTGAAATAATTGACTATACAAGTCACGAATACTTATTATTTAAGGACAATAAAGACGTATTGACGTATGATTCATGCGCAGATTTATTTCAAATAACTAATTTAAGTTTTTATGAAAAAATAATTAACACGGAAACCAGATCTTTGACCAAAACATCAAAAACAGACATAAAATGGGAAATATCAATGGAATTGGAACTCATCAAATTAACTTTATCAGAAATAATGCCAAAAATACAAAAAAGAGGAATTAATGAAATAGGAACTTTATGGAAATGTATAGCAAGTACTCCTGATCATGATAATTTATAACGGTTCAGAACAAAATAGACAGCCTAATTGAAAACAACAACACGCAATTCACAATAAATTAAAAATTATTTAATGAAGTAAAATATCTTACTGAAAGTTTAAAAATGTAGTTTTCAACGAGGAAGCAATTTTACGAAAACATCGTTTGCGGTTACTCACATTTGACTTACAAAATTTATTAGATACCATTATCTTAGCAAAAGCAAAATTTTTAAACGAGAATGAAATTAAAGAAATTTACAATCATGAAAAACAATCTGTAAGATTATCCGACCTAATGGACATATCAACTTTTAAAATTTTATTAATTAATGGTTTACTTGTAGTTTACATAAAATATCCCATGATTAACAGTAAGGTCACAACCTTTACAAAACAAGAGCTATTGCAAAATCCGATATTAATAAATAATGAAGTTGCCAATTGCAAAAACAAATATAACCTAATGACTAATTTTAAGAAATAAATGTTTAACAACTATTATAAATTAAGTTTTGAAACTAATTGTTTTATAAAATTATTAAACGGCGAAAAAGCCAATTGCTCTAAAATAAGAGAAATTAATAATAAAATAGATATCTTACAGGATGGGGCCATTTTAATAATAACACTCAATTAAAAGGTTCATATTTAATTTTGTTTACTGTGAGAAAATTGGACCCGTCTTAGGGCATCCCTTCCTTCCTCGTTTTTTTAAACACATATTTATAAATTGTATTATATTTAGTATTTTTGGATCTTTAGTTTTTTACTGATGGGAGCTTAATGTAAAATTTTGTGGAGAAGATCTTCCTGGTCATCTAAGTGTTCCCATTTAAGTACAGCATTTCCCCGTTTTCCTTTTGTTTAGAATATAAACTTAGGATGAAATCATGGCATCCTATTGTGAAATTCAAATATGCTGACCGATGCAATTTGTTTGGGCTTGGATCGCAATAGTTTGAACTTAGAACGCAATTGATTGGGCTTCGAGTGGAAACTTATGTTTACTTTAAGATTTGTTTGTTTATCTTGGTAGGGTAACCAAGAGCGGACCCCAAATCCAAAGGCATGGGCAAAGACAAAGGCAAATGCAAAGGCATAGACAAGGATTGTTTAAATTGAATTTTGAAAAAATTGTTTATTAATTCCATAAGCGGCCCGTTTTCACGGGTTGGTTAACTCTCCCTCTTCTAAAATGGATCGCCCGATTCATTATGAATTTCTTTTAAGCGTTCTCTTAGTTTTGAAAAAAAACATTGGTCTTGGTTTGTATTTTTTTCTTTAAAAGTTTTTTCGTGGTTTGTATTTTCTTCTATTAAAATTTCTTCTTGGTTTGTAATTTCTTTTTTTAAAACTTTTTCTTGGTTTGTTCTGATTTCTAGTTCTGGCCGTTGTTTTTTGGTTACAAAATTTCTGTATATTATGTAAAGTAATAATATTAAAAATATAATGATAAAAATTAATAATATAAAGGAAACTAATATTTTGGTATTATTAATTTTTACAAATGGATTGATGATGTTAATATTGCCAAGAGTTAGCTCCGAATTATTTGAAGCAATATATTCGGAAATGTCATAATTTATTAATTTATGCTGAGCTATATAGTTTAATATTTTGTTTTCACTGTTAATGTAGGTGCTGTTATTAATGATAATTGAGTCATTGAACAAAATTAAATATGAACCTTTTAATTGAGTGTTATTATTAAAATGGCCCCATCCTGTAAGATATCTATTTTATTATTAATTTCTCTTATTTTAGAGCAATTGGCTTTTTCGCCGTTTAATAATTTTATAAAACAATTAGTTTCAAAACTTAATTTATAATAGTTGTTAAACATTTATTTCTTAAAATTAGTCATTAGGTTATATTTGTTTTTGCAATTGGCAACTTCATTATTTATTAATATCGGATTTTGCAATAGCTCTTGTTTTGTAAAGGTTGTGACCTTACTGTTAATCATGGGATATTTTATGTAAACTACAAGTAAACCATTAATTAATAAAATTTTAAAAGTTGATATGTCCATTAGGTCGGATAATCTTACAGATTGTTTTTCATGATTGTAAATTTCTTTAATTTCATTCTCGTTTAAAAATTTTGCTTTTGCTAAAATATCTAATAAATTTTGTAAGTCAAATGTGAGTAACCGCATACGATGTTTTCGTAAAATTGCTTCCTCGTTGAAAACTACATTTTTTAAACTTTCAGTAAGATATTTTACTTCATTAAATAATTTTTAATTTATTGTGAATTGCGTGTTGTTGTTTTCAATTAGGCTGTCTATTTTGTTCTGAACCGTTATAAATTATCATGATCAGGAGTACTTGCTATACATTTCCATAAAGTTCCTATTTCATTAATTCCTCTTTTTTGTATTTTTGGCATTATTTCTGATAAAGTTAATTTGATGAGTTCCAATTCCATTGATATTTCCCATTTTATGTTTGTTTTTGATGTTTTGGTCAAAGATCTGGTTTCCGTGTTAATTACTTCTTCATAAAAACTTAAATTAGTTATTTGAAATAAATCTGCGCATGAATCGTACGTCAATACGTCTTTATTGTCCTTAAATAATAAGTATTCGTGACTTGTATAGTCAATTATTTCAGAACTTGTTAAAAGTATTAGGTTGAGTATTAGTACTGAAAAAAACATTTTTCTGAAAAAAAAAATAAAATATTGTTGTTTATATTAGAATTTAATATTATTTTTATGAATAATCCTATTTCTATTGTTGATTATTATTTTGTTAGGCCAATTTTCCTTTACAACTTGTTTTTTATATCTGGACTTAAGTTTGTTTCGTTTCCCATGTTTCTTTTCATAAAAAACTTGTCCTACATGATAATTTTTTCTTTTCTATTCTCATTATGTATTTCTAACATTCTAGATTATTTTTCAAGATAATGGGAATATTATCATGATCAATTTTATTACATAGGATATCAAATGGATTTTGTTTGTTGTGGAATGAATAAGCGGCTCTAATAAATATTTCGGAAAAAATAGTTAAATTAAACTCCTCTTTTATGCAGCGAGCTATTTCTGTTAATGTCGAGTGTGCTCTTTCTACTTGTCCGTTTGAAGTACTGTGTCTTGGGTCTGCGTAATGCAAAGTAATTCCACACCTTTGTGCAAATGATTTAAATTGGGCTGAGGTAAAACTAGGTTCGTTATCGGTCATAATTACTTTTGCTTGGGGAAATTGTTGAAGTAGTTCCATTACCTTAATTTCAATGTTTAACTTATTTTGAATTTCTTTTACATCAAGGTATTTTGAATACGCGTCTATACAAGAAATAAATGTTAAATTTTGCGCGTTGTATATGTCTATATGTAAATTTTCTTCTTCTTTAGTTGGAATAGGGGCTTCCCCGATTGGAATTTTTATTGGGTGCCTGTTATTTTTATTTTCATTACAAATCACAAAATTTTTTATATATTCTTTCAATTTATTAAATAAGTTTGGCCAATAATATAACCTCCTGATTTGTTTATAATTTTCATCTAGACCCCTATAATTATGGCTTTATCTTCATCGTTTTCTATGTCTTGAAGAAAGATTCTCGTAAAAAGAAATGGGTTAGTGAAATTATTTTTTAAGGGTAATTGAATGTGATATAAGTCCTCTAATGTACAATGAATTCCTACCGTAATGTTTGGTGGAATATACTCTTTTAATATAGTTATTAAATTTTCTGGTTTATCGTATTCAATTATGTGTCGTGTCCTGCCAAAAACTTCCAGTGACTCATGTATTGTAAACCTCCCCGTTGTTAATAAAAGTTGTTGCTTAAACTGATTTAACGGTTTACGGGTCTCTTGTATTACATTTTCAAAACTACTGTCAGCAGAATGCTGTGTGTTTTGATCTGAGTCTGACTGTTCTGTTTGTTCTACATCACTGTTTGAAATGTTATTTATTTGTATTCGGGATAATGCATCGGCTACAACATTTGTTGTACCGGGTTTATATATTATTTTTGGGGTAAAGCTTTCTATGAAAGAATACCATCTTTTCATTTCTGCGTTGGGATTTTTGTCCGAAATCGTGAACGACAAAGATTGATGGTCCGTTTGGATTTCTATACCAACTACTCCGTACAAATAGTTTCTCAAATTTTTTAAGGCCCATACTATAGCTAGCAGTTCCTATTTGTTTGTGCCATAAAGTTGTTCGTTTTTATTAAGTGTCTTAGAAATGAAAGTAATTGGATAGCTACGTCTGATGCGTCTGTTGTCAAAGTGAATTTTTTACTATAATCTGGTTGAACTTGTTCAACTTGTGCTATTAGATTCTCTTTTAGTTCGTTAAAAGCTTGTATAGCTGACTCATCTAATTGTATTAAAACTTTTGTAGATATTCTTTTAGAAACATTTCCATTTTCCCATCCTAAATATTTTGAGAGAGGTTTTACAATTTTTGCATAATTACGGACAAATTTTCGGTAATAGCCAGTTAAGCCTAGAAAACTTCGAAGTTCTTATATATTTTGTGGTAACGGATACCTTGAAGTTGTGGAAATTTTTTCAGGATCTGTTTTACTTACATTAAAAGAAATAATGTAACCAAGAAAGGAGGTTCTAATTTAAAGAATTTAGATTTTTCGAGAGAAATTTTCATATTTGCTCTTTGTAAAATGCTTATTATTTGAGTTAAATCCGAGAAATGTTGCTCGATTGTGTTTGAAAATATTATAATATCGTCCATGTAGACGTGGCATGTTTTTCCTACTCTGAGAATATCATCCATTGCTCTCTGGAAAATTCTGGGCGCGTTGGTTAACCCGAAAGGCATGCGTAAAAAATCAAATTTTCCGTTGTTAATAGAAAAAGATGTTTTTTCAATATCTGAGTCTTTCATTAGAATTTGATGGAATCCTGATTCCAAATCAATTGTGGAAAAAAATTTTGCCTTTCCTAAGTTGGCTATTATAACAGATGGGTCTTGCATCGGGTATCTATCCGGTATTGTGTTCTCATTTAATTTTTTGTACTTTATTACAAGTCTGTGTTTAGGGCTACCGTCTTCGTTTTGACCCTTTTTGGGTACCACCAGTACTGGTGAATTGTAAGGACTTCTACTCGGCCTTATAATATTTTCATTTATCATTCTATTGATTTCATTGTTAACGAAATTTGAAACTGATAAAGCATAGGGATATTGTTTACTATAAATGGCCCTGTCGTTATTTGTATTTATTTCGCCCCGAATATCAGTTCTAAAAGGAATTTGTAGGTTTATTTTAGAGTTCCTCTTCAATTATGTCAATTATTCTTTTCTCCAAATATTCTACTTGATTTGAATTTAGCATTTTAATATTATTTATTTTATTTCTTTCGGAATCCTTTGATCCCAAAGTTGTTACTTTTTTATTGACGGATAGTTCGACGTCGGCACGTTGAGGGTTTTGTGTTCCCAAACGTTTTAACTTTTTGTTGACGGAAAATTCTTCGTCGGCGTGTTCAGGATTTCTGGATCCCAAACTATTTGATTTTTTGTTGACGGATCAGTGATCCCAAGCTAAATAACCTTCTCCACCATTTGTGATTCTGTTTTAATTCCACTTTGCTCTTCAAAGTATTTTTTTATAGTTATTCTTTCAATGGAAGGATAATTTTTCCATTTGTTAGCGATAATTTGTTTAAAGAATCATCCTCATCGTAAAGTAATTTTTCTTTTTTTCCATTATATTTGATGGTCCCTTTTTATACCCTTGCAGAGGGTATTATAATTTCAGTCAGAAGTTTGCAACGCAGTGAAGGAGACTTCTCCGACCCTATAAAGTATATATATTCTTGATCAGCATCACTAGGAGAGTCGATCTAGCCATGTCCGTCTGTCCGTCCGTCTGTCCGTCCGTTTCTACGCAAACTAGTCTCTCAGTTTTAAAGCTGAATGAAACTTTCCCAAAAGTTGTCTTTCTATTGCAGGTAGTATATAAGTCGGAACGAGCCGGATCGGCCGACTATAGCATATAGCTCCCATAGGAACAATCGGAAAAATAAATAAAAAATTATTGTAACTTTGGTGTTTTTTAATTTTTTTTTTAGTTCTTCGAGATATAGTAATGGTTAAATATTTCCGAATTACGGTTTAAATTTCATCAAAATCGGACGACTATAGTATATAGTTCCCATAGGAACATCCATAAAAATAAATTTAAAAAAATTATAACTTTGGTGTTTTTTAATTTTTTTTTATTTCAGAATTAAGGTTTAAATTTTATGAAAATCGGACGACTTTAGCATATAGCTCCCATAGGAACATAAGTATAGCTGCCATAGGAACTATCGAATAAGCTGCAAATCATCATAGCTTCAATGTTTTTAAACATACACGCAAATAAATCATAATTTTAACGTTTTCAAGAGTATTTAGTTTTTGAAATAGCTGCAAGGGTATATGAACTTCTGCTTGCCGAAGTTTTCTTTCTTTCTTGTTGAATATCAATTACCGCTCCCATTTTTTTAAAAAGATTAAAACCTATAAGTAGGTCGGATTCTTACCCTTCTATTTTATAAAATACTTGTCTTGTGTTAAATATCGTTAAGTGATAATATTTTATTATTGTAAACCCATTAATGGTTGAAACTCTTTTGTAAATTGGGAGCTCTTTTTTATTTTGATTAATTCCCCTTTTTATGTAACAAGATGTTGCTCCTGTGTCAATTAAAAC
This sequence comes from Drosophila elegans, assembly GCF_018152505.1. Taxonomy (NCBI): domain Eukaryota; kingdom Metazoa; phylum Arthropoda; class Insecta; order Diptera; family Drosophilidae; genus Drosophila; species Drosophila elegans. Next base: position 416,709 of record NW_024545782.1, on the reverse strand, counting down.
TTTTAATTCTTTTTCAATTTTTTTATCTGTTTTCATCAAGTAGGGTGATCCTACTCCGAATTCTGATCTAAAAAATGATCTTCTTCTATATTATTTACTCTCATAATTTTTTGAGCAGGATGATTAATTGAACCAGTTGGTTCCCGCTTTAACTGTGGATGTGATTCAAATGGTTTGTTTTGAGTGGCGCTTATATTTGTTTTTTGCGCTTGGTTTTGATTATAATTATTTCTTGGATAATAAATATTATAATTTTGTCTGTTATTATTACCCCTGTTAAAATTATTATTAGGACGAGTTTGATACTGGATTGATTCATATATCTCCATGGGTTCAGGAGCAGGCTGTACCTGATTGTTATTAAAGTTCCAATTATTATTTTGTCCCCACTGATTATTCTGACTCTGGTTCCATTGATTATTTTTAACTTGTTGTGGAGATCTTTGATTGTATCTCAAATAGTTTGAATTATTGTAATTAGTGGTCTTTTGATTAAAAGAATTATTATTTTGTTCTGGGCCATTAGTATAATTTGAGTTATACTTTCTATAACTCATTCCAATGAAATTGCGAGCGAATTACTTTCCATCTCCTTTACAAACGCCACTGCATCAGGCAAGTCAGTTGGATTCATGGAATAAAGAGTCGATGATATTGGGCCGTTAAGGCCAGCTATGAAAACTCTTCGTGCACTCTGTCTATGTCTATCATTAATTTCTGAAGTGATTAGCTTATTACGACCATATGTCATTATAGTTTTGTTAGTCAGTAATGTTAGTTTCCTGTACACTTGGTTATAATATTCCATTACACTTAGTTTTCCTTGTGTAAGAATACTTAGTTCTTGTTCGATAATGTGTAGCGGTCTTCTATCGCTAAAAACGAAATCTAATCTGGCTAAAATAGCATCAAAATTTAGGACTGTTCCGTGGATGGTTAGAGCATCGTTTGCTTTTCCTGTTATCTTGTTCCTTAATGTTGATAGTGCTGCGAAATATCGCTTACTTTTTCGAATATACTGACTCATAGCGTTTTCTGCTGCTTCCCTCCAACTCAAATAATTTTCAAGTTCCCCCGTAAATTCTGGAACTGATTTAATGATTTCATAGGATTCTTCACATTTTATCGAATTGTCAACTTCTTCAATTTTATAATCTTCTACTTTATTGACATTCGTTTGAAGTTCTGCTTTCAGTGTTTCTATTTCGTTTTTTAAAGAATTTACCTCTGTTGAATCAATCAGTTTTATTAATTCTTTGGTCAAAAAGGCTTGCTTTTCTAATACTTGATTCGCCATTTTACTTGTGCTTGGCGTATTGGTCATTTCTAATTTATTAAATCGATTCAAAAAATCCTCTAGATCTTCCAGGATGTATTATATAATTTATCTTTAAAATTAAATTTTTACTTAAAATTGTAAGGATGCTCTCTGGCCGGGGTACAGATCTCAGTCAGATCCAGGAGGCCTTTACAAGAAATTTGTAAATCACCGAAACACCGGACTAGACAGTTTCATTCAACGAGTGAATGAGTCGTTCACGCCGAAGGTTCTCATAGACGCCGGGAGAGAGAGTAATGTCGGAGTTGGTCGCGCCGTATCTTGCTCCTGGGTTAAAAATTCCACGGGCTGGACCTTGGGGCGAGGCTAAGCCAGACGAACGGTTTCGTGAGTACGGGGACGCCGGGTAGTCCCGCTGATCACTTCCGCGATTCGGACACGTAAGTCGCATTCCGCGGGTCGTAGGCCAAAAGTTCACCGGGCTGGACCTTCGGACGAGGCCAAGCCAGACGAACGGTTTCGCGAGTGTGGGGACGCCGGGTAGTCCCGCTGATCACTTCCGCGATTGGGACACGTATGTCGCTTTTCGCGGGTCGTAGGCCAAAAATTCACCGGGCTGGACCTTCGGACGAGGCCAAGCCAGGATACTATTTCGCGAGAGTAGGACCGGGGGGTTGCGTCGCGCGCAAGTCGTTCTCGACGTATCGGATGCCAAAAATCCACCGGGCTGGACCTTCGGGCGAGGCCAAGCCGGATAGGATTTGTCAGACACGGGGGGGATTGGAGGAAAGAGGATGGCGGTATGATAGACCAGTCGGGAATGATGTCCGCGCGCAGGTCACATGTACTACGAAGAGAAAAGCTATTGTACTAGACCGGACGGGCCGGGTGTCTGCGTACCGGCCGCCTACACTACGTAGGAAAAAGCTAGGGTATTAGACCAGACGGGCCGGGTGTCCGCGTGCCGGTCGCATGCGCTACGAGGAGGAAAGCTAGGGTACTAGACCAGACGGACCGGATGTCCACGTACGGGCCACATGCACTACGAGGAGGGGAATCTAAGGTACTAGACCGAACGGGACGGGTGTCCACGTACGGGCCACATGCTCTACGAGGAGTGGAATCTAAGGTACTAGACCGAACGGGACGGGTGTCTACGTCGGGTCTCAAATGCTACGATGTGGGGAACCAAGATACTAGACCAGACGGGCCGGGTGTCCGCGTACAGGTCTCAAATACTACGGGGAGGGAGGTTAGGATACTAGACCAGACGGGACGGATGTCCGCGTACAGGCCACATGCACTACGAGGAAGGAAGCTAGGATACTACGAATAAAAATAATCACGATCATGGAATTCAATCATTTACTTTTCTTTATTATTTTTCTAGGTTATTTTTATTTATCTACTATCTTCCTACGAGTCCGCTACACCGTCTTTACTTAACGGAGAGGAATTTTGTGTACACTAACCTCAAAACACTAATCAGCCCACTTATTCACTGACCGCGTGCCTTCGCGCGGTCGAGGCGTCACTCGGATCCGGCAAGATCGTTACGGGAGACACGTCCGCTCCGTTTTACTGTTCCGCCCGCTCGATCGGTGTGTGACCAGCTTCCCCACGCTCCCTTTTTCTCGTTTTCGGGATTTCTAGTATCTTCCTTAATTTCTAGTATTTTCCATTACCCACTAAAAATCGGCTGGCGTTGCCACTCGGGTTCGGAACTTAGCTTAACCACGGCTTAATATTCAGTTTCAACTTAATATTTATTATTCATTATGTGGCGTGATAAAGAGGCGCCCGTCGCTCTTGATGGTGACGATGAAGCGGAGTCCGTCACCTCCTATGGCTATGCGAACTCGGCGTCCGCGGCCGGCCCGGGTCGCTACCTTCCTCTCGATCTCCTGGACAATACGCTTAGGTAGGTAACGCAAACCGCTACCACAAATCCAGACCTCCGGCAATGGGCAGAGGTCGTCCTCCCCTTCTGTGGATTCCGTCAACTCCAGTGCGGAATTCGATACGGCTTTTACGTCGTCCGTCGTCGCACCACTCGGTGGGGTATTCCTGGCGGCGGATTCGGTCGAATCGATCTCCGAAATATCCATTAGGACCTGGTCCAGTAAGCGATGTCTGATGTCTGAACCCCTAGAGAAACCGACACGGGGGGCACTACAGCCCGTCGGGGCGGGGTCCTCGGTTGTCCTACCCTCTCGCCGACTGCCTTCTCGACATCAACGTCGGGATCTGCCGCTCTGCTGTTTTCCAACGCCGGGGGCGGAGGCGGGGATGGCGGTTCGTCGACGTAGGGTCCCTCTGCAGGTAACCCCGGGACTTTGACCACCACCGAGCGGACGTCGATGCGCATGAACGAGACGTGTCCAGCGTACCGGCAGACCTGGTCTTCGGACGTGTGATGGTACGAATGTTCCACGTCCGGGAATCGCGGAGGACTGGGCCTTGGATAACCCGGATGGCCTGACCGAGGGTCACGTCGGGTCCACGGGTACTCCTCCTCCGAGGTGGGCCGTTGGGACTCCGTATAGTACGGCTCCCCTGGTCGTCGTCCGTTGGGGTATCCGCTGGACCCACCTAGTGAACTTTCCCTGGAACGTGGGGGCCTGCTGAATAGCTCCGAATCCCGGTCACTGGCGTCATCTTCGTCGTCTTCCAAGCGGTAGGGAGCTGACTGGGGCGACGTCGGCTGATGATATTGTCGCGACCCGTCGGGTCGGGGGCTCCACAAGCCTCCGCGGAGTCCTGCGAACCGGGATCCTTCAGGAGCCTGGAAACAGTCGTCTGTCTCCACCGAGCTACCGTCTGAGGAACTCCCCCTCCATCGCTTCGTCGCCTCTGTCATGGTGACCCATCTCCATTTGGAAGACCTCCGTGTCGTTGGAGTCATCCGACAACACAATTACTTCATCTATCTGAAACGGTAAACTAAACTTATTGATATTGATAAACTTATTGATTACACCTGACGGTGTAGCTAACAAAGGACTCGGCCTTAATCTATTATAATGGTTATACAATGGTTATTCGACTGGTTATACAATGGTTATGCAGTGGTTATACAATGGTTATACAGTGGTTATACAATGGTTATACAGTGGTTATACAATGGTTATTAGACTAGTTGTTATACTATTCTGCGGCTGTATGCCGCTTACTGTATCGGGTCGTTCGGTCCGGCAATACTATCGTCGATCCTATCCGGAGTGACTTCTGCGTAGTACGGTTAGAGCTGGGATATGTTGGCGATCCGTCGCCGTTGATCTCCGGGACGTTGCAGGCGTACCAAATTCGGAGATGTGAACTTCGTAACGGTATAAGGGCCGTCATACTTGGGAGCAAGTTTGGCGGCGAATCCCTCGGCTGCTTTCGATAAGGGATGCTGTCGCAGCCAAACTTGACCGCCGAGCGTGGGTCTCCATTCTCGCCTTCGTAGGTTATAATGTCTCGCCTGGTCTTGAGACGCTCGCTGAAGATTCGCTCGTACGATGTCGAAGATTCCTTTGAGGTGAGACGCCTTGTCTTCAGGACCTGTATGCACGAGTTCATCATACAGCATCGCAGGCATGCGTGGTTCCCGTCCTTGAGTTAGGAACGCGGGGCTATACCCCGTCGAATCCGATATACTGCTATTGATCGCGAGGGATATCTCTGGCAGCATATTATCCCACGAACTCTGGTCGCCTTCCGACAGCTGGGATATCAGCGTCTTCACAGTGCGGTTGGTCCTTTCTGTGGTGTGTACGTTACAAAATATAATTGTTCATATTTCTTACGATCTTTTAATTTTTAAGCTTATCTTCTTTGATGATGGCGAGGGAATGCCCTTCAGCTTCCTTCCTTCTTTGTTATTTTGGTTGTAGTCGTGTTGAATTTTGGCGAGGGAATGCCCTTCAGCTTCCTTCCTTCTTTGTTATTTTGGTTCTTGATTTATTATTTTTGATTTATTGTTCTTTATTTATTTGCTTTTTGTTGTGTGTTCTTGTACTGTGAATTAATTTTTTCGGGCCACCTTTATTATATATTACCAGCTATTTAAATGGATTATTGCATTAATTGATTTCCATTTAAATTTTAAATCACGATCACTTTCACAATTTTCGGTGTCGTCGGTTTGTTGTGGATGTTTCAATTTTTCACTAAAAATGGTTGGGTTTTTGCGGTGCAAGTTCCTTTTTTATATTAACTTGTTATAATTAATAATTTTTTAGAACTTTTTTATCACCGTCACACGTTGGGCGCCAATTAAGTTTATCACTAGTAAATTGTTAAAAAAATATATTTTTTATTTTTTGTAACTTGGTGTTAAACCATTTTATTTAATTTCACAAATACAATACACTTTATTTTTCACATTTTCGAATTTCTTACTTCCGAACTGTTTCTTAATCAAAGATGGACTGCCGGATTAATTCTAAAATCTTATCCAACGAACCTCGGCCAGATGCTTTTCTTTGAGCTTCTAGAACTTTTTCTTTTGTTTAGAATATAAGCTTAGGATGAAATCATGGCATCCTATTGTGAAATTCAAATATGCTGACCGATGCAATTTGTTTGGGCTTGGATCGCAATAGTTTGAACTCAGAACGCAATTGATTGGGATTCGAGTGGAAACTTATGTTTACTTTAAGATTTTTTTGTTTATCTTGGTAGAGCGGACCCCAAAGTCATAGGCATGGGCAAAGAGATAGGCAAATGCAAAGGCATAGGCAAAGATTGTTTAAATTTTGAAAAAATTGTTTATTAATTCCATAAGCGGCCCGGTTTTACGGGTTGGTTAACTTGCACGCATTCTTGGCGGGCTCAGCTTGACCTTGTTAAAATACAAAAGAAACCTGCATATTTTCCTCCAAAACAGCAAAAAGGCATATTATAATGACACTAAATTCCCCAGTGTGCAACTATATTTATTTATTTTAAGTTAAGGGCCAAACTGTGTCTCGGTTTTAAGCTTAACAGCAGACATTAAATTCTATATTTAAAATATATATTTAAAAAAGTCGACGATATTTGTCGTTAAGATTGGTTCTTTGAAAAGACATTTAAATTTGTTTTATTTAAAAATGAAAAAGAACTGCGTTCAAAAGCCAGATTCATTTTATTTTATTTCAAGAAAAGCGACGAAAAATACTCAAGGGGTTTGGACTGATTTGTAATATAAATATTTTTTTTTTAGTGTGCGATTTACTAGTACTGATATTTTTATTTTGGTCTTTAATACGCAGTGCTTCATGGAAGAGGTCAAGGAGCACCCGTACGTCATTCAATGTGAAGCCGCCAAGCCCCTGATTGTCGACACCTTCAAGTTCATGTATGATCTGGACTTTTTAAACCCACAGGCAGACGAGGTAATTTGAAAAAATGTTTTGCGATTGTAATTGTTTCTCCCTTTTGCCGTTTAAATTGAAATTTTATAATAAATACAAATACAAAAATACAAATACAAATCTCCCTTATTACTCCAGCTTACCACACCTTCGCTTGCAATGCCGCGCCTGCCGCACGAGGTCATATTTGCCATTGGTGGGTGGAGCGGTGGAACCTCAAAAGGATGCATCGAGACATACGACACAAGGGCCGATCGCTGGGTGAACATCAATGCTGAGGATCCTGCTGGTCCCCGCGCATACCATGGAACCGCCGTGATTGGCTTTAAGATATTCTCGATAGGCGGGTACGATGGTGTTGAGTATTTCAACACCTGCCGGGTATTCGATGCAGTAAAAAAGAAGTGGAGCGAAATCGCGCCGATGCATAGTCGCCGCTGCTACGTGAGTGTGACAGAATTAAACGGCATGATATATGCCATCGGTGGCTACGACGGCCACAACCGGCTAAACACCGTGGAGCGATATAACCCGAAAACCAACCAGTGGTCCATTATCCCCCCAATGAACATGCAGCGTTCCGATGCCAGCGCCTGCACCCTGCAAGGCCGTATCTATGCCACCGGCGGTTTCAACGGCCAGGAGTGCCTTGACAGCGCCGAGTACTACGACCCGATAACCAACGTGTGGACGCGGATAGCTAACATGAACAATCGTCGGTCCGGAGTTAGCTGCGTGGCCTTTAGGAACCAACTGTACGTTATTGGTGGCTTTAACGGTACGGCGCGCTTATCTACTGGAGAACGCTTTGATTTGGACTCGCAGACCTGGCACTTCATTCGAGAAATGAATCACTCGCGTAGCAACTTCGGGCTGGAGATTATTGACGATATGATCTTTGCCATCGGCGGCTTTAACGGCGTCTCAACCATCTCGCATACCGAGTGCTACGTTGCGGAATCAGATGAGTGGATGGAGGCCACTGATATGAATATTGTCCGCTCAGCCCTGTCTGCCAATAACGTAGCCGGTCTGCCCAACAAGCGAGACTACATACACAAAGAGCGGGACCGCCTAATGGAGGAGCGCCGTCAGCGTCTCATGGCTACCGCCATGGCCCGGGAGGACATCGGTCACAACAACATATCGCAATCGTTAGTGCAGACCAATGATGGGGCCATGGATGACTACGAGAGTCCCAACGAAGATGAAGAGGCTCAGCAGCAGCAGAACATAACACTGCCTTTTCCTCCAGTGGCTCCAGCTCCCGGTCTCGGACCAACTACCGGACCAGGATTCGCCTCGGTGGTTTTCCCGCCACCATCACAGCTTCAACCCGTTGGCACCATCCACCAAAACCGATTAATGGAAGATCGCGGTCAAGAAAACAATCGGCGCTTTCGCATGCAGCTGCGTAATCCACGCCACGGTTCGCATCATGAAATTCGTCGTCGCGCCTAGACTTTGGTGCACCACAAGGCCATTCAGCTTTGGGCATGAATTATGACAGGTCCTCTTATTAAGTGACAAGAAGAGCAGAATCCGACATATGATAAAGCGTTAGCGTATGGCAAGGTATTTTTGGCTTTCAAGTCCTGCAGCGTAGCCGACGTCCGTTGAAACCGTTTTTCGATACTTTACTCACTTTAATACACACACAGAAACTGAATATCCGAACCATTTTATTTCTCCATCCCTTTTAGCAAACATTAAAAAAAAAACTGAAAAAAAATATATTCAAAAATTATAATCGATCCAAATTGAACATATGTACACCAAAATTTAACGCATTAAAAATTATTATTATAATATATATATATATATAATAACATTATAATAAAGCCTTGCTTAACTACATTTCACTAGATGTCTTCTTTGTTAGTGAACCATCAAAAATCCTTTTCTATGACCAGTTGTGTTCTCTAAACATTACATATGACTTATGATTTTATTTCTGACAACTCAACACGATTTTTTAGCATTCGGGACTAAAATTCAATCATTTTGAACTATCTATGGACAGTTTGGTCTGGTGCACTGCAGATTCGCGGCGAATGGCAACGTTAGCCTGCATCCTCCGTCTCTCGCTCTTTTTTGTTTTACACTTTTTGACTTTTTTGGTTCACGGCAACAACAAAAAAATATTTTTTCAAAATTCAGAAAACCACCCATTTGATGATGAATAATTATTATTAGAGCTTTTTTAAGAAAGCAAATTAAAAATAAATTTAATTTTGTTTTTAAAAATATAATACAGGTCTTGAAAAAACAAAAAAAAAACAAAAAACATTTTAATTGTTTTTATTTAAAGGTAAAAAAAAACTAAAAGCCTGCTTTTTAAATGTGCGTGATACCATTGGTGTATTAGCATTTAGCTAATGCTACTCCGAAATGTGAGTGGCACGAACAGCTGATCTGGGCTTGTTTACTTTTGAAATGTCGCAAATCAAAACGAAAGATCATGAATATGAGCGAATTTACGGAAGCCTTTAATGCTCAGCAGGACATCCATAATGCTACCGAGGCATTTGCCAACTTGAACGACAAGGAGGGGAAGCTGGTAGTGTTGTTTGACGGGTTTGCTAAAGAGACAACTACAATTTCTAAGAAAGAGCAAAGCTAACCGTACATGTTGGATTTTTCTCCTGCCAGAGGTCCAGCTCTAATGCATTGTGGACCTGCGACCAGGATTTGCTATGCTTGTTTTTTGTTTTCAGTAGTTTGTATGCAAAATAGGTTTTACATTTAAAAGAAATCAAAAATTGCGCCATCCATGCATATAATAACCAGCAGTTGTAGTGGTGGTTCTAACGAAATATCGTTTAAAATCAGTATTGCTGGTATTTTTTATAAATATATTCGGAAGAGTGATTTTTATTCGCATTTATTTATCATGTGCGTCGAGTTAGCGTCGTTGTGTTAGCGGCGATCCGGGAGCAACGGAAATTGGAACGAGCGTTTTTATTTTTTTTATTTTTCTCGTAACTTAACAAGTAAATTAAAAATTGTAAATGCAAAAATACTAAGAACTGAAATATCTAACGATATTTATGTGATTTAAGAATATTAGAAGTGCGCAATTATTTAAGATATGCATTTGAAAATCGGGTCTCCACAATTTTGCCAACTGATTCCCCACAGAGGTTGTGCCAATATGTACGCTAAGCCACAAGCTTCAAGCTTCTTTTCAGAAAGTTTCATGAAAATAAAACCGAATCTTTTTGAGATAATCTGATTTTTCCCATACAAAAAAGGGGGGCCTAAATTAAATTACAAAGGGCTCCCTTTGTAGATGTTGTGCCAATATGCACGGTACATAGGCACATTGGGGATTGTCTAAAGAACGTTTTGTGAAAATCTAAAGGAAATGAATGAAAACCAACGGTTTTTTAAGAAAATTGTGTACCACTGGGTACCAAGACGCGAACCACAATGTGATATGGCAACCATAACACATTAACTTAATTAAAATATGCCATTTTAGAAAGATCAAATTTATATATTTATTAAAGACTATATAAACCGTTTAATTTATTGATAATTATGTGTTTTTAAACGTGCCGTTTTTCGGCGTGGTAACACTGCCTGAGAACTTCAACATCCGAGACATTAACCAAATAAAAACGCACAATTCGACGCCAACTCTTATTTAAATTAATACGACTTTCATAGAGGTTGTGCCGACTTACACGCATTCTCATTAGAAGGGTCAATTTATGAAAAGAATGTAGAGATATAATAGTAGACAAATGATGTTCATAAATTAAAATGTCAGACCCAGGGGGGATGTAGAACAGGTTACAAAAATAGGTAAGGCATATAAGGAAACTTTTACACTTACACATCCTATTTTACTGGGGTAATCAGTCTGAATTATCTCCGATGTAAGACTGGAGCTCGATCGGCCTTGTTACTTAAAAATTTCAAAGCAGCGCACAGTGATCGTGATTGTATGGGAGCCGAGGCCATAAATATTTCTAGAGGGGCTATCGCTTTGAAACTTGTACCAAAAATCTAGAAAAATGTTATACATATATGCGACAAGAATTGGCCAGATCGTACCACTATATCCTATAGCTTTTATATGAACAATCGGGGAAAAAAATGAAAAAAAAAAAAAATAATTATAACTTTTTTGTTTCTACATTTTGTATTATTTTTTTTTAAGATTTAGTCATAGTTTAATATTCCCGAGTTTCGGTTTTAATAGTATTGAAATCGGACAACTATATCATATAGCTTTCATTGGTACGTCACAGAACAGAACGCAAGCGTGAAAATTGGCACTTCCAAGGAAGTAATAAGCTATTATTTTAAAGAAAAGAATATAAACACAAAACACAACACAAAAATAACAACAAACGAGAATAAAACCAACAAACGGCAACAAACTACAACAAACAGCAGAAGCACGTCTTTTTTTAAAAATCGAGGTTAGATTACATTTTCGTATAATTGCAAGCCGTTCGGCACTTGAATTAAACATTCTTATATTCTTAAAATGCTTAAGAATATTATACAAAAAGATTTGTTTGTGCCAATGAATACCATCACAACTAAAACTCTAACCAAACTCAGAAAAGGCAAACCAAGAAAGCTCACAATTATGTACTAAATACAATAATGATTAACACAAAACACAACACATACTACATATAGTTTTTCTTATAAAATGGAATTTAAAATCTTTATTTATAATATTAAGCAATTTCATTGCACTAAAACTTGTTATAAGCTTAAACAATATTTTAAGGAAATCTTCTCTTGCTTACGCTGAAATACCCAATGATGCTATTCGATGCTATTCTTCAAGAGGACAGATAGAGCAAAACAAAAAGATGAATAAATTCAAATAGCTAGACCAATTATAAATAAGAATTAGTACATTGACAAACAAAATTTTGACTTTGATTTTTTTATTTATGGCCCATGGAACCGACCACTGTGCATTCTCCAGAATTTCCTCCTAAAAATATGCTCTATCAATTTGGTGAGGAAAAAATGAGTCAGTAGGAGAAGACCAAGATATATCTGGGAAATTAAAATCATAATGTCCGATCCAGGAGAGATATAAAAACAGGTTAAAAAATAGATAATGCATGTAAGGAAACTATTACACTAACAAATACAATTTCATTGGTGTAATCAGATTGAATTATCACCGATGAAAGACTGGAATTAATCGCAATAAAAAAACTGCAAAAAGAACAGAACGCGAAAAAAATGAACACTAAAGCAACTTGTTGCTTAAAAATTTAAAAGCAGCGTGTCGATTACAAAACTAATTGAATAAAAATATGCAAATTTTGTTGGTAAAATAAAAAACAGTCTTCACAAAACGTGATATCATAAGTTTTTGGAGTTAAGGTAAATTTACCTTGTCAAGAGGTGTTTTTGTTTTATTTAGTTACAAGTGTAATAGACACAAAAGATAACATAATGTCAGACGAGGTAACTGCCCAAAATGAATTGATGCAATTTTAAAAACATAGCAAGATACTATAGTAGGTGAAACATCCGACGTTGTAAAGGCAAAATTAGCAAAAACCACACAGAAAGAAAAACTGTGCTACAGAAATTGACAATTTACGGAGGCTCTTGGATGCCTCGTATATTGACGAAGGCCTTCCGGCTGATGGCACAATGGTCAAAAATTTGCAACATGGAAAACAAAAAACAAGCCAAAATAGTATCAAAAAGTACTTACAATGTAATGTACAATGAAATGACAGGCAACGCGAATTCCATTTTATAAGCCCAAAAAGGCTAACGCCAGCGTGGTAATATCTACAACAGAGGTCATAATGGCGGCAGAGGCAATGGTCGCGGTTATTAAACTAATAATAATTATTATAATAATTATAATATTAATTATAATCGCAATAACGGACAGAATTATAATTTCAATAACAATTGTACACGAAACAATAATGACACAGGTGCAAAAAATTCCAAGATAATTTTATAATCATCATACAGGGATTAAGAAAAGAAGTTTGGTAACTTAAAGGTAATCAAAAGGGTTAACTTTTATTGAAAATCGAAATTCTAAATAAATAATCCCACTCGACTATCATTTAGTAAATTTACAATTAGCTATTCCTTGTAATGAAATATGGTACTAGGAATCAATTTTATTAAAATAATACAACTGTCAATTAGATTTTAAGCCATCTGAAGACTGACTTATAATTAGACGAAATAACTTAAAATATCCGATTTTTGTTTCAATAATATTATGTTCTGGCATCAACTTCATAATTCTGCCAGCAAGGTCCCAAGTTGTACGAAAAATTGAAACAAAGTCAGCAGAAGACAGTGTATTGAAATCAGGAAACTCAGAATGGTATTAATATAGCAAATACCAAAGCAACAGTTCAAAATACATTCATAAGACTACTAAATACAACAAATACAGATCAGGTCATCATCATAAGCAAATTAATAAGAAATCGCTGTGCACCAAGAAAACACGTGTATCTCAAATCTTTGTTAAAGTTGTCACTTTTTTTATTATTTTTAAAATGAATCAATGTTCATATTTTGATAAGTTAGAAATCTGTAGCTGGTCCAGAACTCTTTCAAAAAAGCATTATAAATTTATGTTTAAGAAAAAAATTATGTTTTATTAAGAAAAAAAATTATGTTTTTTTATACTAACAAATATATGTAAGCAGTAATTGCTTAAGAAATCATCAAAATAGCTCCTACCAATCAGAAGTTATGAAATAAAGAGGAAGTAGGATTTAAAAAAAAAGTGACCAAAGTTGTTGCGTTACTTCGAAACTTCGAAATTCTCAAAACCGGCTTAAATGTATTTTATTGTTGTTGTTGTGAACCCAAAACAGGAAAAAAATTCCATGAAAATTTGAGCTTTTTGTTTTAGGAAACCCACTTGGCAGATTTTCACTCTAGAGCAAAATACTTTTCATATCTTTATTTGACCAGGTTTTCATTAAATTGAACTCGAAAACACAAGTAATGGTTCATATCGCTTCACGCGGTTACTATTCGGCTTAAAAATAGCGCCAAATTCCTTTCAGAGAATGATGACTAACCTTCGCAAGCATTCCTTTATATGGATGACTTTAGTGACTAGCGCATTAACTTATAAGTTCCAAACTTGTAGCGTTAGGATGACATTTAATAATAAAATATAAATACAAATGAAAAACATGAAAGAATGCAAACTTCGGCAAGCCGAAGTTCATATACCCTTGCAGCTATTGCAAGAATTAAATATTTTTAAAAACATTAAAATTATGATTTACTTGCGTATGTGCTTAAAAACTTGAAGCTATGATGATTTGCAGCTCAAATATTAAATAGTTATTTTATATATTTTTATTATTTCTATGGGAGCTATATGATATAGTCGTCCGATTTTGATGAAATTTTAACCGTAATTCTAAAATACAGTTCATATCAAAATTATAAGACAGTTAGATGTTTATAACCTTGCAGGAGACATCTCCGACCCTATAAAGTATATATATTCTTGATCAGCATTACTAGAAGAGTCGATCTAGACATGTCCGTCCATCTGTCCGTCTGTCTTTCTATTGCAGGTAGTATATAAGTCGGAACGAGCCGGATCGGACGACTATAGCATATAGCTCCCATAGGAACAATCGGAAAAATAAATTTAAAAAAATTATAACTTTGGTGTTTTGTAATTAAATCTTTGAGATGTAGTAATGGTTAAATATTTCAGAATTACGGTTTAAATTTCATCAAAATTGGACGACTATAGCATATAGCACCCATAGGAACAATCGTATAGCTGCCATGGGAACTATCAAATAATTAAGCTGCAAATTATTATAGCTTAAATGTTTTTAAAAATACACTCAAGTAAATCATAATTTTAACGTTTTCAAGAGTATTTAGTTTTTGAAATAGCTGCAAGGGTATATGAACTTCAGCTTGCCGAAGTTTACTTGCTTTCTTGTTTTATATATTTTATATAATATCAAACCAAATGGCGGAAAACCAGTCTGAAATTGTTAAAAGATAAATTAGACATATGTTTTATTTGGTTTTAGTTTATTATTTTCCCGTTTATACATTTTGTTTAACAAAAATGAAAAAAGTCTAATTTTTAACCTTATCATGTAAGAAATAAGAAACTATAATTATAAATATATTAGTGCTATAAGAAAACAACATTTTAATAGTTTATGGCAGAGCCTAGACTAATATCAACATCAAAAATTCGTTTTTTCATTGAATTTATGAGGTTTTCAAATAAACTTGGCTCAAGTTGGTTCCATTCAGACAAAATAGCTGTTTTAAGGTCCTGAACGCTCTCATACTTGGCATTATCTTTATAAACTCGCCTTGCTAGTACTCCCCAAATGTTTTCTATAGGGTTTAGATCCGGAGAGCACGCTGGCCAGTCCATAACTTCGACAAAACAATCTCGCAAAAACTGTGTGGTTTGGCGGCTCGTATGAATTCGGGCATTATCCTGCATAAATATATGCGGCTTTTCCCGATTTTCCAACAAATATGGAAGCAGGCTATTGTTCAGTACCCGTATGTACTCACTGCTGTCCATCCTGGAGCTTGTGAACTGTAAATTAAGAGTTCCAAGTTTATTAAAAGCGCCTCAAACCATGACTGATCCGCCCCTTAAAATTTCTCCTTGAAAAATTAGGAGGCTCCTTCTTGAAATCTCGCCAGTAATGTTTATATCCATCTGGTCTATCGCGATTAAATTTTTTTTAATCCGAAAAAATTACCTTTTATGAAAAAAAATTATAAGGTTAATATTAAATTGAATTTACCGAGTCCCAGATAGTATCTACATTGCGTTTAGCAAAACTAATGCGAGCCATTTTATGACGCTTAGTAATCTGAGGTATTTTTTTTAAAATACCTCTGACAATATGTCCCGAGTTTTTTTAGAGTCCTCCACACAGTCATTTGAGAGACTTTTCGAGGTATTTTTTTTAAAATACCTCTGACAATATGTCCCGAGTTTTTTTAGAGTCCTCCACACAGTCATTTGAGAGACTTTTCGACTGCTGAGAGCAGCTAGCTGGGAGCACGACGCGTTAGAATTACTGGCTTTATGTAATATACGCCTTTTATCGCGGTCAGAAAGTATGGGTTTTCGACCAGTGCTTCGTTTTTTGCCATAGTTGTCTGGATTCTTGAGAAATTTGTGGTAACGGTTCGACTTCTACCAATATTTTTTAGATATTTGGCTCACATTCAAGCTGAGACGAGAATAGGCCAGAATTGACCCTTTTTCTTGGTCTGTCAAGAGCGTAGAGCGTTCATTTTATGCAAAAAGTATTAAATTTTAATTACAATTAAAAAAAAAAAATTGACGCGGTTACGGCAACTCCACTTTTTGCAATGAGTCTTATAATTGTGTTAACGTAGAAACTAGGATAATTTCCTTATCTTGGTTGGAAATGTAGCGGTTCCCTTCCAAGCTAGGCTAAAAATAAAAAGTAACGGTATGTTATCGACGAGGACTTCATTCACTTTCGCCATAATTTTTTGTTTAGCCTCTAGTTTAAGGAATAAACAATTTATCGGTATTTCAATTATCATTTTGTAGATGTCTTATAATTTTGATATGAACTGTATTTAACCATTACTATATGTCGAAGAACTAAACAAAAATTTAGAACCAGCAAAGTTATATTTTTTTTCCGATTGTTCCTATGGGAACTATATGCTATAGTCGTCCGATTTTGATGAAATTTAAACCGTAATTCTGAAATATTTAACCATTACTATATGTCAAAGAACTAAAAAAAAAATGAAAAACAGCAAAGGTATAATTTTTTTAAATTTAATTTTTCGATTGTCCCTATGGGAGCTATATGCTATAGTCGTCTGATCCGGCTCGTTCCAATATAGTATATAGTATATAACTACCTGCAATAGAAAGACAACTTTTGGGAAAGTTTCATGCAGATAGCTTTAAAACTGAGAGACTAGTTTGCGTAGAAACGGACGGACAGACGGACAAACGGACGGACAGACGGACATGGCTAGATCGACTCGCCTAGTGATGCTGATCAGGAATATATATACTTTATAGGGTCGGAAATGTCTCCTTCACTGCGTTGCAAACTTCTGACTGAAATTATAATACCCTCTGCAAGGGTATAAATATAATGGAGACTTTAAAGGAAACATTAATAGTCATTGACTGTTTCGAGAAACATATGCTCAAAAACTTATATCTTATATCCCGAAAAATGTTCTTTTTTTATGAAGTTACTTTTCTAGGACATATATGCACGAACAAAGGAATTTTGCCCGACAAAAAAATGGCTTTAGACAGATTAATTGTGGATACGATCGGTCCACTACTCAAATCCGAACAAGGAAATGAATATGCAGTAACCTTAATCTTAATACCTTGTAGCAATTCCAATTAAAAACAAAAGTGCAAAAACAAAAGTAAAAGCTTTATTTCAAGATTTTATTCTAAAGTAGGGTCCAATAGAGATGTTCAGTACGGGCATGGGAACAGAACAGGTAAGTTAGTTTTTGGTAAAACTTCAAATTTGCCTAAACATTTTAATGGTATAGATAAGATAAAATTCCTATATAATACAGAAAATTATGCTAAGGAATTCATATTCAGACTAGAACAAGCATTTAAGAGAGCTAAATTAATGTTAGAAGCACAAGAGCAAACAAAAAAAAACTAACTATGACAAAAGTGTTTCAAGTTTTAATTTAAAAATAGGAGATCACGTTTTATTGAAAAAAAATAGGACATAAGCTAAATCTCTAATAAACTGGACAATATAAGGTAGAAAGTATAGAAGAAAATTAAAATATAATAATTTCAAATAATAAAAAATAAAAAAACAAACAGTACATAAGAATAGGTTAAAAATTGTTATTGCATTATCACTATATTTCTCTTACAAATAATTCAAGTATCCACAAATAGAATTATATCCATAATATATTACACTAGTTTACAAAATGAAAAAAAAAAATACAAAGTTCTGGAAAAGTACCACTTCTAGAATACGTGTATACCACTTAAAACTTTTTCATTGGGACAGTTTTTTTTCAAATTTTATTTTGTGTCTCGAGTTGTGGCCAACCGATAACTTCAAAAATTGTGCCTAACGGCCGAAAAAACTAAAACGCCTAACTTTAAAAATCCACAAGATATCCCATTTCCAATGAATTTCTGGCATGATTAGCTTGTCCGATTAAGTCGGATACCAACAATAAGTTGGACAAGTTAATCATGCCAGAAATTCGATTTCTTGTGAATTTTTAAAGTTAGGCAGGCAATATCATAAAACAAAAGGAATATAAGAACAAAAGTATAAAAGTTAATTTTTTTCATAAAAATTTTCTTTAGATAGGGTCTTAAGGAAAGAGTCTTAAGGAAAATCAGTAAAATATTTACATATGAGAAAAGTACAAAGGTTGCAACAAGTTGCTAAAACCACAATGTATTAGAAGGGCTTGTTCAAGCTCTTTTATAAAAAAAAAAAAATATTAAAAAGTTGGCAGTGTAGTTTCGGTCTTAGATTCAGAATGCTAGCCTGTACCAAGTGCAGCGCCCTCTAACGCAATAACCCGAGCTCTGCCGTCTGTGGTCAATACCAATTTTGACAGGGCGATATTTCCGTTTTGGGGTAACCTGCTAGGCTCACGGCTTTGGCTTATTCTTTTCTATTTCCACCACCAACGATACCAGTTGTCTGGAATAAATTTTTTCCGACCAGCAGGCAGACCTCGTCGTTTCTTGGCTACTTGGTGAAGAAATAAACTGTGAGTAATCACCATCCGAAAGAAAAAAAGCAACGAAAGCTTTTTAGTGCTTCTATTTAATTTTTTTTAAATAAATCTATTCGTATAACGCAACACGAGTTTAACGGTGTCTGAATACAGTCAACTACCAGAGGCCAATTCGGATGCTGGCTTAGCACAACCATATTCCTTCTGAGACCGCACTCAACCCAAACCGCACTGGCTTACAACACTGCCTAGTGGCCATAGCTAGTAGCGCTGCCCAACAGCCGTAACACGATCAGTCCTACACAGCAGCCTAAATAGACCCAACAGCCACTGAGCAGGTCCACTACTCAAATCCGAACAAGGAAATGAATATGCAGTAACCTTAATCTTAATACCTTGTAGCAATTCCAATTAAAAACAAAAGTGCAAAAACAAAAGTAAAAGCTTTATTTCAAGATTTTATTCTAAAGTAGGGTCCAATAGAGATGTTCAGTACGGGCATGGGAACAGAACAGGTAAGTTAGTTTTTGGTAAAACTTCAAATTTGCCTAAACATTTTAATGGTATAGATAAGATAAAATTCCTATATAATACAGAAAATTATGCTAAGGAATTCATATTCAGACTAGAACAAGCATTTAAGAGAGCTAAATTAATGTTAGAAGCACAAGAGCAAACAAAAAAAAACTAACTATGACAAAAGTGTTTCAAGTTTTAATTTAAAAATAGGAGATCACGTTTTATTGAAAAAAAACAGGACATAAGCTAAATCTCTAATAAACTGGACAATATAAGGTAGAAAGTATAGAAGAAAATTAAAATATAATAATTTCAAATAATAAAAAATAAAAAAACAAACAGTACATAAGAATAGGTTAAAAATTGTTATTGCATTATCACTATATTTCTCTTACAAATAATTCAAGTATCCACAAATAGAATTATATCCATAATATATTACACTAGTTTACAAAATGAAAAAAAAAAATACAAAGTTCTGGAAAAGTACCACTTCTAGAATACGTGTATACCACTTAAAACTTTTTCATTGGGACAGTTTTTTTTCAAATTTTATTTTGTGTCTCGAGTTGTGGCCAACCGATAACTTCAAAAATTGTGCCCAACGGCCGAAAAAACTAAAACGCCTAACTTTAAAAATCCACAAGATATCCCATTTCCAATGAATTTCTGGCATGATTAGCTTGTCCGATTAAGTCGGATACCAACAATAAGTTGGACAAGTTAATCATGCCAGAAATTCGATTTCTTGTGAATTTTTAAAGTTAGGCAGGCAATATCATAAAACAAAAGGAATATAAGAACAAAAGTATAAAAGTTAATTTTTTTCATAAAAATTTTCTTTAGATAGGGTCTTAAGGAAAGAGTCTTAAGGAAAATCAGTAAAATATTTACATATGAGAAAAGTACAAAGGTTGCAACAAGTTGCTAAAACCACAATGTATTAGAAGGGCTTGTTCAAGCTCTTTTATAAAAAAAAAAAAATATTAAAAAGTTGGCAGTGTAGTTTCGGTCTTAGATTCAGAATGCTAGCCTGTACCAAGTGCAGCGCCCTCTAACGCAATAACCCGAGCTCTGCCGTCTGTGGTCAATACCAATTTTGACAGGGCGATATTTCCGTTTTGGGGTAACCTGCTAGGCTCACGGCTTTGGCTTATTCTTTTCTATTTCCACCACCAACGATACCAGTTGTCTGGAATAAATTTTTCCGACCAGCAGGCAGACCTCGTCGTTTCTTGGCTACTTGGTGAAGAAATAAACTGTGAGTAATCACCATCCGAAAGAAAAAAAGCAACGAAAGCTTTTTAGTGCTTCTATTTAATTTTTTTTAAATAAATCTATTCGTATAACGCAACACGAGTTTAACGGTGTCTGAATACAGTCAACTACCAGAGGCCAATTCGGATGCTGGCTTAGCACAACCATATTCCTTCTGAGACCGCACTCAACCCAAACCGCACTGGCTTACAACACTGCCTAGTGGCCATAGCTAGTAGCGCTGCCCAACAGCCGTAACACGATCAGTCCTACACAGCAGCCTAAATAGACCCAACAGCCAGTCCAGCAGAGCAGGTGCAGCAACGGCGGTAGTACGATCAGCCACTACCCAGCAGCCCAAATAAGCCCAAAACCCAGTTGAAATAGAGCAGAGCAGGTGCAGCAACAGCAGGGCTATCCCCAGCAGCTATACAGAAGCCTAAACAGGCCAACAAGCTGTCCATTGCAGAGCAGCAGCCGCAGCAGAATCAGCAGAATCAGCAGGAGCTGTTGCTGCTCATCCTAACCCTACCTCACATAAAACGAATACACGTTGTTGCTAAAGTTTTCTCAGTAATTTTATTAGGAAAAAAAGACTTACATAGTGTTTAGAGCAGACTGCCAGCACCTAGTCAAATGCTCATAGGTGTGCGCTGTAAGCGCAAGGCTGTTATGCAGCTTTGTTCTTAGTTTTTCTTATCTCGCTACATTTGTCGGCATGTAAAGTAAAAAAAGAACATATCTTTTACACAGCGCAAATAATCAGCATAAAACCGTTTTGTCGGTGCAACAGATATATAGCAACTGTAATATGACGTCAATTAATTCGGCAACCCGATGTTTATATACAAATGCAGATAATACAAAACGACTATAATTCGATTTATATGCGTGTATGTTTATGTTAACACAGTCACCCGGAAAGAAGAAAAATTACCAAGCTGACCACGAATTGCCGGATGAAAATAACTCAAGGCCAGGTTCAACTGCGGAAATTTCCAAAGGGCTAGCTTTCATTATAACCAAAGGAAATAATTAACTTATATCTAACTCGACGCATTAGTTGAGTTCCCCAAATATTATATACAGGTTTCTCAGCTAACAAATTTCAAAACAAATATTCTTCCAGAAAACAATCGGGCTAAGGCTGGCACCATCTCTCGAACTGCATTGACAGCACTGTAATCGAGGAGCGAGCAGTATCGTTAAGAGTAGTTAAAGTTCTGATATCAAACAAAAACACCTCCTAACAAGGCAGAAAACTCATGATGATCTAAATTTTAACAACTACATTTCTGGAATTTAATTTTGTGACGAAGAATTATGCATTCGATTAAATAAATACTTCTGGTCTAGAAATTTAAAAAAAATCTATTTTTTACATATTTTGAATTTTGCTACTTGTAAAAATACAATCCTAAAAGGGTTTTTGAAATTTCGAACTATTTTCGGAGTTATACCCAAATTTGTGACTCGGCGTCTGAGATATTGGAATTTAAATTTTGGGTCAAGAAGAACTTCTTAATCGTTGACCGATTAATTACGGTCCAGTGACAAATAATGAAGGTGTTTAGAGCAGACCGCCAGCACCTAGTCAAATCTTCATAGGTGTGCGCTGCACACGCAGGGCTGTTATGCTTTGTTCTTCGTTTTTCCTATCTCGCTACATTTTGTCGTGTTATCTATTTAGCTGAGCTACAGCGAAAACATGTACACAAATTTGAAGTCAAGCTTTCGGCAAGTCAGTTATAAAAATCGCTGCAACTCAAAGCACAGCTAATAAAAACATGAAATAATTTCAATTGAAACTATCGTGCGTTTAATTTATATTTCTAAACTAAAGGGTGGCATTTTGGTTCTTTTCCCCATAAACATTTTGGTGACCCCGACGTGATATTCGTTTAGTTGGAGTCTGCATGTTGGTTGTTAACATTGTTTAATATCGTTTAAGCAATAACCTATTTTCGCTGTCGTTTGCTGCATCTCAGTCACAAACACACGAACACTTTATGGGCGCGCTGCCGGCCGGCCGTTTGTTTTTTTTTTTGAGCATTTTCGCGCTGTGAAAGAAGCAAAACTGTGTTGTTCTGCAAACATTAAACATAAAAGGAAACGCAATTAATTGTTGTTAAACGCGTATATTGCATACATATATGTGTAAATAGCCGTGTATGTGTATGGTCACATACATTACTTTGCCAAGTCAATGCGCTGTTGCTAGGCAAAAATGTCGGTAAAAAGAACAAAAACAAAGTCAAAGTTTCCGTTACGTTGTTGGCGACGCTCGGTGCATTAAAATTTGCGCGGCAATAGGCATAGGGTGTTCCCTGCCCTCTGAATCCGGTCAGACAATTAAAAAATGGTTAACCCAGGAGACGCGATTGGCCTCAAAATGATGCTCCCAGTGACATCGAGTTTTACCGAGCCAAAGTGCGTTCCGTTTTGCGGCAGTTACTTAACTGCTGGAGCTACTGAGCAGGTTGATGAATCTGATGTCCTCGCGCGGCTGGTATGGGTGAACTCTATGAACTTGGAATTCGATTCTGCACAGACTTCGCTGGAAAAACTGGACTTTTCGGAGATTAGTAAAGATACGCGGTTTGAATTTTCCGCAATCTTAATGGATTTAAAGGCGAAACTAAATCGGGCCCGAGCAGCTCTTCGCAAGCTGCATTTGCCGGGTTCCACAGCTGCCAATTCTACATCCTTTGATATTATAAACAATGCGGATCTTTCTTTCAGATTTAGAAAACCTCGATTGCCAAATCTAGAGATTGCTCGTTTTCAAGGATCGTGCTAAGAATGGCCGGACTTTATTGCAACTTTTACCACGGTCATTGGAAATAATGACGAGCTAAGTGATATTGAAAAATTACAATATTTGAGGTCCTCTTTAGGCGGCGTGGCTTTGGAAACCATACGATCGCTCGAGCCCTCAAATGAAAATTATGAAAAGGCTTTAAATTTACTTATTAATCGATTTGATAATAAAGTTTTACACTTTCAGGCAATATTTGGTTTAAAAGGTGTCGAGAAGGGATCAGCTAAGGGTCTTCGGGAGATCCGTGAAAAATGGGAAGATGATTTGTTAATCTCTGAGCTATCTACCTGGGATGCTATGAAGTCGTTTTTGGAGAAGAGGTGCCGGATGATGGAAAACTTGGACCAAGCTGTGGTAATTCAAACACCACACCATCAGGTGGCATGCATAGCATAGATATAATCCAAGTGCACTGATTACGTCTGCTACTGACTCAAAACATCCAATTTGCCTATTTTGCGATTATAGAGTTCATTATTTGCCAAAATGCTCCCGATTTTTAAGCTTGACTCCCAATCTTCGATATAGGGAAGCAAAGAATATGCCCCTTGCCTCAACTGTTTACGCAAAGGCCATAGCTTGCAGCAATGTAGGTCAACTCATTGTAAACATTGTCGCATGAAGCACCATTCATTACTGCACATTATCCCAGAGTCATCCATACCATCGACCTCAGTTTCATCTCCATCATCCGACCCATCTATTTCATCATCACTAGTGTCATGCTCATCTCCTTTATCACAAACTAATCACCATTTAACGCACTCTCCGCCACAAACCTTAAATACAATGCGAATGAATAACGTGCTGCTTCCAACTGCTATAATCTACTTAAAAAATAGAGTTGGTGCATTTATGCATTGCCGATCAATATTAGATTCAGCTTCTCAGTTAAACTTTATTACTACTCGCCTAGCTAGAAAACTTAATTTGAAACTTAGACAATCGCACACACTAATTTCTGGGATAGGGGAATCTTCCATGAACTCTGATAAGGCAGTCGATATTCTGGCGCAATCGCGGGATGCAAGCTATCGTGCGCCATTCGCAGCTGTTGTAACCCATAGTAGCACTGACTACCAGCCAAATTTCAATATAAATACTACAAGATGGAGGATGCCACAAAACATTTCGCTAGCTGACCCTAACTTCAACCAGTCACAACGAATTGATCTTTTAATTGGCGCTGATCTGTTCTTCGAAATAATCGCTAAAGGGAAACTTAATTTGTAATCTATTGAGACAGTTACGGACGGGAGTATTGGTCAAAGGGATTGATTTAGCGCACAGGGATTCATATCCGAATGCCCACGCCTTGGAAAAACTAGATAAAATTACACATCATGATCAGGTGGCGCCCTCTAACGCGGGAACCCGAACTCTGCCGTACTGGTAACGTGCTTCAATTTAATTTTTTTTAAAGAAATCTTTCGCATAACGCAACACGCGTTTAACGGTGGCTAAATACAGTGAACTACCAGAGGCCATTTGAGATGCTGGCTCAGCACAACCATATTCCTCCTGAGACCGCGCCCACCGCACTGGCTTACAACACTGCCTAGTGGCCATAGCTAGTAGCGCTGACCAACAGCCGTAGCACGATCAACCGCTACACAGCAGCCTTAATATGCCCAACAGCCAGTCCAGCAGGTGCAGCAACGGCGGTAGTACGATCAGCCGCTACCCAGCAGCCCAAATAAGCCCAAAAGCCAGTTGAAATAGAGCAGAGCAGGTGCAGCAACAGCTGGGCTATCCACAGCAGCTATACAGAAGCTTAAACAGGCCAACAAGCTGTCCATTGCAGAGCAGCAGCCGCAGCAGAATCAGCAGGAGCTGTTGCTACTCATCCTAACCCTACCTCACATAAAACTAATGCACGTTGTTGCTATAGTTTTCTCAGTAATTTTATTAGAAAAAAAACTTACATAGTATGAATTTCCCTAAAAAAATGTAATAAATATAATAAAAGTTCTTAATTTGCTGTAGTTAAAAGATATTAAAGAGAAAATTTATAGGCAAAGAGATCAATATTGCTGCTGAGAGCCGATGAAAACTTATAGTGAACGTAAAAAAACAAAAAAAATTGGCGAAATAAATAATATGTGGATGTGCTCAGTAAATGTGTAATCCCGCAGTTTAAACGCGCAAATGCAGTCAATAAAATATTAACAAAAGTAACAGTTACCGAATCAAAACTAGATGCTTTAAATAGAACCGACGACCATATAACTAAATAAACATGTACAAGAAGTCTATTTGTCAGACGATCCGAAGCCAAAGATCTTTCGCGGCCGGAGTAAATGGACTGTAAGTTACTTTTATCATACCTTGTTTCATTATTTCCTTTATTTAGTTATTTCGTCACTGGTCAAACCGAATAAAGTTTACGATGCTTGTTTGAGCATTTACGCTGTATTTCTGACCGTTGCTTGCAAGTTCTAAAAATCTGTTTAAATAAACGAGGGCCGATACAAAGGTTTCCCTCAAGATTTACACGTGCAGTCATTTGTAAATTTAAAAACCTGAAATCTTTACAATGATCATATACTATTTAACTAGATGTTTTATTTTTTTTATATAAATTTATATATAGTAATTTGTATATATTAATCCCATTCTCTTTCAGTAACATTGAAATTTTTGCCATTTTCGACAAGAAAAAAATTAAAAATTAAAATTAAATTAATTTTCAAATTATTTTTTTTTTTACACACAATAATAAAGAAAAAAGAAATAAATGAAATCGAAATGATAGAGAACTTTTTCTAGAAATAAAATCTACCTATATTTAAAAATTCATTATAGTATTGTTTAGCAATTTAAAACCATAAATATGAAAGTATGTATGAAAACCGTTTATTTTTCTAAAGTTGAAATAATATACAAATAAACAAAGTTGATAGAGAATAAGAGTATTTGAAACAACAAAAAAATATCTCAGCCAATATGAAAGGGTTAGCTTGTATTTATTATTTGTAATAAAAGAAATAATTTTAACAAAGTTTCTCCTTATCTGCGGATCATGGAAGTCAGGTGTCATTTAAAAAGGTGATTGGTAGTCATTCCAATGGATACTGAAGAGAAAATGGTGGACAACTAGGATCATGGTAGGCGTAGTAAAAGGAGTGATGTTTTGGTAATTCTAGCTCTCACGTTTTTGTTATGTTTTCGTATTCTTTTCCTTTCTTCAACCCTTTTACTTTTTTTTCTCTAGCTTACCAAAGTCCCCAAATAAATAGTATGCGAATTTTAATTGATTTCTACAACTTCATCAAACAGTGCGAACCACTGGAGACTTAAAATATGGTCAGAATTATTACTTTTCTTTACCTTTTTTAACCCAAAAAAAAAACTATTTGCAGCAAAATAAAACTATGATAGGCTCTTGAAGTTCAAAAGGATTAGATACACTTTCATAAAAAGGGTTCTATCGTTACTTACAATATTCTCGAAAGGTGCTTGGGGTTTCCAAAATGCTGCTTTAAGATATGCACTGATCTCTTGCCAGGACTATAAACTTGAATCTAGATGGATATTAGTGGCAGTACCGCTTTGAAATGTTTTTTTTTTTTTTTTTTTTTTCAATTTAGTTATTGCAGGTTGCAAACAAGTAAAAATCGTAACAGAGGTGTGCCAGAGTAGAAGGTTTATATAGTAGCTCTAAAAGTTATGGATCACAAATTTGTACGAAGGTTGGAATGCCTGCAATAGTTAAATTGAATTTTTGTTGCTTACTCTTGATACACAATGCTTAAACAATTATGATTACTAGACACGAAGATTGTTCTGATTGTTCTGAAATTATTTGTAATTTAAAAGAAAAAAACTTTTGAAATAGTGAGTTATCTTTTTGATTAATTATAAGAAAAAATTAATGATTATTATATTCCGTCACTGCAAACGGTGACTGCTTTATTTGTCTAAGAGGAATTGAATACGCTGCTCAGTTATTAAAAGCTAACTGTGGTCATACTTTTCATCGAGTTTGTTTTAACACAATTCATAATCTCATAAATCTCATAAATTTTCCTGTGTGTAAAGCAGATTTAAAGTTCGGTAGTGAAAGTCCAAGTAGACCATCGAGTGCACTGGGTAGGTCTCAGATTGATTTGAGCAAGGAACTAACAGGAAGTCCTATTACAGACGACTATAACATGGAAGAGTTACAGCAAGCCGTTAGGGAATCTAATAAAAGAACGCATTCCCGTTCGAACGGGTGCTTTAGCAGAAACTATCAGCGCTGGGTTCCAGCGAATGTTAACTCTTTTGGAGAACCAAAAGCAAGCCACAGATGCTGGTAATAGGCTAAAAGAGAGTGATGATCAACTTCAGGAAAGAGGGAACTTCCCTGCAGCAAGACATTCTTCGGCTACAGGAATTCATCCTCCTTCCTTCCAATTAAAAGTAGGCCTGTAGCAGGTAATTCATCTCTGAATTTTTATCGACTTGAAGCCCTTACCTTTCAAACTCTAAATGGTAATATCTCGCTATATAAGCAATATATAAAACGTAAGTGCTAATGAATGTTTTTGGCGCTATCACAAAAGCGTTCAAATAAGTCAGGGTACTGGATCATTTCAGTTGGTTGATTTGCATGCCGATATGAGGGCTCAATTTAAGGATGAACTTACGGGTCTCATCTTTCGCTAAGAAATAGATTGACGTAAGCAGAGGGAAAACCCATCTTTGGATGAATTCTATGAGTCGATCGCATTGTTGGCAGATAAGCTTTCGGTTCCATTGTTGGACCTAGCATTGTTGGAAACTTTACGGGCTAATTTGCTGCCTCATCTACGTCACTTAGTTAGAACTAGTGAGGTATTTATGCTGAGCTTGACAAAGAATAAACCTATATCGCAAAAGGCACAATCTCCTGTACGTCGCGGCGTACAATTCACGCTGTAGAGACACATGGCGATTGCGAATAGGTTTTCAGCGATGAAGACGAGAGTCTTGAGAGAGCAGCAATTAATTTGACTTGCTGGAACTGTCTAGCGAAAGGCCATCGATACCAAGATTGTCTTTGCGAACGGCAGATGTTTTGCTACGGCTGTGGTCAGCTTAACACTTATAAACCATCCTGTACGAAATGTACTGGATTAAAACAAACCTGCCAGTACCAAAACTTTTTGCGAAACAGTGAATACTATAGGAAAATTAGAAATGAAAAACAGACCTTAATCTCAGCCATAGTAGGTCGCGATGTACGTCCCTATGTCGAAGTCACTATTTTTGGGAAACAGATGATAAGTTTGTTGTATAGGAGGAAACTTTTTATTTTATTTATTTGTATTTATTATTAAATTTCAATTTGGAACTTATAAGTTAATGCGCTAGTCACTAAGAGTTTCCAAATATTTCATTGTTACATTATACTTTAAACTTATTTTCATAAAAACTAACCTGAGTCGCCTTCTATTTTTACTTTAATTTACGTAATAGTGTTTTTAAGGTGTGTGAATAATTTTATATTGAATTGCGTGGCACTGCTAATATTTTTAAGATGGTTTGGGAGCTGATTCCATGATCGAATAGCATTAATTAAAAATTGTCTTTCGGATGTCAATGATCTAGGTCTTATGCAAGTAAGATTGTTTGCTCTTCTAGAGGATGTAAATTGAAGTTTTTCGAAAAGAAAATAAAATCTTTTTGGAAAATAATTTTATGCAGAAAAATTAAGTTTCGCATCTTTATCCATTCATTTAGCGAGACATCGAATATTTTCAGCGAAAATTCGGATACGTGACCTCTATGTGGTTGGTTGAATATATACCTGGCTATGCAATTAAATAGAACTTTAATTTTGTTCTTACTGGAGTGTCACAGTTTGAAAAAACTTCTACTCCATATAATAGCGCTGGAACAATGCAGGTTTTAGCTATTAGTAAACGTATATGGGTGGGTAGGCAATTTTAAGTTACGGATAATGTCCTTATTATGCCATATGTTTTCCCTACAGACATTGTAATATGATCCCTCCAGGTAAGAGTTCTGTTGAATGTAAAACCTAAGTTTACAGCTGTATCAACGTACTCAAGTGGCGTGCTATTCATACTCAGTGGCTGCAAATTGTTAAAAATTATCTTTCTTTTACTTATGACAAGACATTTTGATTTTGATGGGTTGATCCCAAGTCCATTGTTGCCGGCCCACTCATTTACACGTTCAAGCTCTCTGTTACAAACATTTATACATTCATTTATTCTGTTTAAAGGACGACTCACATACATTTGGAAATCATCAGCATACAAGTGTACATTACATTACATTACATTCAGATAACGCATTGGGAAGGTCATTTACATATAAGGTAAACAATAAGGGACCAAGCACAGACCCTTGGGGTACACCACGATTAACAGTTTCATATGAAGACGAAACGCTAGACAGTACAACAGACTGACGACGATTTTGTAGGTACGAAGACACAAGTTTGACAGAAGTTTTAGAAAACATAAACATATTACGTAGTTTTGCACAAAGGACATTATGGTTTACTGTATCGAAGGCCTTATTATAGTCCAGTAAAACTAAGAGTGTAACATTGTTTTTGTCTATTTGTGTCCCTTACGTTTTAGCTGCGCTCGCAGTCTATAAATACGACTGATACTAATCCTAAATAAATATAATAAAACTACTGATAATTTCACAACAATGGAATATAAATATAGGCGCCTCTTATGTGCGGAATGAATTATCATTTAATGTCCCAGAACTAGCAGCTTCCAGCGCCGCTAATCGTTCGTGCAAATCTCCATTTGAGCCAGTTCGCCCAGTCTTTGCACGCAAATGACCTCCCCTCCCTTTTTCTCCTTTACGAAAATATCTCCACGGCGGGAGAAAACAGCTTTTAGGCGCTTCAGCCTCTTGAGATGCATCGCCCGCTTGAAAATTTCATATTTTGATTTGGTCAGCTGTTCGTTTATAAATATAAACGCTGGCGAGTCTAAGCCGATGAGCTTTAAGCTCAGTTGCGTTTTGTTTTCTTTTCGGTATGCCCCAATCGCACACAGCAGTTTCGCCTTATCGTGCACGTGTTCCATTTTAAAAATAATAATTGGATCCACTACTGTACGGGTCGATTTCCGCGGACGCATTCGAAAAATCGTACGTTCTTTAGGCGGCGGGGTCGGTTTGAGAGAGAAGCACAGTGCGTGAAAAAGTGCTTTCACATTTTCCCCCTGGACTTGTGGGACCCCATGCCAACGCAAGTCACAGGTGACTTCAGACGCCGCCTGTGCGTTGCAGGAGGCCACCCACTTTGCCTCCAACTCGTCAACGCGCTGATCCTGGCAGTTTTTGGACAGTTTCGCCTCCAGCTCCTGGACCTGCTGCCTCAGCATCCCCATCTCTCTCACCTCGCTCTCCAATTGAGTGACTCTCAGTGAAAGTTTGTTGCAGTCAGCTGCTATTAACTTAAATTTGTCTTCCAGAGTGCCGGTTATACGTGCCTCGCCATCACGGATCTCCCCTGCAAGACTTTCCATTAGCTCGGAAAATCTGAGGTCGATCGTGTGAAGCAGTTGAACATCGGAGTCACGGGCTCCCTTCAGATCGGAGTGAGTTTCCTTCCTAAGTCGCTTTGCTGCTGAAGACATTATTGTGTTGGTGACGAGAGGGTTGAGTGTTTTGCTCTTGTGTTTTGCTATGCACTGTTTCTTTATTGGTTTGTTGTTGCACTTAAAATTGTGGATTTATTAAGAAGCGATTTACTGCTTAAAACCGATTTATTCCGGGCAACAAGAACTTTAATGTGTTATACTCTTATTTATGCTGCTGCCGTAGGCAGTTTTTAATTTATTTAAGCCGAGTTTAAGGTGTTTTTCGGTGTTTAAAGCGGAGCTTCACAAAAGTGCGTCTATTTCTCTCTCACGGCTATCGCGGCTTTGGCAACGAACTGTCCTATCAAAATGTAAATTTTAAGCAAATGTCCTCAAATGTGCGCACGGCAGATGATAAGTCACAGATTATAATTGGTAAACTTAATGTAGATGTCACTTTTCGAGAGACAGCAAAGCGCCTGAATTTGTAGATCGTTCCGTCACTTGTTCAGTCGTTATATTTAGGCATTGACTTTTGGACTGCATTTGATATGTTACCTTCTGGATTGTCAGTCCGAGACGGTATTGCTAGCGTAGAAGAAGCTGTTGCTGTTTCGCAAGGTAATTTATCGGAGCACAAAGCGCATTAAACAATGACTTTATCCAGTTTCCCGTGCTATCGAAAAACTTATGTATGAGTAAATAGATCGTATGATTGGCCTTGGAGTTATTGAAGTATCCAATAGTTCGTTGTCTTGCCAGTGGTGATTGTAAGAAACCTCGGCAAAGTGCGCCTCTGTATAGATCGTCGTAAAGTCAATGAGGTGACACGAAAGGATGCTTATCCTATGCCACTAATAGAGGGTATCTTAAGTCGCCTAGCAAAGACTGAGTTCATCACTAGCCTCGACCTTAAAGATGCGTATTGGCAAATACCACTCGACATTGATTCTAAAGACAACACCGCCTTTACAGTTCCCGGGAGACCTTTATCATATATCAATTTAAAGTCATGCTTTTCGACCTTACGAATGCCCCATCTTCAATCTCTAAGTTCATGGATCGCATAATTCCAGCCTACCTTCGAAATGAGGTATTCATTTATCTGCATGACCTCCTTATAATTTATGACACTTTTGAGCGGCACATAAAGGTGCAGAAGCATTGGGAAAAAGCAGGGGTTACCATAAACGTTCAAAAAAGTAGGTTTTGTGTACCTGAAGTTCATTATTTAGGCCTCATTGTCGGTCACGGGACCATAGCCATGGACGTTGTGAAGAATGAGCCATTAAAGAAAGCAGTCAAAGCAGTCGTTAAAACAATTTTGTGGTAGTTTAGTGTGAGACCGCATAAGGCGCCTCACATCTTCCCCACTTGAAACCCAGCATCTAAGCCATTTAAGGTATTATTATGTTCCAGGCATTGAAGGTCTCACTATATAGATTTAAACTTAAAACCAAATTATCCTAGTTTCAAATATAAGCGCTCGGGGTTGCTAGTGTTGATCAGCAAGATCGGTCAGCTGGCCAGTCGGGTCGAATGTCGATAGTATCGATAAATTATCGCAATCACCCGTTAACGAGCGAGCGTGCTGTTAAGCGCAAAGCGTGCTGTTAAAGGCAAGCTTAGTGCTATTAACGGCGCGAGCGTGCTGTAAAGCGCAAAAAGCGTGTCGACGTGGAACAGCGATCAGCTGAGATCGCTCTCTTTTCTTTTGCGGCAGCCGATCTGAACGGACCAACAGGAAAACAGCAGAAGGAACCAGCGGGCGGCGACATTAGACCAAGCACCGAAGTACGATAAGAAGCAGAGATCAGAGACAGACAATACTCAGTCCGAAGGTTAGGGAGAATAAAAGAGTGAATAAAAGAAATATAAATTTGTGAAATTAAACCCCCAAGTACCGGCAATAACATTTAGTGAACTTCGCGGAGTGCTTTTCAGGTTGGCCAGGTTGCCGTATTGCGTTTCCGAGGTTTGTTTTCTCTACGCAACGCGGACATCAAAGCTACCCACGTGCTACTCCAGGTCGTTCAAGTTCTCGTTGCGTTTCCGAGGTTTGTTTTCTCTACGCAATACGAACGCTTACCAGACCACAGAAATGCACGGGAAACTATCGCCGGCCTTTTCTACTCACGTCCAGGTTAGGGACAGGCTAATAAAATTTAGTGAGTTTCACAGTGGGGCTTTTTGGGTCAGTGGGCTTCTGAGTTGCGTTTCCGAGATTTGTTTTCTCTACGCAACGCGGATGCCAAAGCTGCACGCGTGCCCATTCACGTCGGACAAGCTTCCGTATTTCGTTTCCGAGGTTTACTTTGCGCAATCCGAACGCTTGCGGACTGGAAAATTTCCGTCGATTTAATTATGACTCAATAACTTCTCCGCTTACAGATTCCTTAAAAAAGACAAAAAAAACATTTACGTGGTGCAGCGGAGCAAGCATTTTAGGACCTAAAATCAGCAATGTTTAAAGCTCCTGTTCTGCATATGCCAGATTATTCACAGCCATTTTATATACATTGCTGCTAGTCACACGGGAGTTGGGGGAGTTTTAATGCAAATTAACCAAGAAGAAGATGAAAGTCCAATAGCCTTTATGTCACGAAAACTTAATGATAGTCAGCGAAGCTATTCTGAGTATAAAAAAATTACGGTAATAACCGATCACGCTTCACTAAAGTGGCTGATGTCGCAATCCCATCTAAGTAGCCGCTTAGCGAGATAGGCAGCATTCAGCACAGAAAGGGTATTAGGAACGTAGATGCAGTATCACGGACGTTTACCGAGGATTTATCTATTATCAATTTAGAAATTGAAAACTGCATAGATCTCTGCTCACCACAATTTAAATCAAAACAATATCAAGAACTAAGAGCAAAGCTAATGCAAGCTAAAAAGCAGTTTCCGGAGGTCAAAGTCGTGAAGGATTGAATTTATAGAAGGACACAGCATGCGTCGGCTGAAAGATTAGCGGTTGATATGGTGTGGAACTATGGCTGCCGAATGAACTAATCCCGGTTGCCCTACAAAAAGCTCACGATTAATAAGACACTAGAAAGGATTAGACAACACTATTTTTGGCCAAAGTTAGTTATTGATGTTAAATCAATAATTGTGCAGTGTGCAAAACCACTAAGCATGCTAACTATGTTCTTAGACCTTGTAGGGTCGGCGTCTCAGTCAACCCGGGATCCTCCCCAGATAAATTTATAATCTATTAAGACAGTTACGGACGGGAGTATTGGTCAAAGAATTGATTTAGCGCACAGGGATTCATATCCGAATGCCCACGCCTTGGAAAAACTAGATAAAATTACACATCATGATCAGGTGGCGCCCTCTAACGCGGGAACCCGAACTCTGCCGTACTGGTAACGTGCTTCAATTTAATTTTTTTTAAAGAAATCTTTCGCATAACGCAACACGCGTTTAACGGTGGCTAAATACAGTGAACTACCAGAGGCCATTTGAGATGCTGGCTCAGCACAACCATATTCCTCCTGAGACCGCGCCCACCGCACTGGCTTACAACACTGCCTAGTGGCCATAGCTAGTAGCGCTGACCAACAGCCGTAGCACGATCAACCGCTACACAGCAGCCTAAATAGGCCCAACAGCCAGTCCAGCAGGTGCAGCAACGGCGGTAGTACGATCAGCCGCTACCCAGCAGCCCAAATAAGCCCAAAAGCCAGTTGAAATAGAGCAGAGCAGGTGCAGCAACAGCTGGGCTATCCACAGCAGCTATACAGAAGCTTAAACAGGCCAACAAGCTGTCCATTGCAGAGCAGCAGCGGCAGCAGAATCAGCAGGAGCTGTTGCTACATATCCTAACACTACCTCACATAAAACTAATGCACGTTGTTGCTATAGTTTTCTCAGTAATTTTATTAGAAAAAAAACTTACATAGTATGAATTTCCCTAAAAAAATGTAATAAATATAATAAAAGTTCTTAATTTGCTGTAGTTCAAAGATATTAAAGAGAAAATTTATAGGCAAAGAGATCAATATTGCTGCTGAGAGCCGATGAAAACTTATAGTGAACGTAAAAAAACAAAAAAAATTGGCGAAATAAATAATATGTGGATGTGCTCAGTAAATGTGTAATCCCGCAGTTTAAACGCGCAAATGCAGTCAATAAAATATTAACAAAAGTAACAGTTGCCGAATCAAAACTAGATGCTTTAAATAGAACCGACGACCATATAACTAAATAAACATGTACAAGAAGTCTATTTGTTAGACGATCGCCGCTGCCAAAATATTTCGCCGTCGGAGTTAATCGGCTGTAAGTTACTTTTATCATACCTTGTTTCATTATTTCCTTTATTTACTTATTTCGTCACTGGTCAAACCGAATAAAGTTTACGATGTTTTGTTTCGAATATACATATTTGAGCATTTACGCTATATTTCTGACAGTTGCTTGCAAGTTTTAAAGCTCTGTTTTAATAAACGTAGGTCGATACAAAGGTTTCCCTCAAAATTTACACGCCCAGTCAAATCTAAATTTAAAAACCTGATATCTTTATAATCATCATATACTATTTACCTATGTTGTGTTCCGAAGAAATAAGAAGACACGATCGGGTTGAGGTCAAATATGCAAGTGATTTTATTCGGCTCCCTTCGCAGTCTTTTATACATGCTTTCAGTGTGTTAGTGTAGTGCGTGTACATGTTATAAGCTGATGCAATAGGAACAGAGTTTTCATAAGAAGGGCTGATACCAGAAAATCACTTTTAAGAAGTATGATGCATATTCTTTTGAATTTACGATACTCACATCTCTCCCCTAAAATTAAATATTGTTAGTAGTCTTACGCTCTAAAATCTGGGCGCTGATAGTGATTGACTCCTTGGCGTGGTCGAGTACTGCTTCTGATTGGAATGCTCGATCGGCGTGGCTGTGGCGCTTGGTGGTTATGTTGCCGGGATGCTGCAGCTACTTTGATGCAAATGCTATTGGCTTTTTCTTGCCATCTGGATGAATGTGTGATAAAACTACACCAATGCCGAGGGAAGATCCATCAGTGGCCAAAACGAGCGGAAGATCCTCGTTGAAGTGTGCTAGCTCAGTAGGGTCCAGAATATGTCGTTTTAATGCTGTGAAAGCCTGCTGTTGGTCAGGGCCAAACATGAATGGAATGTTCATTCTACGAAGTTGATTTAAAGGTGAAGCTAACTAGGAGTAATTTGGAAAGAAATTGCAGTAATAGTTCACAAGTGCTGAAGATTGGAGGGCGCCTTTAGCTCCTTGACGGCTTCTAGTCCCAGAAGGATGCCCTTGACACTGGCTGTTCTCCCAAGACACTCAATCCCGTCCCTTAGAAAGAAACATTTTTTTTTCTTATTCTTTTTTCAATTTTGGAAAAATGCGTGACATGGCGGATCTGGTGTAACAAAGACTCAATGTCCAAATGAGAATTGACACCAGTAACGACCCTGTTTCGAGAGGCGGTATAGCTCGCCCGGCGAGCTGGAAAAAACATCGGCGATGTATCGATACATCGATGTTTTTCGAAAATCGGGAAACATCGAGGTTTCAAAACATCGATGTTCGATGTTTCCTCTTTACCCATCACTACTTGGCAGGAAAAAATCTTGGTAAGCTGAACACGTTTTTTGTAAGAAACTTAAGTAAATAAATTATAGATTACAGTCTGATTCCGAAAGTTTGATATTGGTGTTGGCGGCGCTCAGAAATGGAGAAGGCTTTGAAAGAGCAGAATAACAATAGTAATTAGAGCTATTATTTACAATCATATGATTTGTAATGTAACTTTTGTCCAATATAGTTGCCTGTCAAGAGGAAGAAAGCGACAGTACGGTCCCAAGTAAGCGGGAAAAATAATGGAAGTCTTCTGTGTGGAACTTTTTTAACAAATCGGCTGATGGCAGGACAGCCAAATGTATTAAATGTGGCAAAACGTACCAAACAAGTGGCAATACGACAAACTTGTCTTGCCACTTGAAAAACATTCATCCTAATTTAACAATTAGTGAATTGCCAAAAATACAACAGCCGTTAGTCCTTTCATTTATGGAGAAAAAGTACGAAAAGTCGTCGAACCGAAAACAACAATTGGACAGTGCCTTGTTCTATTATATTACATCAGACTTGCGCCCTTTCACAGTGGTGGAAAATAAAGGCTTCCGCAATTTTGTAAACCTCCTCGATCCAAGGTATGAATTGCCTTCACGTACGACCTTAAGAAATGTTTCGATGGCAAATGCATACGAAGAAAAGAAGGCCAGGTTGTACGCCTTTTTACAAGACGTCAAGCACTGTGCAATCATTTATTTATCAAGACCTTTTACAAATTTGATTTATTTATGGTATTGATTAATAATATGTGATGGAGAAAAATACATTTTTTCAAAAACACCTTAAAATAATTCGATGTATCGATACATCGATGTTTTTTTCTGAAAAACATCGAAACATCGATGTAGGTAAACATCGATTATTTTCCAGCTCTAGCTCGCCGTGGCCAGGGCTCGAGACAGAAATGTATTTCCTCTTTAGATCGGTGTACCTCCCTTTCCCCAAAAGAATAACAGAAATCGAACGCTACATAGTATGGTTATATTTCAATATTACGGTTGATTAAGACTACGTTCTAACTATCATTATATCGAGTGTGATACTGCTTGATGAGTGGCGTCGGCGCTGCTGAAGGGCCGAGTGTGGTACTGCCTGTTGATATCGACCCTGCGGAAGGGTCGAGTATATCGCAGCTCGTTGAGTATCGCACTGCTTCGTGTGCGGGATCGGCGCTACGGAAGGACCGTGTGTTGCACTGCTTTATGCTGACGATGCACTCTGACTCGATGCACTGCTTGGCGTTGGCGATGCGCGATGGCTGGATGCACTGCTTGGTGTCGCCGCTTCGGAAGGGCCGGTTGTGCACTGCTTGATGTCGTCGTGTCTCGTCGTTCGAGTACTTCGGGTTCGTAGTGTTCTGGGTCGTTTAGAGGAACGATCTACTTGGATTTTTCTAGATTTCTGGATGGTGCCTGTCTTGCGACCGGAGCCGCCCTGGTCTGTCTTCGGTCTCCAGCTGGACCTGCCACGTCCACGGACCCGAGTATGATGACTCGACGCTGCTGATTTAGGTTCTTCAGGTTTTCCCTGTATTTCTTGAGAGAGCTTTCTAGTTTTTTGTCCATTCTGAAATAGGAAATGCTTTTTGTGATCAGTTCGGGAGATATCTCTTTATTCTACTTCGTTATCTACTACAGGTTTCAGTTCGTTAATGTATGCTCTGTGTGTATTTCCTGTCACCGTATGTCTTATTGTCGCTATAACTGTTGAAACTGAACCCGTCACTTTGAATGGGCCTTCGTATTTCGGTGCTAACTATGCTGCAAACCCAGTAGCTGCCTTTGACAATGGGTGTTGTTGTTATTGATGGCCATTGCTATTTCGGGAAGCCAGTCGTCCGACCGTGTCTTTCCGGTTCCGGAGAATTAAGCTATTATAGTCTTTATTGTCCTATTTGCCCTCTCGGCCGGGTTCGCTTGCGGGGTGTATGGTGCTGTTAACTGGTGGACGATTCCCCATTTCTGTAACTGTGCTTTAAACTTATTACTCGTAAACTGTACCCCGTTGTCCGAGATGAGTTTTTTCGGTCTACCATATCGTGTAAGGATCTGTTCCCGTAATACTTTTAATACGATTTCTGTTGTTGCTTTTCTGACGGCTGCTAGCTCCACCCATTCGGTGAATTTGTCGAACATAACTAGAAGCATGTTATTGCCGTGACTAGACCTCGGTAGTGGAATGCAGAGTGTTTCCCAGGGTTCTTTTGCTATTTCTTGTATGTGTGTCTTGTACCGTTGGCATGTTTCTCAGCGCCTTCTACATTTTTGGGCTGTTAAGTTGTTTGTATGTTTTTGAATTAAGCACTGACACCGTTGCACCAGCATCCATTTGGAAATAAACATTTTTGTTTCCTTCAAACTTTACCAAACTGGAAACATTGTAAATTGTTTGCACTGATTCAATGTTTTTGTTTTGATTTTTGACTTTGGCAGTGTCTTTTTTTGTCTTTGCACTATTTGGACTGGCAAACAATAGCTATGTGTCCCTTTCTAGCACAATTGTGACAGATGGCCTAGCGAAATTTGCAGTTTTCGCAAGTTTGTGAGTGACCGCAGCCGCTTCCTGCTTCCCTTTCCATCAACATAGTTGCGTTTCTTTTGGTGTTGCTTGTGTTTGTATACTGCGTTCATGTCAAGCGCTCTCTTCTCGCTCTCCTGCTACTGTTTCGGCAATAGAGAGAACGTCCTCGAGTGACGGCTGTAGCTTTTAAAAATCGGCTGTGCGAATTACGTCGAAAGGAGTGTGACAATTATTTGATCGCGGATCATTTCATTAACGTAATTTAATGAACACCGGACTGATTGGCAAACAAATTGACACTCAAGAGCAATGCCACGTAGATCGGCGACCCATTCCTTGTGTGTTTGAGAGTCCCGCATCTGACGTTTAATAAGTTTATACCGAGCAGCAACAATATGCCGTTTTTGCCTGAAGTGCTCTGATAGCTTCTCCGTTATTTGCGCATAGGTCTGCTGATCAAAATTTTTGCTACCGAACAGATTTTTGACAAGTTCAAAGGTGTGCGTACCTACCCACGATAGAAAATACGTTTTTTCTTCTCTGTGGATTGCACTGCGTACGCGGCGAAGTGCTGTGTTAATTGCTGGAGATACGTTTCCCAGTTTTGTTGATTCTTGTTGAAATTTGGAAACGGCGGACATACTGAATGTTCCCCTGATCTGTCTACGTTGTGAACGACACGGTTTTGTGTTAATATGGACTCCATCCATTTCTGTTGTTGTTGCATAAGCTGCTGCGAGAATTGTTGCTGTTGAGCCAACAATGTTCCAAAGTTGAACATATTGTTATCAGGCATTGTTTTTTCGTTCGATCTCTACAAATTTAGACTACCGTCACGAAATACACAAAACTACATTTTGCGGCACTTTTTTTCTTCACTTTCCGTTCGATCTCTACGATTTAGACTACCGACACGAACTTTTTTGACTTTTTTCTTAAGAAGACACGATCGGGTTGAGGTCAAAAATTCAAGTGATTTTATACGGCTCCCTTCGCAGTCTTTTATAGATGCTTTGAGTGTGTTAGTATTGTGCGTGTCCATGTTATAAGCTGATGCAATAGGAACAGAGTTTTCATAAGAAGGGCTGATACCAGGAAATAATGTTTAAGAAGAATTATGTTCTTTTTAATTTACGACACATATCAACCTACATGTTTTTTTTATATAAATGTATATATATAGTAATCATTATTTCTATATATTAATCCCATTCTCTTTCAGCAACATTGAACTCTTTGCCATTTTCGACAAGAAAAAAAATGAAATTCAGGAGTTAGACAGTTTTTGTATGCATGTAAATTAAACTGAAATTTTCTGAAGCATTAATTTTCAAATTATTTTTTATTGTAACACACAAGAATAAAGAAAATAGAAATAAATTAAATCGAAATGATAGAGAGCTTTTTCTAGAAATAAAATCCACCTATATTTAAAAATTCATTATAGTATTGTTTAACAATTTAAAACCACAAATATGAAAGTATGTATGAATACCGTTTATTTTTTTAAAGTTGAAATAATATGTGGGAGTGAGATTGCATTATTTCCCGAATCCCTCTTATAAAACCCCAGCATTCATATGACGACGCCCTAGACAACGAGAGAGGCAGCTAAAACTAAGAAGACGAGTAGATGGTCAAAAGACGCATTCCAAAGGAAGACGAGCCGATGGAAAAGAAGACGACGATCACTACAACGAGATGTGACAACGAGGAGACGAGCAGAGCAACATGCTGACGGGATCGAGTTGAGTAAAGACGTGCTCAAGCGAACGACGTGTGACGACGAGACGACGATTAAAACACAAAGATTTCTTACTATGTTAATTAATATTAATAATCAAACTTATAAATAATAACCTACTTAATAAATAAAGAGAAGTATCCGAGGAAAGCTGAAGGTGAAAGTGAAAAGTGACTAAAGACGACTGTGAAAATATAATTTTTTTTCGCAATCTGCAGTTTGGCAAACTTCTCTTTTTCAACGAAGTGAACGATTCAGAGAACGAGAAAACCGGCGAAGAGAAGGAACATGACGAAGACAGCCAAAATGATGATGAAATTAGAAGCGTAATTTCAACAGGAGTAGAAATACCTTCTACAGGTGAAAGGAAGAGAAAGTCGAATTCGCAACGAATCAATGAAGTTGATATGCTGCGTTTTGCTCTAAGTTTTCGAGACATAGAAGATGGGAGTGATGAAATTCCAGTTAAGGTATGGATAAGCGACTTTGAAGATCAAGCCTTACTTATGGGTTGGAAAGCGCTACAAAAGCTTATCTTCGCCAAAAAGTCACTTAAAGGTGTAGCTAAGATGTTTATATTGAGCGAAAAGGGATTAAATTCGTGGAATGCATTAAAGAAGTCTTTGCTAAATGAGTTCAGGTCGAGAGTATGCAGCAAACAAATACATATGCAGCTAGGAGAGAGCAAGCACCGTGCAAACGAAAATGTGCAAGAATACTTTTATCGCATGAAAGATATTGCATCCCGATTAAATGTTGAGGAAGAAGCTCTTATTCAATATGTGATCGACGGTATCGGCGAACTTTCATTAAATAAATCAATTCTGTACGCTGCTAAAAACATGAACGAATTCAAATTAAAGGACTACTAAACAATATGTGCAAAATCGAAAGTTCTGGAAGGAAGTGTGAAAGACAAAAACGCTTTTGCAGCAAAAAGTGGTTCAAAAGGTGGCAAAAAGGATGTCGTTTGCTACAACTGTGGTGAAAAGGGACATATATCTGGTGGCTGCAGCAACAAAGAAAAAGTGTTTCAAGTGCAACAAATTTGGACACATTTCCGAGAATTGTCCACAAAGTGAAACGGCAGTCGAAGAAAGCAAGCCCAAAGCGCGAGCTTTAAGTGAGCACAATGACATGACGAGCAAAGCAGTTTCAATTCAAAATCAGAATTGCGTGGCGCTGTTTGATACGGGCAGCAAGTTTAAGTTTAAGACTTATGCAAGCAGTTAGCTTTAAGGTTTAAAGAGTGCAGTGTATATCTAATTGGATTTGGAAATGCCAATAAGATTAAGCCGATTGGATAGTGTAAGCAAGCAGTATCGACTGACAACAGTGTTTATGACTTGAACTTCTTTATAGTTCCCTGTGATTGTATGGACACTCGTTAGATAATAGGGGTAGAACTGTGCTTGCAAGCAGAAGTTTCGTTCAGTCCAAGTGGTTTGCGTGTGCTTAAGTTGAACAATCTTGACGAAGATGAATTGGAATCCAATTTAATGCAAATCGAAGCGGTGCTTGACAACAAAGAACTCGATATTAATCAATCAGCCAGTGAGTATGCAAAGAAAGAGGTGCGTGAACTAATAACGAAGTACATTCCTTAACCATCGAAGTCAACAAACATTGAAATGAGAATCATTTTAAACGACGAAACCCAAATTTTTTCGCGTCCGCGTAGATTTGCATTCGCTGAAACGAAAGTAATTGACGATCAGACCGATCAGTGGCTCTCAAACGGCGTAATCGAAAAGTCCGACTCTGAATTTACAAGCCCGG
Source organism: Drosophila elegans (assembly GCF_018152505.1). Classification (NCBI taxonomy): domain Eukaryota; kingdom Metazoa; phylum Arthropoda; class Insecta; order Diptera; family Drosophilidae; genus Drosophila; species Drosophila elegans. The sequence continues at coordinate 374,562 of NW_024545782.1, read as the reverse complement.
TAGTGCTTGCTAAGAAAAACAACGGTTCCCAACGACTTTGTGTGGATTTCAGGCGTATCAACAAGGTAATAATAAAAGACCATTTTCCGTTGCCCCTGATTGACGACTAGCTTGATCGCTTACAAGAAGCTATGATGTTCAGCACGATTGACTTGAGAAATGGATTTTTTCATGTGCCAGAAGCCGATTCCAGCAAGAAGTACACCTCATTCGTGAACTAAAGCGGGCAGTACCAGTTCCTTAAGGTGCCTTTTGGTTTGTTAAACTCACCTGGAGTGTTTCAGAGACACACGCAGAGGAATCGCTCTTCCTTACATTGGCGATATCATTATTCCAGCAAAGAACGAAAAGGTGGCTGTATCGAACCTCAAAGAAGTTATAGGAACTTGCAACGACTATGGGCTAGAACTCAACCTAAAGAAATTAGGTCACATCATCGAGAATAAAACAATTTCCCCGACGCCTCAGAAATTCGATGCCGTTTCGAAATTCAAGACTCCACAGAATCTCAAGCAGCTACAGAGTTTTCTGGGTCTTACCGGATACTTTTGAAAGTTTATCTATAACTATGCTCTTATTTCGAAACCCTTGACTGATCTGACTAAAAATAAAGCAAATTTCGTAATGGTCCAGAAGAAGAGAATGCGATTGAATCCTTAAAAAAGTACTTGACTTCCACCCCTGTTTTGGCAATTTACAACCCGAAGTATGACACCGAGGTACATACTGATGCATCAATCGATGGTTTTGGCGCCGTGCTTTTGCAAAAATCACCAGATGACGGACAGTTTCACCCTGTCTACTTCATGAGTAGGAAAACAACGGATGCTCAGCGAGAATATTCAAGCTACGAATTAGAGGTGTTAGCGATTATCGAGGCCATAACAAAGTTCAGAGTGTATCTCCTTGGCATTCCATTTAAGATAATTACAGATTGTAATGCATTCGCGAAGACGCTAGACAAGCAAAGCCTGTGCACTAGGGTTGCACGTTGGGTACTTTTGCTCCAAGAGTACGACTACAAAGTTGAACACCGTTCAGGTTCACGTATGAAGCACGTTGATGCCCTTTCTAGGTCCCCAATAATGACGATCGTTGAAGACTCCATTGCCCTTGGTTTCAAGCAAGCGCAAGAAAAAGATGAACACTTGAAAGCGATTATAAAAATCGTAGAAGACTCCAACTCACCATATGAAGACTGTTTTCTGAAGGCCGGTGTCCTGTACAAACTTTTCAAGGACTTAGAACTAATTGTAGTTCCGAAGGACATGCAGAAGCACATCATTGGTAGAACACAGAACACTTTGCTATTAAAAAAACGAAGGCGCTGATTTGCAACGAGTATTATATCGAAACATTGACGAAAAAATACAGAAGTACATCGACTGCTGCATTCCGTGCATTTTGACCAACCGCAAGCGTGGCAAACAGGACGGCTGGTTACATCCATTGCACAAAGAGGATTTCCCGCTGCATACCTATCACATTGATTTCTTAGGTCCACTAGACTCCACAAGCAAAAATTACAAAATTATAATCGACTCCTTTACGAAATTCTGTTGGCTTTACCCTACCAAGTCAACCACTGCCAGCGAAGTCATAGCCAAACTACGAGGCCAAAGTTATATATTTGATAACCCAGCTTGCATTATATCAGACCCAGGCTCAGCTTTTACCGCGAAAGACTATCTTCAGTACTGCGAAGACGAAGGCATAAAGGTGGTGAAATCAACGACCGGCCTACCACGTGTTAACGGACAAGTGAAAAGACTGAATGCCATCATTATTTCAGTTCTATCCAAACTGAGTGTGGATGATCCCACAAAGTGGTACAGACACGTCGATCGAGTTCAACAAGCCATTAACTCCACTTTTTCGAGAAGCATCGACCCCACTCCTTTTGAAGTTTGTAAGGATGCTCTCTGGCCGGGGTACAGATCTCAGTCAGATCCAGGAGTCCTTTACAAGAAATTTGTAAATCACCGAAACACCGGACTAGAGAGAATCATTCAACGAGTGAATGAGTCGTTTGGGGGAGTCACACCGAAGGTTCTCATAGACGCCAGGAGAGAGAGTTGGTGTCGGAGTTGGTCACGCCGTACCTTGCTCCTGGGTTAAAAATTCCACGGGCTGGACCTTAGGGCGAGGCCAAGCCAGGCGAACAGTTTTCGCGAGTATGGGGACGCCGGATGGTCCCGCTGATCACTTCCGCGATCGGGACACGTAAGTCGCTTTCCGCGTGTCGCAGGCCAAAAATTCACCGGGCTGGACCTTGGGGCGAGGCCAAGCCAGACGAACGGTTTCGCGAGTATGGGGATGCCGGGTAGTCCCGCTGATCACTTCCGCGATTGGGACACGTAAGTCGCTTTCCACGTGTCGTGGCCAAAAATTCACCGGGCTGGACCTTGGGGCGAGGCCAAGCCAGACGAACGGTTTCGCGAGTATGGGGATGCCGGGTGGGGTTGTGTCGCGCGCTAGTCGTTCCCGATGTATCGGATGCCAAAAATCCACCGGGCTGGACCTTCGGGCGAGGCCAAGCCGGATAGGATTTGTCGGACACGAGGGGGGGATTGGAGGAGAAAGGATGGCGGTACGATTGACCAGTCGGGAATGATGTCCGCGCGCAGGTCACATGCACTATGAAGAGGAAAGCTATTGTACTAGACCAGACGGGCCGGGTGTCCACGTGCCGGTCGCATGCGCTACGAGGAGGGAAACTAGGGTACTAGACCAGACGGGCCGGGTGTCCACGTACAGGTCACATGCACTACGAGGAAGGGGGATCTAAGGTACTAGACCGAACGGGATGGGTGTCCACGTCGGGTCTCAAATGCTACGATATGGGGAACCAAGATACTGGACCAAACGGGCCGGGTGTCCACGTACAGGTCCCAAATACTACGGGGAGTGAGGTTAAGATACTGGACCGGACGGGACGGATGTCCACGTACAGGCCCCATGCACTACGAGGGAGGGGGAATCTAAGATACTAGACCGAACGGGATGGGTGTCCACGTCGGGTCTCAAATGCTACGATGTGGGGAACCAAGATACTGGACCAGACGGGCCGGGTGTCCACGTACAGGTCCCAAATACTACGGGGAGTGAGGTTAGAATACCAGACCGGACGGGACGGATGTCCACGTACAGGTCACATGCACTACGAGGAAGGGAGCTAGGCTACTATAAATAAAAAGAATCACGATCATGGAATTTACTTTGTTTTATTATTATATTTTTATTATTATTATTATTATCTTTCCATTTATCTACTGTCTTCCTATGAGTCCGCTACACCGTCTTTGCCTGACGGATAGGAATTCTGCATACACTAACCTCAAACACATTCACTAGTCCACTTCTTCGTTAACCGCGTGCCTTCGCGCGGTCGAGGCGTTACTCGAATTATCCGTCAAGCGAGCTAAGGGAGGCGCGTCCGCTCCGTTCTACTTTTCCGGCACGAGAGACCGCCTGCTCGATCGGTGTGAGACCACCTCCCCCACGCTCCCTTTTTCCCACTTTCGGGATTTCTAGCATATTCCTTAATTTCTAGTATTTTTCCTTACCCACTAAAATCTGCTGGCGTTGCCACTCGGGTTCGGAACTTAGCTTAATATTCAGTTTCAACTTAAAATTTATTATTCATTATGGATCACTTACACCTATAACTTACATACTACTAACTTAATATTTAATATTCACGGTCTGACGCTTATACCTATAACCTAACATATTATTATTCAAAAATTGTATCGTACGCCTAAGTGTGTACGTTACACCCCCCTTTCTTCCCGCGGCGCGGTAAAGAGGCGCCCGTCGCTCTTGATGGTGACGATGAAGCGGAGTCCGTCGCCTCCTATGGCTATGCGGACTCGGCGTCCGCGGCCGGCCCGGGTCGCTACCTTCCTCTGGATCTCCTGGACGATACGTCTGGGTAGGTACCGTAAACCGCAACTACCAATCCAGCCCTCCGGCAGTGGGCAGAGGTCGTCCTCCCTTCCTGCGGGTTCCGTCAACTCCAGTGCGGAATTCGACACGGCTTCTACGCCGTCCGTCGTCGTGGCATTCGGTGGGGTATCCCTAGCGGCGGATTCGGTCGAATCGATCTCCGAAATATCCATTAGGACCTGGTCCAACAAGCGATCTTCCCACTCGGTCAGCTGGTCGATTGGATGAGCACAGCTAGGGAAGTGCTGGGGATCTACGGCCCCGTCCCACCGCTGTCCAGCGTCGCCTCGATAGGGGTAATCTGACCGAGGTCTAGCCGAGGTGTCCACGTCCCGCGGATCCTGCTGCGGCGACGTCTGGAAGCACCGGCGGAATAATGGCCTTTCCCCTTCGTCGTCCTCGCTGTCGGAGATCAGTTCGAATCCCGCCAGGTATACGGGATCCGGGGAGTCTGATGTTATGACCCTGGGTTCGGGGAGTCCCGCTTCCTGTACGGGTTCTACCTCCTGTACCCGATCTTGGTTAGCCGGAGAGGTCTGGGTACTCTGGCTAGACATTTTCGTCTCCTTGACCCGCTCCGCGACTGGGGATGTCTGAACCCCTAGAGACACCGACACGGGGGGGCACTACAGTACGTCGGGGCGGGGTCCTCGGTTGTCCTATCCTCTCGCCGACTGCCTTCTCGACGTCGACGTCGGGATCCATCGCTCTGTTGTTTTCCAACGCCGGGGGCAGAGGCGGGGATGGCGGTTCGTCGACGTAGGGTCCCTCTGCAGGTAACCCCGGGACTTTGACTACTACCGAGCGGACGTCGATGCGCATGAACGAGACGTGTCCCGCATACCGGCAGACCTGGTCTTCGGACGTATGATGGTACGAATGTTCCACGTCCGGGAATCGTGGAGGACTGGGCCTTGGGTAACCCGGATGGCCTGACCGAGGGTCGCGTCGGGTCCACGGGTACTCCTCCTCCGAGGTGGGCCGTCGGGACTCCGTATAGTACGGCTCCCCTGGTCGTCGTCCGTTGGGGTAACCGCTGGATCCACCTGGTGAGCTTTCCCTGGAACGTGGGGGCCTGCTGAACATCTCCGAATCCCGGTCACTGGCGTCGTCTTCGTCGTCTTCCAGGCGGTAGGGAGCAGACTGGGGCGACGTCGGATGATGATATTGTCGCGACCCGTCGGGTCGGGGGCTCCACAAGCCTCCGCGGAGTCCTGCGAACCGAGATCCTTCCGAAGCCTGGGAACAGTCGTCTGTCTCCGCCGAGCTACCGTCTGTTTCGCCGTCCGACGTGAGGAACTCCCTTTCCATCGCTTCGTCGCCTCCGTCATGATGACTCGTCTCCATGTGGAAGACCTCCGTGTCGTTGGAGTCGTCCGACAACACAATTACTTCATCCATCTGAAATGGTAAACTTAACTTATTGATATTGCCCCACCTCTTCGAACTCCCTACCTGACGGTGTAGCTAACAAAGGACTCGGCCTTAATCTATTATAATGGTTATACAATAGTTACTCTACTGGTTACACAATGGTTATTCGGTGGTTATACAGTGGTTATACAATGTTTACTAGACTAGTTGTTATACTATTCTGCGGCTGTATGCCGCTTACTGCATCGGGTCGTTCGATCCGACAATACTATCGTCGATCCTATCCGGAGGGGCTTCTGCGTAGTACGATTTGAGCTGGGATATGTTGGCGATGCGTCGCCGTCGATCTCCGGGACGTTGCAGGCGTACCAAGTTCGGAGATGTGAATTTTGTAACGGTATAAGGGCCGTCATACTTGGGAGCAAGTTTGGCGGCGAATCCCTCGGCTGCTTTCGATAAGGGATGCTGACGCAGCCAAACTTGACCGCCGAGCGTGGGTCTCCATTCTCGCCTTCGTAGGTTATAGTGTCTCGCCTGGTCTTGAGACGCTCGCTGAAGATTCGCTCGTACGATGTCGAAGATGCCTTTGAAGTGAGACGCCTTGTCTTCAGGACCTGTATGCACAACCGCCGATCCGGGGGTCAGTTCATCATACAGCATCGCAGGCAAGCGTGGTTCCCGTCCTTGAGTTAGGAACGCGGGACTATACCCCGTCGAATCCGATACACTGCTATTGATCGCGAGGGATATCTCTGGCAGCATACTATCCCACGAACTCTGGTCGCCTTCCGACAGCTGGGATATCAGCGTCTTCACAGTGCGGTTGGTCCTTTCTGTGGGGTTCTCTTGTGGACAATATGGAGCCGTGTACTGGACTTCTACGCCGAGCTTGGTGAGGTAGTCTTTCAGGACCCGGCTTGTGAACTGGGTTCCATTGTCGCACACGAACTTCCGGGGAATGCCCACTCGTGCAAGTATACGTTCCCGAAACGCTTTCTGCACTTGAGCTGCGGTGGCTTTCCGGAGTGGTATCAGTTCTACCCATTTCGAAAATACATCGTGGAACACCAGAAGCATGGTATTTCCTTGTTTTGACCGGGGTAGCGGGCCTACAAAATCCGCGCAGAGAATGTCGAAAGGTTCGCTGACGACCCGGGTTAGCATCTTACCTGCCGCTTTAGTTTGTTCCGTCTTAAACTTTTGACAAGATTCACAATGGCGAACATGGCGTTTCGCGTCGCGATACATACCGGGCCAGAAATACCTCTGGGTCAGACGCGTAATTGTTTTTCGGACTCCAAAGTGTCCTGCGGTCGGGGAATCGTGACATTCACGTAAGACGCGGTTTCTACGGGAGGTTGGCACGCAAAGCTTCCACGGGAAGTAGTCCTCATCGTCAGCTCGGTAACCCATGTTCCTGTAGAGCTGGTCGTTTTCGATCATGTAGTCAGCGAATTTCTCGGGTTCCTCCTGTATCTGCTCCTTCATCTTTTTGATCCAGTCGCAGTGGTCCTCGAGTTCGACAGCACCCTGCAGTATCTCACAAGGCTGTCGAGAAAGTGCGTCGGCCACGACGTTCAATTTACCTCGTCGATAGCGTACGTCGAATTGGAATTGCTGCAATTCTAGCGCCCAACGCGCTATTCGGCCAGAAGGGCTCTCAATAGAATTTAGCCACTTGAGAGCTAGATGGTCAGTAACGACCTCGAATCGGTACCCTTCCAGGTAGCACCGCATCTTCCTGATTGCCCAGATTATGGCCAGACACTCTTTCTCCGTGGTAGTGTAATTTTGTTCCGCGGGGGTTAATCGGCGGCTAGCGTATGCGATGACCTTCTCTTGACTTTCGGAGCCCTGTGATAAAACTACGCCCAAGCCGACGTCACTCGCGTCTGTTTGCAAAATGAACTTCTGGTCGAAATCCGGACAGCCTAATACGGGAGCCGTAGTCAGGCATCTTTTAATTTCTTCCAAGGCGGCTTGCTGTTCTGGTCCCCAAGTCCATTTTCGTCCTTTCTTTAGTAGCGCGGTCATCGGTTGCACGATAGTCGCGAAGCTAGGGACAAATCGCCGATACCACGAGGCCATCCCGATCCATTGGCGGAGTTCCTTTAAGTTAGAGGGGCCTTCAACCCGTTGATCGCAGACACCTTCTCGGGATCAGTCTGAATTCCGTCACTGCTGATGACGTGGCCGAGGTAGACGAGTTTCTGCTTGAAGAAGCAACACTTCTTTGGATTTATCCTTAAATTCGCGGCCCGCAATCTGCGGAAAACTTCCGAGAGATGAGTAAAGTGCTGGTCTTCTGTCGCGCTTATGATAATAATATCATCTAGGTAAGCGAAGGCGACCGGTTCCATTTCCACGCCGATTACACTATCCAGAGCGCGTTGAAACGTGGCGCTGGCAGAATGCAACCCGAAGGGCATGACCTTCCATTGATACAATCCTCTCCCAGGGACCGTGAACGCTGTATATTGGCGACTATCCCTAGCCATGGGAATTTGCCAATAGCCGTGCTTCAAGTCCAACGTGGAGATATATCGGGCGTGGCGTAATTTTTCCAAAATGTGATTGATTCTCGGGACTGGGTAGGCGTCGGGCACTGAGTGTGCGTTTAACTGACGGTAATCTATACACATGCGCCAATCGCCAGTTTTCTTCTTGACCAATACGATGGGAGCGCTGTGTGGGCTTCTGGAGGGTTCGATGGCCCCGTCACGGAGCAGTTCGTCTACTTGGGCATCGATGACATGTTGCATCGCGGGGTTCCGGGGATAATATCTTTGTTTTACGGGCTTGTCGTCGCGCATGACGATGGTGTGCTCGGCGACGTGAGACACCCCGTGCAGTTTCTCGAATAGGGCCAGTTCCCCATCGATGAAGCTTTGTTGCGCCGGACTCAATAATGTGCTCTGTCGCTGTTCTTCGTCTTCTACCGTCTCCGTCCTAGTGGGCGCACCGGCATTGATGTTCGGGGTTATAGTTCGCGTGGGAATAGGACTGGGTATCTCTGCTTCTTCTGGCCTGGCAGTTCCCAAATGGGCACCAACCGCAACAGGGTGTACCGTTTTCTCCTGGTTGCCCCGCGCCTTTATAAGTACTGGCTGTAAGAAAGGGTCTCCAGCCGCTTGGGCTTCGTTTTGCAAGTCGAGTGTAGCTCGACCACATCGCACCTGAGTTCCCGCTACTTTGAGGAAGTCCATTCCAAGTATTACACGATCTAACATGGTGGGCATTACTAACATGGGTAAGAGCACCGTAGTGCCGGCTAACGTAACCGAGGTTCGCCAGAGCTTTGTCACATCCAGACATGACCGATCGGCCAACGCTATTCTAGTGACAACATCCTGTAACTCGTCTGCACGCGCGGCCAGTCGAGTAAAACTTTCACTGACGAAACTCCTCGATGCCCCTGTATCAATGGTGGCGTCCACACGTTGTCCTCCGACTTCTATCGCTGCTGTGATGAGCCCGCCGTGTAATCTCAACGGGGGTTTTACTGGGGTCGGGTTGCTGCTCCATTCGTCTCCGCCGCACCCGGGTTCCGGCGGAGGCGTTCTCCGTTTCCCGACGCATTTCGACGGCAACATTCTATAGTCAAAACTCCTGGTCGCCCACAGTCCCAACAGAAATCCCGACGTGGATTGGGGCAGTTCCTTTGAAGATGTCCGTTCTCTCCACAGCGATTACAAGCCCGCCTTATATCTACTCGAGACGTTCCTTGACCGATCATCTGATGGGTCACCTGTCCTGTCTGCGTTGAATTCACCGGATTCCGGAATGGGTTCGGCAATCGGCGAAGTTGAGGTTCTTTTTGCTTCCTGTCCAGGGTTGTTTTTGGCTCTCGTCGAGTCGTCTCGAGTTGTTTGACACTCTCATATTCTGTGGCCATATGGGTCAATTGTGTCAAAGTCGCGAATTCACTGCGTTTAATATACAGTCGGTATTCCGGAGCCATGTTTTCATATGCTCGGTACAATTCTTCCTCTTCTCGATAACCGGCTTGCTGCATCTTGGTTCTGAGCTCGATCAAGTAGGTCTTGAAAGGCTCTCCTCTCCGCTGCACGTGGGTCCGTATCTCATCTTCCAACCGCTCGAAATATCGAGGTGGTAGGAAGAAGTCGAGGAATTCCCTCCTGAAAGTTCCCCATGAGGCCGACTGTAAGTGGCTCGTGCGAAACCATCGTGCCGCTGGGCCCTCCAAGATCTCGGACATAACGCGGGGTACCTCCTCTGGATTTATCCTGTAAGTCGTCATCTTTTCCTCGAGCGCGGCGATGAGAGTCAACGGATCCGAACTCCCATCGAACCGTAAATTCCATTTGTGCATCTTCTCGGGGAGCAGATGTTGAGTTGGAGCCGTGCTGCTCCGTGTGTCTTGTCCTTGTAGATCGGCGGGTAAGCGGGCGTCTACCGGTGGCATCCAGCTACCGTGCGTCGATCCTGGGTGGATCCCTCGATGGCGGGCTGGTGTCCCGATCGATGTGGCTCCGGTCGTCATGGGAATGGTGAGGGATTCTGCGAACTGTCCCGTCTCACCGTTCCTGCCTGGAGGATTCGGACTTGGGGCCCGGCTGCTATATTGCACCTGCAACTGAGCCAGTCGGTCCCAAACGCTTTGTGGGAACGACCCTGTGTTGACGAGGTTGGCGAATACCTTCCTGGTCTCCTCGACGGTTCCGTCGGCTTTAAAACCAAACTCCAGGGCGAGAGCGCTGAGTTCGTCTTTTCGGCGAGCGTATATCCAGCGGACTCCTATACCTGGATTCTTAACAAAATCGGCTTCTTCGTACTCACCGTCAGATTCCTTAGGGTTATTCATCATTGGTTATCCTCTTCGATTTAGTTTGGCGTGAACTTCCTTCTCAAGTCTTCTAGATCCTTCCGGAGATCGGTTCGGGTGACTCTACCCTTCCTTCCTTCTTCAGTGGGTCTTTAAGCCACTTGGGTGATTCTCTAGCTAGTCTCGGTGTCCCTGCTCGGGCGCCACTTGTAAGGATGCTCTCTGGCCGGGGTACAGATCTCAGTCAGATCCAGGAGTCCTTTACAAGAAATTTGTAAATCACCGAAACACCGGACTAGAGAGTATCATTCAACGAGTGAATGAGTCGTTTGGGGGAGTCACACCGAAGGTTCTCATAGACGCCAGGAGAGAGAGTTGGTGTCGGAGTTGGTCACGCCGTACCTTGCTCCTGGGTTAAAAATTCCACGGGCTGGACCTTAGGGCGAGGCCAAGCCAGGCGAACAGTTTTCGCGAGTATGGGGACGCCGGATGGTCCCGCTGATCACTTCCGCGATCGGGACACGTAAGTCGCTTTCCGCGTGTCGCAGGCCAAAAATTCACCGGGCTGGACCTTGGGGCGAGGCCAAGCCAGACGAACGGTTTCGCGAGTATGGGGATGCCGGGTAGTCCCGCTGATCACTTCCGCGATTGGGACACGTAAGTCGCTTTCCACGTGTCGTGGCCAAAATTCACCGGGCTGGACCTTGGGGCGAGGCCAAGCCAGACGAACGGTTTCGCGAGTATGGGGATGCCGGGTGGGGTTGTGTCGCGCGCTAGTCGTTCCCGATGTATCGGATGCCAAAAATCCACCGGGCTGGACCTTCGGGCGAGGCCAAGCCGGATAGGATTTGTCGGACACGAGGGGGGATTGGAGGAGAAAGGATGGCGGTACGATTGACCAGTCGGGAATGATGTCCGCGCGCAGGTCACATGCACTATGAAGAGGAAAGCTATTGTACTAGACCAGACGGGCCGGGTGTCCACGTGCCGGTCGCATGCGCTACGAGGAGGGAAACTAGGGTACTAGACCAGACGGGCCGGGTGTCCACGTACAGGTCACATGCACTACGAGGAAGGGGGATCTAAGGTACTAGACCGAACGGGATGGGTGTCCACGTCGGGTCTCAAATGCTACGATATGGGGAACCAAGATACTGGACCAAACGGGCCGGGTGTCCACGTACAGGTCCCAAATACTACGGGGAGTGAGGTTAAGATACTGGACCGGACGGGACGGATGTCCACGTACAGGCCCCATGCACTACGAGGGAGGGGGGAATCTAAGATACTAGACCGAACGGGATGGGTGTCCACGTCGGGTCTCAAATGCTACGATGTGGGGAACCAAGATACTGGACCAGACGGGCCGGGTGTCCACGTACAGGTCCCAAATACTACGGGGAGTGAGGTTAGAATACCAGACCGGACGGGACGGATGTCCACGTACAGGTCACATGCACTACGAGGAAGGGAGCTAGGCTACTATAAATAAAAAGAATCACGATCATGGAATTTACTTTGTTTTATTATTATATTTTTATTATTATTATTATTATCTTTCCATTTATCTACTGTCTTCCTATGAGTCCGCTACACCGTCTTTGCCTGACGGATAGGAATTCTGCATACACTAACCTCAAACACATTCACTAGTCCACTTCTTCGTTAACCGCGTGCCTTCGCGCGGTCGAGGCGTTACTCGAATTATCCGTCAAGCGAGCTAAGGGAGGCGCGTCCGCTCCGTTCTACTTTTCCGGCACGAGAGACCGCCTGCTCGATCGGTGTGAGACCACCTCCCCCACGCTCCCTTTTTCCCACTTTCGGGATTTCTAGCATATTCCTTAATTTCTAGTATTTTTCCTTACCCACTAAAATCTGCTGGCGTTGCCACTCGGGTTCGGAACTTAGCTTAATATTCAGTTTCAACTTAAAATTTATTATTCATTATGGATCACTTACACCCATAACTTACATACTACTAACTTAATATTTAATATTCACGGTCTGACGCTTATACCTATAACCTAACATATTATTATTCAAAAATTGTATCGTACGCCTAAGTGTGTACGTTACAAGTTCTAATCGGAGTCAAAATGAGAAACAAAAATCACCAGAAGCTTCATGAAATTATAAACAACGAGTTCATAGCCTTGTTTCAGAACACGCGCAACGACCTTCGACTCAAGGCAAAAAGTCAAATTTTGGAAATCCAAACCGAAAACAAGAAGACCTACAACTTACGACGTAAACCGGCAAAGACTTATAAGATTGGTTAACTAGTAGCCATAAAACGAACGCAGTTTGGCGGCGGTCTCAAACTAAAACCGAAGTATTTGGGTCCTTACGAAATAACCAAAGTGAAGCACAATAATGCCTATGATGTCCAAAAAGTCGGCAACTCAGATGAACCAAAAATTTCTTCAACCTGTGCAGAGTACCTTAAGCCGTGGCCCACCCTCGAAGACAAAGACGAAACATTCGAGGCGAATGTTTAATCAGAATGGCCGAATGTGGGAGTGAGATTGCATTATTCCACGAATCACTCTTATAAAACCCCAGCATTCATATGACGACGCCCTAGACAACGAGAGATGCAGCTAAAACTAAGAAGACGAGTAGCTTTTCTTCACTACTTCGGTCGCGTGTAGACGTGTTTTCTTAACGCTCCGGAAAAACAATAAGCCACTAAGTCGTAAACGTTCGAAAAAATTTATAAACGCGAGGTTTTGCGATTCGCGATGCTAATTCGCATATCGTAAACTATAGTTTTAGTTAATTAATTAATTAATATTACGCTCTATCAATAAATGAGTAAGAACGTGGATCAGCGCACTCAACGCCAAAAACAACAAGACAAAGCCCGTGAAAAAAGACAAACGTCGTCTCTCTTTGGCCCGAAATAATGCTTATTTCTCGTTCTAGAACCGAAAGTGCAAGAAAGTGCAAGTTTACTGACCGCCTAAAACCAGAGAGCTAGTTCTTGCTCTCCCGCCCTGCTTTTCACCGCACAAACACCATGGAGTGAGCAATGCAAAACTCCAACCGAGCTTCTGCCACCTAGTGCAACAACAACAACAACTACTACGTCAACTACAACGGTCTCTGTCGCCAACAATGCAATAACGACTCCACTCTCTTCTTCTGCAGCGGGTAAAGCAACAACACAACCAAGTGCAAAAATCGGGTCAAACGGCAAAAACAAAGCTACGGTAGAAAAAATTACAATTCCGCAAGCGGGTTCGGCCATGCAGACAGGCATGGATCGCTATATTAATATTTCCAAGCGCAAGCTAACCCCCCCAAAAAAATCTGACGGCAATATGCCCAAAATAAACCGTACCAACAAAGGCCCTGAATATCTCGGGTCATTAAATGTAAATAGATTTTCCATTCTGGCGGAGCCTGAAACAGAGTACGAAGAATTAGCCCCAAAGAAACTTAAGCCCCCACCTATCTTTATTCGGGAGAAGATCTCCAACGTCCTAGTCAATAAAATAGTTGAGCTTGTCGGGAAGGATAACTTTCATGTTATTCCGCTTATGAAAGGGAATATAAGCGAAACCAAACTTCAAACCAAAACCGAAGATGATTTCCGAGCAGTGTCGAAGTACCTAAACAATGCCAAAAAGAATTACTACACGTACCAGCTGAAAAGTTGCAAGGGCTTACAAGTTGTCCTCAAGGGAATAGAACCCGATGTGACCCCCTCTGAAATTATAGAGGCATTAAAGAAAACGGTTTTTGCGCCAAAAATGTTATAAACATTATGAACAAAAACAAGAAGCCGCAACCACTTTTCAAGGTCGAGCTGGAGCCAGACAGCAGAACTTTGAAAAAAAAACGCAGTGCACCCGATCTACAAGTTGCAGTTCCTTCTGCACCGTAGGATCACAGTTGAAGAGCCGCACAAACGGAACGGGCCAGTGCAATGTACAAATTGCCAGGAATACGGACACACCAGGGCTTACTGCACCCTCAGGTCAGTTTGTGTAGCTTGTGGAAACTGCCACGGCTCCGAACCCTGCCCTGCCAACAAGGGAGACTCTCTCACTAAAAAGTGTGTAAACTGCGAAGGAAACCACACAGCAAACTACAGAGGCTGTCCAGTGTACAAGGAGATGAAAAGTCGGATGCAAAGAGCGACAACGGCACGCCAGAACATTTACATGAAATCACAAACGACACCCGAAGTTTTCTTCGCAAAAGCAGCCAGGTCATCATTTGGCCCTTCAATTACCACCAACAGCATTTCCTACCCCAATGCTCTAAGAGAAGGCACAGCTCACATAGAGCCGAAAACTGATAACATACAGTAGGCCATGGGACAGCCACAAAGTAACATGGAAACTATGATGATAACTTTGCAACAAAATATGATGGAATTTATGTCCTTCATGAAAACCACCATGCAAACTCTAATGCAAAACCAAAATATCTTGTTACAAATGCTTGCAGCTCAGCAGTCCAAATAAATTATGCCTAGCCTCCAAATAACTCTGTGGAACGCCAACGGTGTTTCACGGCATAAACCTGAAATAACTCAATTTCTGAACGAAAATCACATCGACGTTATGTTGCTGGCAGAAACGCATCTCACCAGCAAATATAACTTTCAAATACGAGGATTCACGTTCTACGGCACCGATCATCCAGATGGTAAAGCACATGGCGGAGCCGGCATCTTAATAAGAGACCGGATCAAACACCACTTTCACCAACGGTTTGCAAAAAATTATCTGCAAGCTACATCAATAAAATTACAGTTGGGCACCAGCAACCTTGCCATTGCCGCTGTCTACTGCCCAGCCCGCTTTACGGTCTCAGAAGACCAATTCATGGACTTCTACAATTCACTTGGAGAGCGATTCATAGCAGCAGGTGATTACAACGCCAAGCACACACACTGGGGATCCCGCCTTGTGACCCCCAAAGGAAGGCACCTATATATGCACACATCAAAACATGCAACAAATTGGACTACGTTTCACCAGGCAGTCATACATACTGGCCAACAGATCCTAAAAAACTACCTGATTTAATTGATTTTGCTGTGACAAAAAATATTTCTCGCTATCTAATATCTGCAAAATCGCTTTTGGATCTATCATCGGACCACTCACCAGTGCTAATAACTCTTCTTCAAAGCCCGGAATTAATCGAGCACCCTTGCAGGCTGACGTCGCATGGAACCAACTGGCTGAAGTTCAAAAAGTACGTAAGCTCCCACATCGAACTAAGTCCACAGCTCATCTTCAAGGAGGACATCGACTGCTATGCCAATGCACTGGAGTCTGTACTCGTCGCAGCAGCCAAAGTCTCTACACCGCAAGGGAGGGATGGGCACACACACCAACACAAAACTAACCTTGAAATCGAACAACTTGTTTTGGAGAAAAGACGTTTGAGGCGTGCTTGGCAAACCAGCAGATCGCCATCCTCAAAACATAATCTTAAGGAAGCTGGTCCAGACTTACCAGGGCTCTAAGGCACGAAGAAGAAAAAGCACAACCCCAGTACATTGAGAAACTTTCACCCACCAGCACCAAGCATCCCCTGTGGAGGGCCCACCCAAATCTAAGTGCGCCGGCCGAAACAGTAATTCCCGTAAGAGACTCTTCAGGCAGCTGGGCCAGAAGCGACAAAGACAGAGCCTGTACATTTGCTTTACACCTTCGAAATGTTTTTCAGCCAAACCCTGCAAATAATTCATTCACACTACCGTCGCCGTCAATTCGAGGTGGAACTGAGACGGCGCCAATTCTGTTCCAAACAAACGAAGTTGCAAAAGTCATCAGCGAGCAACTAAAAACAAAAAAGGCCCCAGGCGGTGATCTAATAACTCCTAAGATGCTAATTGAACTAACAAACTGTGCAGTTGATGTAATTTGTAAGCTATTTAACGGGATTACACGACTTGGCTACTTCCCAAAAAAATGGAAAAGGCGGTAATCAAAATGATCCCAAAGCCAGGAAAAGATCACACAATACCGGCCTCATATAGACCGATAAGTTTACTTTCGTGTCTGTCAAAACTGCTCGAAAAATGCCTTTTGACACGCATAATCCCATATCTGAAAGAGCACAACATTATTCCGGCGCATCAATTTGGCTTTCGAGAAAGCTATGGAACAATAGAGCAAGTTAACAGATTAACAACAGAAATACGAACTGCATTCGAGTCTCGAGAATACTGCAGTGCGGTATTCCTTGACGTTGCGCAGGCTTTCGACCGAGTCTGGCTCGATGGCCTTATGCATAAAATCAGAACTTTACTACCGGAAAACACTCACAGGATACTTGAATCGTACCTCTACAACAGAGCCTTCGCCGTGAGATGCAACACTACAATATCCGACGATTACACGATAGAGGCTGGAGTTCCTCAAGGTAGCGCCCTTGGTCCAACTCTATTCTCCTTTACACCGCAGGTATTCCCACGAACGAGCGGCTAACTACTTCTACATTCGGTCCAAATGCCCAATTCAGGCAACAGCACAACTGAATAAAAGTCGAATGCACCGTAAGATATGGTTTGTATTTTTATAAAATGTTGTACGTTTTATTTATTTTGAAAAAACCGGTTGGTGGATTAACAAACACTTACACAACTAAAGTCTATTTAGCTTTTTTAATATTAAATTCTTTTCTTTTTTTATCCGACAGCTGCCAACACTGCCTACATATAACAGTCCTTTGAGCGCTAATCTTGATAAGATGTTGTTCAAATTTTGGACTCAACGGTCGAAAAAAATAAAACGCCTGACCTTAAAAATCCACAAGAAATTCTAATGAATTTCTGGCATGATTAGCTTGTCCGATTAAGTCGGATACCAACAATAAGTTAGAATGTATATGGTATTTTCAATGGATTTTTATTGAGTTTTAAGGGTGTAGCAGCCGTTAAACAGCCAATTATTCAGTATGACAATGTTTAAGATTGATCTATTGGTAGTAAAATTTTGTAAAATGCACCAAGATCGGATGGCCACAACTCGAGATACAAAATAATATTTCAAAAGACAGCTGACAAAAACTTTGAAAAACCATTAAAAAAAAAAAACTGTCCCAAAGAAAAAATGTTAAGTGGTATACACGTATTCTAGAAGTCTTACTCTACCAGAAATTTGTATTTTTGGCTTGGGGGTATTTTTTTTTTTCATTTTGTAAACTAGTGTGATATATTATGGATTTTTTTCTATTTATGGCCATACTTGAAATATTTGTAAGAGAAATATAGTGATAATGCAATAATAATTTTTAACCTATTGAAAATTGAATACTGTTTTGTATTAACAACGCGAAAACTTCTGACTGCAGTAGTTCGAAACGATGTTAGTTTGCGAAACTTGTTAAAAACTATTTCGAAAGCACGACGAAAAGGAGTGGCTACGATGACGTTCGATTGATCACTAACTATTATATTTCAATATTTTCTCCTAGAACCTAACTTATGCTACGGTGGCGAGAGACGGGGTGAATTCGCAAGAGCGAACGGATGAAAGCTTTAGTGGCTCCCGCTCTCGCCCTACAACTAGTGATTTAAATACAAGCGACAAGTGCGCACCGTTTTTTTTTTATTTTTTATTATTTGAAATTATTGAATTTAATTTTCTTCTATACTTTCTACCTTATATTGTCCAGTATATTTAAGATCTAGCTTATGTCCTTTTTTTCAATAAAACCTGATCTCCTATTTCTAAATAAAAATTTAAAGTACTTTTGTCACAGTTAATTTTTTATGTTTGCTGTTGTGCTTCTAACATTAAGCTAGTTCCCTTAAATGCTTGTTCTAGGCTGAATTTAAATTCCTAAGCATAGTCTTCTGTATTATATAGGAATTTTATCTTATCTATACCATTAAAATGGCAAATTTAAAGTTATACCAAAAATTAACTTGTCTATTCTGTTGCCATGTCAGTAATGAACATCTTTATTGAACTCTACTTTAGAATAAAATTTTCAAATATAGCTTTTACTCCTGTTTTTGCACTTTTGTTTTTAATTGGAATTGCTACAAGGTATTTTCTTAAATCGCCGATTAAGGTTACTGCATATTCATTTCTTTGGTCAATGAAGTTTTTGTGTGTTTAGCCGTTTTAGACTATAATTTTAGATATTTCGTGTCATATATTTTCAATAATAAAGCCTTTTTATTTTAGCTAGTGTTCTACTATGCCTGTATGACCTCCATGTATTGGATCGTCGTGAAATGTAAGCAGTCTTGCTTCTTTCTCTTCATCGTTATATTTCACCGTCTTGAAAAGCGCTACTCTTAAAGATTGTAAAATTGTATTGGCCATTATTTTAAACGATTCTATTGATATAATGCAGTAGCATAGATAGGGGGGGATCAGGGGGATCAATCCCCCTCCCGTGGGTCTGAGAATTATAAGATGATATAATCTCAAAATTGAAAAAGAAACACATTTTTATGCGATGGCTGTGCAGTACAGCATATAAAAGTTTCGAATGCCCGAGTTATGTTCAATACTGTTGACTTCTTGTCAACCGACAAATTCTTCCTGGAATCTTTTAGCTTGCCAGCGGTCGCTGCGTTTCCCAGGATTTACGCAGTTTTGGCGTCTGCCTGCCGGTTTGTTGTTCATCAGGTGGGTTCGTGGAAAATATGATAACTCCAGCGCTTCTAACGCACCGACCAATCATGCGACCTCCAAGTGATACCTCAGTCAGTCACAGTGCCTCCCAGTTTACTGCGTGCTGCGGCGCTGCATCAGCTGCATATAATAGTTTCGAGCAGTTTCGAGTATGCATTTCGTTTATATTCTATTAAAATTAAGCGATTTTTAGTACGTGTAAAACCATTTTGCAAACCTCCAAAAACTGAAGACAATGAAGAAGCGCAATCATCTGTCGAAACAGCCGTGAAAAAACCTCGGTATGCTGCATCGGGTAGTGAAAATACGGACGATCAAAGCTCATGTAAAGAAGGCAACAAAAACGTTAAACAACATAACCCTCATCCGCCTTATCGGAACGTAAATAAACACGACGTCGGAAATATTATTGGCATTAGACTTAGTGAATCTCAGAGGCTTGACTTATTAACAAATGCTTGGGTTCCGCCGAAAAATTCCTTTTTTTCATTGCTGCAAAAATTCGAAACTCGAAAATTAAAATTTGTTACAAATGGTTTGATGAATTTTCCTGGCTTGCTTACTCAGAATTGCATCATGGTGCATTTTGTGTTCCGTGTGTAGCATTTGCTGTAAGCGGTGGCAAAGGGTCACAACCTTTAGGTCATTTGGTGAAAGTGAAATTCGATAATTGGAAGAAAGCGAAAGAGGTGTGTACCATTATTATCATCCGAGCCAGAAATCCCGGGACCTCTCAATTTCGCGTGGAGTGCTCTAACCAACTGAGCTACTTCGGAATCCTAATTTGCTCACTGAAAACCTCCAATTTATGTTTGAAGTTACTTTTTGTCTAACTAGACATCGACATAATTACGAATTTGTTTATTCGTCAAAAAACCGTTTACGTTGACGTTCAATAAATTGAGTGGAAATATTGAAAAAATCAATTTATCTTGAAATTGAATTTGCACCCACTGTAAAAGCTGAAAAGCTTGAATTTCTTCTTTAATAAGAGAATTTTTTTATAATGCAACTTATCAATGTAATTGAGTAATCGGGCAACCAGAGGTTTAAAGGGGGCCCCTTCGTGGTCATATTGTGCCGGCCGGCAATTGTTTTTCCCAGATCAAAAAGAGCTGATTATAGCAAGTTATGAGACTTGATAGCGCCAATGCACTTTTAATTCTGGTAATGCTATGGATGATTTTGCATACGGAATTCGCATATCGTAAACTATAGTTTTAGTTAATTAATTAATTAATATTACGCTCTATCAATAAATGAGTAAGAACGTGGATCAGCGCACTCAACGCCAAAAACAACAAGACGAAGCCCGTGAAAAAATTCAGAGAGAGCAAGACAAACGTCGTCTCTCTTTGGCCCGAAACAATGCTTATTTCTCGTTCACGAGTAATACTCTAGAACCGAAAGTGCAAGAAAGTGCAAGTTTACTGACCGCCGAAAACCAGAGATCTCGATCTCCCGCCCTGCTTTTCACCGCACAAACACCATGGAGTGAGCAATGCGAAAACTCCAACCGAGCTTCTGCCACCTAGTGCAACAACAACAGCAACTACTACGTCAACTACAATGGTCTCTGTCGCCAACAATGCAATAACGACTCCACTCTCTTCTTCTGCAGCGGGTAAAGCAACAACACAACCAAGTGCAAAAATCGGGTCAAACGGCAAAAACAAAGCTACGGTAGAAAAAATTACAATTCCGCAAGCGGGTTCGGCCATGCAGACAGGCATGGATCGCTATATTAATATTTCCAAGCGCAAACTAACCCCCCCAAAAAAATGAAAATAGATTTTCCATTCTGGCGGAGCCTGAAACAGAGTACGAAGAATTAGCCCCAAAGAAACTTAAGCCCCCACCTATCTTTATTCGGGAGAAGATCTCCAACGTCCTAGTCAATAAAATAGTTGAGCTTGTCGGGAAGGATAACTTTCATGTTATTCCGCTTATGAAAGGGAATATAAGCGAAACCAAACTTCAAACCAAAAGATGATTTCCGAGCAGTGTCGAAGTACCTAAACAATGCCAAAAAGAATTACTACACGTACCAGCTGAAAAGTTGCAAGGGCTTACAAGTTGTCCTCAAGGGAATAGAACCCGATGTGACCCCCTCTGAAATTATAGAGGCATTAAAAGAAAACGGTTTTTGCGCCAAAAATGTTATAAACATTATGAACAAAAACAAGAAGCCGCAACCACTTTTCAAGGTCGAGCTGGAGCCAGACAGCAGAACTTTGGAAAAAAAAACGCAGTGCACCCGATCTACAAGTTGCAGTTCCTTCTGCACCGTAGGATCACAGTTGAAGAGCCGCACAAACGGAACGGGCCAGTGCAATGTACAAATTGCCAGGAATACGGACACACCAGGGCTTACTGCACCCTCAGGTCAGTTTGTGTAGCTTGTGGAAACTGCCACGGCTCCGAACCCTGCCCTGCCAACAAGGGAGACTCTCTCACTAAAAAGTGTGTAAACTGCGAAGGAAACCACACAGCAAACTACAGAGGCTGTCCAGTGTACAAGGAGATGAAAAGTCGGATGCAAAGAGCGACAACGGCACGCCAGAACATTTACATGAAATCACAAACGACACCCGAAGTTTTCTTCGCAAAAGCAGCCAGGTCATCATTTGGCCCTTCAATTACCACCAACAGCATTTCCTACGCCAATGCTCTAAGAGAAGGCACAGCTCACATAGAGCCGAAAACTGATAACATACAGTAGGCCATGGGACAGCCACAAAGTAACATGGAAACTATGATGATAACTTTGCAACAAAATATGATGGAATTTATGTCCTTCATGAAAACCACCATGCAAACTCTAATGCAAAACCAAAATATCTTGTTACAAATGCTTGCAGCTCAGCAGTCCAAATAAATTATGCCTAGCCTCCAAATAACTCTGTGGAACGCCAACGGTGTTTCACGGCATAAACCTGAAATAACTCAATTTCTGAACGAAAATCACATCGACGTTATGTTGCTGGCAGAAACGCATCTCACCAGCAAATATAACTTTCAAATACGAGGATTCACGTTCTACGGCACCGATCATCCAGATGGTAAAGCACATGGCGGAGCCGGCATCTTAATAAGAGACCGGATCAAACACCACTTTCACCAACGGTTTGCAAAAAATTATCTGCAAGCTACATCAATAAAATTACAGTTGGGCACCAGCAACCTTGCCATTGCCGCTGTCTACTGCCCAGCCCGCTTTACGGTCTCAGAAGACCAATTCATGGACTTCTACAATTCACTTGGAGAGCGATTCATAGCAGCAGGTGATTACAACGCCAAGCACACACACTGGGGATCCCGCCTTGTGACCCCCAAAGGAAGGCACCTATATAATGCACACATCAAAACATGCAACAAATTGGACTACGTTTCACCAGGCAGTCATACATACTGGCCAACAGATCCTAAAAACCTACCTGATTTAATTGATTTTGCTGTGACAAAAAATATTTCTCGCTATCTAATATCTGCAAAATCGCTTTTGGATCTATCATCGGACCACTCACCAGTGCTAATAACTCTTCTTCAAAGTCCGGAATTAATCGAGCACCCTTGCAGACTGACGTCGCATGGAACCAACTGGCTGAAGTTCAAAAAGTACGTAAGCTCCCACATCGAACTAAGTCCACAGCTCATCTTCAAGGAGGACATCGACTGCTATGCCAATGCACTGGAGTCTGTACTCGTCGCAGCAGCCAAAGACTCTACACCGCAAGGGAGGGATGGGCACACACACCAACACAAAACTAATCTTGAAATCAAACAGCTTGTTTTGGATAAAAGACGTTTGAGGCGTGCTTGGCAAACCAGCAGATCGCCATCCTCAAAACATAATCTTAAGGAAGCTGGTCCAGACTTACCAGGGCTCTAAGGCACGAAGAAGAAAAAGCACAACCCCAGTACATTGAGAAACTTTCACCCACCAGCACCAAGCATCCCCTGTGGAGGGCCCACCCAAATCTAAGTGCGCCGGCCGAAACAGTACTTCCCGTAAGAGACTCTTCAGGCAGCTGGGCCAGAAGCGACAAAGACAGAGCCTGTACATTTGCTTTACACCTTCGAAATGTTTTTCAGCCAAACCCTGCAAATAATTCATTCACACTACCGTCGCCGTCAATTCGAGGTGGAACTGAGACGGCGCCAATTCTGTTCCAAACAAACGAAGTTGCAAAAGTCATCAGCGAGCAACTAAAAACAAAAAAGGCCCCAGGCGGTGATCTAATAACTCCTAAGATGCTAATTGAACTAACAAACTGTGCAGTTGATGTAATTTGTAAGCTATTTAACTGGATTACACGACTTGGCTACTTCCCAAAAAAATGGAAAAGGCGGTAATCAAAATGATCCCAAAGCCAGGAAAAGATCACACAATACCGGCCTCATATAGACCGATAAGTTTACTTTCGTGTCTGTCAAAACTGCTCGAAAAATGCCTTTTGACACGCATAATCCCATATCTGAAAGAGCACAACATTATTCCGGCGCATCAATTTGGCTTTCGAGAAAGCAATGGAACAATAGAGCAAGTTAACAGATTAACAACAGAAATACGAACTGCATTCGAGTCTCGAGAATACTGCAGTGCGGTATTCCTTGACGTTGCGCAGGCTTTCGACCGAGTCTGGCTCGATGGCCTTATGCATAAAATCAGAACTTTACTACCGGAAAACACTCACAGGATACTTGAATCGTACCTCTACAACAGAGCCTTCGCCGTGAGATGCAACACTACAATATCCGACGATTACACGATAGAGGCTGGAGTTCCTCAAGGTAGCGCCCTTGGTCCAACTCTATTCTCCTTTACACCGCAGATATTCCCACGAACGAGCGGCTAACTACTTCTACATTCGCAGACGATAGCGCGATCTTAAGTCGGTCCAAATGCCCAATTCAGGCAACAGCACAACTAGCTGATCATCTCGTTGTAGTGGAGAGGTGGTTATCAGACTGGCGTATAAAAATAAATGCGCAAAAGTGTAAACACATAACGTTTACTCTTAACAGACAAACGTGTCCACCGCTAACTCTGAATAACACGCCACTTCCACAAGCTGACGATGTAACGTACCTTGGCGTCCACCTTGACAGAAGACTTACATGGAGGAGACATATCGAAGCTAAGAAAATTCATCTAAAATTAAAATCCAATAACCTCCATTGGCTCATAAACGCTCGCTCCCCCCTCTGCCTGGACTTCAAGGTTCTGCTCTACAATTCAACGCTTAAGCCAGTCTGGACTTACGGCTCCCAATTGTGGGGAAACGCGAGCAGCAGTAACATCGACATTATCCAACGAGCACAATCAAAAATCCTGAGAACTATCAGTGGGGCACCTTGGTATGTTCGGAATGACAACATCCACAGAGATCTTGGCATTCTGCCCGTAAAAGATGAAATTTCAAAACAAAAGGCGTCCTACCACACCAAGCGAACTTCTCATCCAAACCAGCTCGCCAGGGGCCTAGCCAGGGTTTCCAACCGGACCCGATTGCAACGAAATGACCTTCCAGCGCAACAATAGTTATTAGAGCCTTTACATCCCGCGTCAGTCAACTTGACTGTCAGATATAGCTTTTTAATTTAAGATTTTATATACTTATTGTTAGTCTCATTTCAGAGAAGATTCAATAAATAAAATGCATATGTAAAATAAAAAAAAAAAAAAAAAAAATTATGTGAAAAATGTGACCAATTTCTGTACACGACTGTGCAACGCGGATTATTATCGCAGTGTAAAATAAAACTTAAAAAAATCAGGATATTATTCTGAGTCATATCCCCCCCCATATCAAAAAGCTATCTACGCCACTGATATAGTGTCAAAGATCTTTTCGCTCGGTGTCACTTTGAGTTGTCCGGCTTCTTTTTCAAGCCCTTGAAAGAACTGACCTAAGTCGATAATTCCATTGGTGTACACATCGCTAAAACTTTTTATGTTTTAGTAAACATAGGTCACTAGTTTTTGTACCTCATATGGGCTGAGAAGCTTTATCTAGAGTTTGCTTATGCAAATCTATTTGTTATTTTCCTGCGCAGGAGTTTTTCTGTTCCTTTTGGTTTCTGGCAGTGACTTTCAGAATCATATAATATGTTTGGATATTTTTCAAGGACGTGATAGTAATTCTTGTTTTTTTTTCGAGTTCAATTTAATGAAAACCTGGACAAAGAAAGACATGAAAAGCATTTTGCTCTGGAGTGAAAATCTGCCAAGTGGGCATCCTAAAACTAATGGCTCAAATTTTCATGGAACTTTTTTCCTTTTTTGTGTTCACAACAACAACAATAAAATACATTTAAGCCGGAATTGAGAATTTCGAAGTTTCGAAGTAACGGAACAACTTTGGTCACTTTTTTTTTAAATCCTACTTCCTCTTTATTTCATAACTTCTGATTGGTAGGAGCTATTTTGATGTTTTCTTAAGCAATTACTGCTTACATATATTTGTTAGTATAAAAAAACATAATTTTTTTTCTTAATAAAACATAATTTTTTTCTTAAACATAAATTTATAATGCTTTTTTGAAAGAGTTCTGGACCAGCTACAGATTTCTAACTTATCAAAATATGAACATTGATTCATTTTAAAAATAATAAAAAAAGTGACAACTTTAGCAAAGATTTGAGATACACGTGTTTTCTTGGTGCACAGCGATTTCTTATTAAGTTGCTTATGATGATTACCTGATCTGTATTTGTTGTATTTAGTAGTCTTATGAATGTATTTTGAACTGTTGCTTTGGAATTTGCTATATTAACACTATTCTGAGTTTCCTGATTTCAATACACTGTCTTCTGCTGACTTTGTTTCAATTCTTCGGACAACTTGGGACCTTGCTGGCAGAACTATGAAGTTGATGCCAGAACATAATGTTATTGGAACAAAAATCGGATATTTTAAGTTATTTCGTCTAATTATAAGCCAGGCTTAAAATATAATTGACAGTTGTATTATTTTAATAAAATTGATTCCTAGTACCATATTTCATTACAAGGAATAGCGAATTGTAAATTAACTATATGATAGTCGTGTGGGATTATTTATTTAGAATTTCGTTTTTCAATAAAAGTTAACCCTTTTGATTACCTTTAAGTTACCAAACTTCTTTTCTTAATCCCTGTATGATGATTATAAAATTATTTTGGAATTTTTTGCACCTGTGTCATTATTGTTTCGTGTACAATAGTTATTGAAATTCTAATTCTGTCCGTTATTGCGATTATAATTAATATTATAATTATTATAATAATTATTATTAGTTTAATAACCGCGACCATTGCCTCTGCCGCCATTATTACCTCTGTTGTAGTTATAACCACGCTGGCGCCTTTTGGGCTTATAAAATGGAATTCGCGTTGCCTGTCATTTCAGTTCTACATTGTAAGTACTTTTTGATAATATTTTGGCTTGTTTTTTGTTTTCCATGTTGCAAATTTTTGACCATTGTGCCATCAGACGGAAGGCCTTCGTCAATATACGAGGCTTCCAAGAGCCTCCGTAAATTGTCAATTTCTGTAGCACAGTTTTCTTTCTGTGTGGTTTTTGCTAATTTTGCCTTTACAACGTCGGATGTTTCACCTACTATAGTATCTTGCTATGTTTATACCCTTGCAGAGGGTATTATAATTTCAGTCAGAAGTTTGCAATGCAGTGAAGTAGACATCTCCGACCATATATAAAGTATATATATTCTTGATCAGCATCACTAGGAAAGTCGATCTAGCCATGTCCGTCTGTCCGTCCGTCTGTCCGTCTGTCCGTCCGTTTCTACGCAAACTAGTCTCTCAGGTTTTGATCAGCATCACTAGCAGAGTCGATCTAGCCATGTCCGTCTGTCCATCTGTCCGTCCGTTTCTACGCAAACTAGTCTCTCAGTTTTAAAGCTATCTGAGTGAAACTTTTCCAAAAGTTGCCTTTCTATTGCAGGTAGTATATAAGTCGGAACGAGCCGGATCGGCCGACTATAGCATATAGCTCCCATAGGAACAATTGGAAAATAAATAAAAAAAATTATAACTTTGGTGTTTTTGAATTTTTTTTTAGTTCTTCGAGATATAGTAATGCTTAAATATTTCAAAATTACGGTTTAAATTTCATCAAAATCGGACGACTATAGCATATAGCTCCCATAGGAACAAACATAAAAATAAATTTAAAAAAAATTATAACTTTGGTGTTTTAAAATTTTTTTTTTATTTCTTCGAGATATAGTAATGGTTAAATATTTCAGAATTACGATATCAATTTTATGAAAATCGGACGACTTTAGCATATAGCTCCCATAGGAACATAAGTATAGCTGCCATAGGAACTATCGAATAATTAAGCTGCAAATCATCATAGCTTCAATGTTTTTAAACATACACGCAAGTAAATCATAATTTTAACGTTTTCAAGAGTATTTAGTTTTTGAAATAGCTGCAAGGGCTTGCCGAAGTTTGCTTCCTTTCTTGTTTTAAAATTGCATCAATTCATTTGTACCTTGTATAATGTATATCCTATTATTTTAGATTTGTTAACCTTAACAGCAATAACTTCGAATACGCCTTTTTCTAAGTTTACTAACTTCAAAGCCGTTACGAATCTTTGATTGTGTATCCATTGTCCATTGAATTTTGGAATGGCTTTCGAAATGTCTTTGATACATGCCCTCGTCTGACATTATGTTATATTTTGTTTCTATTACACTTGTAACTAAATAAAACAAAAACACCTCTTGACAAGGTAAATTTACTTTAACTCCAAAAACCGATGATATCACGTTTTGTGAAGACTATTTCTTATTTAACCAACAAAATTTGCTTATTTTTATTCAATTAGTTTTGTAATCGACACGCTGCTTTTATATTTTTAAGTAACAAGTTGCTTTAGTGTTCATTTTTTTCGCGTTCTGTTCTTCTTGCAGTTTTTTTTTACTTTTTTATGCGCTGGCCTTTCTGAAAAATGGCAAAACCGTCATAGCTTCAATAATCTTCCTTATATAATATATAATAAAAATATGACATCACTATCTACTTTCATAAATAGCTGTTCCTCCAGAAGCTTTTAGTCTTCTAAATAATACAAGTATTTGGCCTGATGAACTAATAATAAGAGAATTTTTTCCTAACAGACAAATAAATAATAATCGGCCTCCGATTTTAGAGTCTGATCCAAAAAACTGAACACTTCTATATTTTTAGCCTATCAAAATGAAAGGGGACTTAACATGAAGTTACCTAGGCTGTACTCAGAATTCTCTGCCTTTAATGAACATATTTTTATGTATTCAAAAAATTTTGGCTGAAACCGGAGATTTTCAACTCCAAAATTTTTCCAAACAACTTTAACACTTATAGAACTGATCGCGTTTCTCGTAGAGGAGGTGGGGTGCTTATTGCGGTTAACTCCAGTCTTTCATCGGTGATAATTCAATCTGATTACACCAATGAAATTGTATTTGTTAGTGTAAAAGTTTCCTTACATGCATTATTTATTTTTGTAACTTTTTTTTATATCTCCCCTGGATCGGACATTATGATCTATGAACATCATTTATCTGCTATTAAATCTGTTCTATCTCTACTTTCTGACAGGGATCATTTAACATATATCTTGGTCTTCTCCTACTGACATACTTGTTTGCTCGCCTTTGTCGGATCATGACTTTGTTGATGGACTTCTGGACCTATCATTACAACACATTAGCTTTATCCGTAACTCTTTAAATAGGTAATTAGATCTGGTAATTGTTTTGGATCCGTCCTAGGTCGTTGAATCTATAGTTGACTCTCTAGATGTCCTAGAGGACCGATACCATCCCACAATGGAATTGACAATTTTCCTGCCCTGCCCTGATACCTATCCCCTTTTTGTTTCTCAAAATAAATCGAAATGCTTCCGTAAATGTGACTTCAATAAGCTACACTACTTGATGCGTCTTCCTCCAAGGCATAACAGGCCTCCGTGTTTTACACGAGAGCTTCAAAAACTTAATAACCTAAAAATAAACACTTAAAAAAAAGTACAAAAGGACAGGCAAGCCATCTGATTTTTTGAAATATGTGGTTGCTTGATCGGATTTTAATGTTCTTAATAGTCAATGCTGTTCTTTTTATTTGAACCTGTGTAAAGCCGAATTTTTAAATGATCCAAAGCAATTTTTTAACTTTGTAAATGTCAAATGAAAAAATTCCGCCTTGCCTTCATCAGTACAGTTAAACTCAATTGATGCGTCTACTGACTCTGAAATTGCTGATTCAAACTTCTTCTAAACTACATAAAATGCGTATTCTTGTCTAAATTCAGTTTACCCTTACAATTTAAACAGGTCAAATTGTATTTTTTCCCCGATAATAACAGAAATCTTTTAAGGGATTTGGAGATCACAACACCAACATACTCTCCGGACGGGCTTCCCGGGTGCGTGCTTAAGTTTTGTGCCTTAACTATTTGTAAACCGATCTTTAACTGTTTTAATTGTCTACCTCATCATCAGTTTTTCTAACTAACTGGAAAGATTTTTTTATTATTCCACTCCATAAAACAGTAGGAAAATCGGATGTTTAAGGCTATACATGAATTACTAAATTGTCTGCAATTTCTAAAGCATTTGAGCGCATTATTATATCCCTTCTGCAACATTTGTGTTCCTCGCTAATAACACCTTATCAACATGGTTTTGTTAAGCGAAGGTCAACTACGACGAACCTACTTGAATTGGCATGTATTGAGTAAAATCATTTAATAATACAATGCAGACTGATGTTATATATACAAATTTTAGTAAGGCTTTTGACTCTGTTAACCATTCTCTTCTTTTATTTAAATTCGACCAGCTCGGGTTTTCCAATAACCTTTTAACTTGGATTTCAAGATATTTGAATGGAAGAACCCAGAGGGTTATTTTTAAAATCGCAGTTTCCAAAATGATGAACGTAACATCTGGAGCGCTTCAGAGTTGGGCCCATTGCTATTTACTTTTTTCATCAATGATCTTCCTTCTGTCATAACACACTTTCGACTATTAATTAATGCTTTAATTATTTGCATTCGGATTTCGGTTTACAGTCTGATATTGATTGTTTTCAGAAATTATATCAACCTAACCTCTTAAATCCTTGGTCCTCAAGAACTAGTGGGATGGTTCGAAGGGAGGCTTAGCTGAGGCCACCAGGTGGGTCGCAGGTTGCGGATAGCAAAAGGTTAGTTGCGAATAAGCGCAAGCAAATAAGCAACCCAAGACAAATAGCGCGTATACCGATGGAGGCATACCGACAAGACGCTTGTTTGGCCGTCTTAACACCGTAGCCTTACACACCCCCTCCCTCACAACTACCTAGCTCCATCCTATCCCCCATATCTCACCTCGGTGCCGGACTAAGGTGTCATTCGACCCGATAGTCAGCCTGGCTGGGGGCCCGAGTTTACAAACAGCCCAGTCGCAAACGGAGGGTTCAGGCAAGTGGGTACGGCGGATCTCTGCCCGGGCGGACTATATACTTCTCCGCAACTTGTGGGACCCCATGAAGAAAAATAAGACAATAAATCCCGCAGGATATCCCTGCAACCGGTGTCGCAGGACACTTCGAGGACAGATCCCTCGACGGCGACAGACCCCAGGCGGCAGCGCACCCGCCTAGGACTCCACCAGCAGTTTAGGCGAGAAGACCTGCGCCGCACCCATTCCCAGCCAGAGAGCGTGGTGTGCTAGCAGGAGCTACCCTGCCAGCACGCCCACCTCTCGCGTCTGATAAGCCAACCTCTATCAGACAGCTGAAGAAGCTGGACGCTCTTCCAGCCCTAGGACAGCCCGGAGGACTAGACGACCCCAACAGGCGTGGCCTGCCAGGGTCAAAGGTAAAGTAGTACCTTAGGTATCTCATACAGGGCATGACACCGGAGGAGGCCTTGAAGAAGGCAAGGGAGCCGAGGGAGCAGCCGGCATTGGGGGCAGCACCGGCTGGCAAGCGGCTGAATACCAGCCGCACACCACCAACGGACACCCCCAAGAGGTCTAGGCACGGCACAGGGGCTAGTGAGACGTCCTCACGGGTCCTTGGGCAAGGGGGGCCTAGCACAGCAGCAGCAGAGGCAGAAAAAGCAAAGGTGCAGGCCAGGAAGATACCTTCCCAGCTCCGCCAAAACCAGAAGCCGACAACCGCTGGAGGACGACCCTCTAGCTCGGCACCACCCGTCATCGGACCCCGTCCCACATACGCGGAGGCTGCCAAGAAAGCTACGCTCATCAGGGTGGCCATACTCCCGGAGGGTTTCCCGGCGGCCAGCCTGACCGCGGAGGAACTATCCGGGCTCCAGGACTCGGTCATGGACGAGATTCTCACGTCAGCGTGGAGCGGTCCGGTCGTTTTCAGGGGAATCCACTTCAGGGTGGGTTACCTGATTATCGACTGCCTGGATGAAGGCTCAGCTGAGTGGCTTACGGTTGCCGTACCTCAGCTGCGGACGTGGAAGGGAGTACCCCTAGAAACCCGCACGGGAGCAGACATCCCGGCAGCTTACAATGCCACGTTGTTCTGCCCGAGGAGCTCAGACCGGACCAATGAGGAGATACTAGCCTTCATTGGTTTCCAAAACCGTGTCGAGACGGACGCCTGGAAGGTCATCTCCAGGAAGAACGACGGAGCTGGTGCACTCCTGGTCGTAGGGATGGACCAGACCGGAAGGGATGATATAGTGGAGCGTGACCACAAGCTCAACTTCCGGTTTGGCCACGTCACCGTGAGCGGTCTGAAAAAGACTAAGAAAGCTCCGGAAGAGACGCTCAATGACGGCATCTGTAAGGCTGTCGAGGATACCCTCGAACCACTGAACGTGGAGCCGAAGTTGCAGAGTGGGGAGCAGGATGGACAATCCATCACCAGCATGGACATTGGGGACGACCAAGGGGATGGACACCCTATGTCATCCCAAGAGCTGGCCCAGGAGCTCCTCCTGGACGACAGAGCGAAGAAGCCGAGGTTACCGTGATAGACGGTGGTGGAGAGACTTGTTCTCTCTCTTCACCAGACGTCACGGAGCACCAAACCTCGGAGTGATGGCTGCAACAAGCAGCACTCGGCTAGCCCAGGTAAACATCCATCGGGCCACAGCAGCATCTGCTGTCTTGGCGAGGATTTTCACCTCCCAACACCTCGGGCTAGCCCCTGTACAGGAGCCATGGTGGCACCATGGCATTAAAGGCCAGTACACGAAAGACACTAAGGTAATATGCGATCCAGGAGGATTACCTCCCAGATCATGCATCGTTATAAGGAAAGATATCAATTATGGTATCTTTTCAGAGTTCATGAGCAGAGACTGCGTCGCCGTAGCCATCAACGGCACAGGAGCTGCACCAAAGCTAGCAGTGGCCTCCGCCTACTTTACCGGGGAGGAGGCCTGTCCACCGCCAGGAATACCCGGGCTCGTGGTCCACTGCCGGACAAACAAGATCCCCCTCATCATAGGATGCGATTCCAACGCGCACCATGTGATCTGGGGCAGCACGGATGTCAACAACAGAGGTGACCAATTACTAGAATTTATTTTAAACAATAACCTAGAGATCTGTAATGTCGGCGCCAGGCCGACATTTGTTACTAGGGTACGGGAAGAGGTGCTAGATATAACTCCAGCAACCAATTCATTTAAACCCCACATTAGGAACTGGCATGTGTCACCAGAAGAATCCATATCCGACCACAGGACAATTTTGTTTGAGGTTGTTTCTTGAGATGTAACCCTAAAAGAAACCCCAGAAAAACAAACTGGGAAAAATTCAGGTCAACTCTAGAGCTCAATCTTTCCAACGAACCGTCAGGATACCCTAGACATCCCTTGGAATTAGATAGAGCGGTAGACAACCTAGGTCACGAAATAGTGAATGCCTTTGAAGACAGTTGTCCTCTAGGCAGACAGAAGCGGGAAACAGACGCACCATGGTGGAATGCTAGTCTTGAACGACTACGAGTAACCACTCGGAAGCTCTTCAACAAACCAAAAACTGATAGGAACTGGGAACTATACAGGCAAACCCTGACGCTCTACAACAAAGAGATCAGGACACGCATTTCCCGGGGAGTACTCCCACTACGGGAAACATAAATCGTGATCAACATAGAACCCCTAGGACAGTAGCTAGTGACTGGGCAGCAGCCAAGTCTATAGTTAAAAATATAGCTAAAATGTTGGAAAAACTGGTAGACTACAATATCAGAAGAACAGCTCTCAGGGACTGTCCGCTGCAAAACACACAGCATGCATACAGAGCAGGCCGTTCAACAGACACTGCACTTTATCAACTATGTCGCACCCTAGAAGGGGCAGTAAAGAAATAGCTATCTGTGCCTTTCTAGACATAGAGGGAGCCTTCGACAACACATCACATTATGCAGTTCGAGCTGCCTGTCCAGAAGGAACATAGATGTTACTACGAGCAAATGGATTGGCAACCTACTTGAATCCATGTACACTGGGTTCGGATAGAGTGAAAATTGCAACCAGCAGAGGCTGCCCGCAAGGAGGAGTACTGTCCCCTTTGCTATGGAGTCTTCTAGTAGATGAGCTTCTCAGCAAACTTGCTGGAAAAGGAATCCAATGTCTGGGATACGCCGATGACATCGTGATAGTCGCCAGGGGCAAATTTGAAGCGACACTCTGCGACATCGTCTAACTCGGACTACAGACAACGCTAGACTGGTGCAGGGAGGTTGGACTCAGCTTAAATCCTGCTAAGACAGTCATCGTTCCCTTCACAAGGAAGTACAAACTATAGAGAATGAGACAAATCTCACTGCTAGGAACTCCTATAGAAACTAGCCGAGAGGTTAAATATCTAGGAATCACCGTGGATAGTAAGCTGAACTTCGCTTCCCATGTCCAAAAGACATTGGAAAAGTGTTACAGAGCACTCTATACCTGTCAAAAATTGTTGGGAAATTCTGGGGAACCAGGCCTTAGATAAAACGATGGCTATACTTAATGATCGTGAGACCAATCCTCACTTACGGAGCACTTGCATGGGGCAAACGAGCTAAGCTCACCAGCATGCAATTCCAGCTAGGAAAGCTGCAAAGACTTGCCTACGTATGCATGACAGGGGCAATGAGGACCTGTCCTACAACTGCCTTAGAAATTCTGATGGAGCTAACACCATTCCACTGTGTAATTGAAATACAACGCAAAGCTACACTCCTGAGAATAAGCACTGAGGGCACAGGTAGTGGTTGCATTCTAAATAACAGGGATGCGACTAATATGTTAGGTGAGGTGCCCCTAATACTCCACCCTAGGGATGAAATGACAGCCGAATTAATCTTCGAGCAGAACTTCACAGCACATATAGGCAATAAGAAAGATTGGACCACATTGTCTGAAGTACACCCTATGGCTTAACACACCATAGCATGGTACACAGATGGATCCCTGACACAACAAGGCACGGGCCTTGGAGTGGTAGGGCCTCGCATAAAATACCACGAATCCCTTGGACAATATACCAGCATATTCCAGGCTGAGGTATGTGCCATTGGACGTTGTGCAGAGCTCAACATACATATCGATCCTTTCGGACAGCCGAGCAGCAATTACTGCTTTAAATAGTAACAAAATCACCTCGAAGCTAGTCCTAGAGGTAAAGAGTAAGCTAAATATATTGGGCAGCCGAAACAGGCTGGCCCTCAGATGGATTCCGGGACATAAGGATATATCCGGAAATGAACTTGCCGATAAAATGGCAAAACTAGGAGCGGAACAGCCCCTGATAGGACCAGAGCCCTACTGTGGCATAGGGAGGCACACTATAAAAGAATACCTTAGGAAAGAGGAAGGCGCCATGAGGCAAGAACACTGGAGGCATACCCCAGGCCTAAGGCAAGCCAAAACTCAAATAAATAACTACAACAAGAAGAGGTTCAAGGAACTTATTCAACTAGGGAAAAATTAAAGTCACCTAGGTAAGATGGAAATAACCAGCAGTAGAACTTGCAGATTCTGCGACATAGAGAACGAAACCTCTAAACACATTATCGCAGACTGTCCGGCTTTAGCAAGTATAAGATGAAAAATCTTAGGAACCAGAACCTGAGCTCCTAGGAAGAATCAACTCCTCGACTTTATTCGAGGAAGTGGGTTGATATCTGATCTGTAGGCTCTGAATGGGGGTACAATAGATCTTACAGGTCGCGGTACACTAAACACCCCGATACTAATAATAATGTCTACGCCTGATCTAGATTTTAGTATTTTCCCTTTCTCCCAACTATCGATAAATTAAAGCTTTTCGGTAAGATCAGATCTGGTCTCACCATGGAACATGATCGTCACTTTTTATATATATGTCGTAGAATGATTAATTTGCCCACTGTATATGTGTGGCATAGAATGGTTAGTTTGACCATTGTGCATGCATGTACATTTTGAGTGGCGACACGATGTCGCTAACGGTGGTTTTCAGAACGCACAACAGCTAAGGAAAAGAGACATACTCTGCTGTTGAGTAAGGTCTGTTCGTAGGGGCGTAGAAAAGAGATAGCATTATGATTTGCAAAACTTGTGAAATAACTTGGAATGTGCGTAGCGAGTTCAGTTACGATCGCGCCACTGAAATGAACAGAACTTGCTGCGTACGAAAAATGGAAATAAATGAGCCATCTCCAACATCAGAAGTGGGATCTGCTTTGCCTACTGATTCACATTTGTTAGCATTGGAACTGCAAATTCGCAACCTGATGGAAATAATTAAAAACATGCAGACTCCAAAGGCGCCGCAATCCGATGGTAAAGCTTCACACATTACCTTACCAAAATTTAACCCTGACGTGGCTAGAGTGGAGCCCTCATCTTGGTGTAGCACGGTGGACCTTATATTTGCTGATAACGTTCTCCAAGGTAGCAATCTGGTGATAGCACTAAGTAAAGCATTAGAAGGCACCGCATCACAGTGGCTTTCACAAATATGCTTTGCCGGCATCACTTGGGAGCAGTTCAGGGAACTGTTTCTTTAGCGTTTTGTTGGAATTGAAACCTCTGCTGGCATGGTTCTCAATGTATTGAAGGGTCGACCGAAACCAGAAGAAGGCTTTGCTGAATACGGCAGCCGGATTGTCACGATGCTTATGTCTAAATGGAAAGCCAAGGATTTAGAAGAAATAGCTGTGTCTGTAACTTTGGCTCACATGGCTCAAGTTGACAGCAAGTTGGCGCGCCGGATTTTTACCACCAATGTAAAAACTCGCAATGAGCTACAACAACAGTTGCAGGCACACTCCTTCATGAGGCGTAGCATAGAAGACGATGCAACTGGCTCGAATCGCAAAAAGTTCAAATCTCCGTCCCTGGTGAAATGCAACTACTGCGGAAAGGTTGGGCATAAATATGCCGAATGTCGGGCACGTTTGCAGCAGGGCCAGAGTAAAGGCAAAACCTACAGCGGCACAAATACGACGGGTGTAAAAGATCGATCTGGTGTCAAATGCTTCAAATGTGGCGAAATTGGGCACTTTGCATCCGCATGTCCTAAAGTCCGATCAGGTGGATGCGAAAGAATTTTTGAGAAGCGAGTTGATATCTGCGCAGTAGCTCCACCCTCTGGAACAATAAAGGCATCCGGTGAGTCTGTTCCATTTTGTTTCGATTCCGGTGCAGAATGCTCACTGGTCAAGGAAAGTGTCGCCCATAAATTTAAAGGGAAAAGAGTTAATAATGTTGTAAAACTCAATGGCATAAGTAACGATGCAATTTATAGCACTCAACAAGTTTTATGCAAAATAAATATTGAACAATACTGTTTTGAGATTTTGTTACACGTAATTTTAGACTAGTATTTGAAATACGATGTGTTAGTTGGTCGAGAGATTCTTAGCCAAGGCTTTGGCGTGATGATAGACGCTGATAAATTTCAAATTTATAAAACGAAAATGATAGATAAGGTGACTTTAACTGATTACGAGGATATTATAAGTTCTGATACAGATTTAGTTGATTCCGATTAAATTGTCTTAACAAATATCCTAAAATGCTACTCTGACTGGTTTATTAGTGGAATACCAAAAAATCGAGTCTCGACAGGGCTGTTGGAAATTAAGTTAATAGATCCACAAAAGACAGTGCAACGACGTCCCTATAGGCTTGGCGAGGAAGAGAAAAACCTGGTGCGTTGTAAAATCGATGAGTTGTTTAAAGCAAATATTATCCGTCCAAGTTGCTCACCTTTCGCCAACCCAATGATGTTAGTGAAAAAGAAAAATGGCACTGATCGTCTTTGTGTGGACTCGAGGATGTTAAATGATAATACCATTGCTGATAGGTATCCATTGCCTCTTATCGCAGACCAGATTGCCCGGCTTCGCGGTGCAAAATATTTCTCGTGCTTAGATATGGCTAGTGGTTTTTACCAAATTCCAGTACACGAAAATTCAATTGAACGAACCGCGTTTGTGACTCCAGAGGGCCAGTACGAGTTTTTGACCATGCCTTTTGGCTTGAAAAATGCACCTTCTGTTTTTCAGAGGGCCATAACAAGAGCATTGGGATCACTGGCACACTCATGCGCTGTCGTTTACATTGATGACGTGTTGGTTATAGCCGAAACTAAAGAAGAAGGTTTAGAACGGTTGCGTATTGTATTAGAAACATTGAGTAAAGCGGGATTTTCATTTAACATAACCAAGTGCTCCTTTCTTAAAACTCGCATAGAATACCTAGGTTTTGAGATAAGTAACGGAGAAATTAGTCCAAACGCACGTAAAGTAAAAGCATTGTTAGATTTACCGCCTCCACAATCTGTGTCGCAATTACGACAATTCATAGGATTGGCTTCGTATTTTAGACAGTTCGTTCCAAAATTCTCGGAAACGCTTAAGCCTTTGTATCAACTCACATCAAAGAAAAATTCTGATTTTTCTTGGCAACAGCAACATGAGCAAATAAGGACTAAAATTATAAAAGTTTTGACGCAGGCACCTGTGTTGACTATATTCGACCCGAAACATGCAATAGAATTGCACACCGATGCAAGTTCGATTGGCTATGGTGCTATATTGTTGCATAAAATTAACGAAAAACCCCATGTGGTAGAATATTATAGTAAATGCACATCCCCTGCTGAGTCAAAATATCATTCGTACGAGTTAGAAACGCTAGCTGTAGTCAATGGTATCAAACACTTCCGTCACTACTTGCAGGGACGTAAATTTGTCGTATATACGGACTGTAATTCCTTACAGGCTAGTCGCACAAAGCTAGACTTAACGCCGAGGATACATACGTGGTGGGCATTTTTACAATCGTTTGACTTTAACATAGAATACAGGAAGGGTGATCGTATGGCGCATGTAGATTGTTTATCTCGGAATCCAGTGCCCGATAAAAATAATGGTCAAAATAAAATTCCAGAAAAACGCATTAATTAAACAGAGGTAACTGACAACTGGTTGATTTCTGAACAACAACGTGACCCTGAGGTAGCAGATATATTAGCTAAGTTCAAAAATAACGAATTGCCAGAGCATTTATTAAAAACCTATGAATTAAGGAAAGGAGTTTTATATAGAAAGATACAACGAAATGGCAGGACTAAATGTTTGCCTGTAATCCCTAGGGCATTTAGATGGGCAGTGATTAATCATGTTCATGAATCCATCATGCATCTAGGTTGGGAGAAAACATTGGATAAAGTCTATGGATTTTACTGGTTTGAAAATATGTCAAAGTACGTTCGTAGATTTGTTGAAAATTGCATTACTTGCAAATTAGCTAAGCCACCAGTTGGAAAAATTCAATCTGAATTACATTCGATTCCTAAGGTGGCACACAGTGCATATTGATATAACAGGAAAGATGAGTGGAAAGAATGACCTAAAGGAGTACGTAATTGTCTTAGTAGATGCGTTCACGAAATTTGTTTACTTACATCACACCTTAAATATTGATACTGAATGTTCAATCAAAGCTGTTAAGGCCGTAGTGTGTTTGTTTGGTGCGCCTACACGCATTATAGCGGATCAGGGCCGTAATTTTGCAAGCTTAGGATTCCGTGAATTTTGTTCCTCCCAAAAGATTGAGCTACACTTAATTGCTACAGGCGCGAGTAGGGCAAACGGCCAGGTAGAGCGTATAATGAGCACGCTTAAGAGTATGTTGACAGCAGTCGAAACCAGTCAGAGGTCGTGGCAAGATGCTCTAACCGAAGTACAATTGGCAATTAATTGTACCACCAATCGAGTCACAAAGTTTAGTCCATTAGAAATGCTAATTGGTAGAGAATCTAGACCTCTTTGTTTGTTACCAATAGGTGAAGAAGAGGATAATTAAATTGATAGAGAGTCTATAAGAAAACAAGCCAAGGAAAATATGGAGGCTAATGCCCCTTATGATAAACATAGATATGATAAGAATAAAGCAAAGATAATAAAATATAATGTGGGAGACCATGTTTAACTAAAAAACGAAGAGCGTCACCAAACTAAGCTTGATCCGAAATTTAAAGGTCCGTTCGAAATAATCGAACAACTAGATGGTGATAGATTTGTTTTAAAGTCTTTAACAAGCAAAAGAACTTATAAGTATGCACATGAGTTTTTGAGGGCATTGCCCAATAGAGAATTAAGTAAAGAAATTGATGAAGAACTAGATGACTCAAGAGGAGATACATCTGACTCTCAAATGAGAAATAGAGATAAAGATGGCACAGCAGCTGCCTTGGAATCCCAAGAGGGGATATAGAGCCCGCACCATAACAGATGGAATTGTTATGGCGGGGGCCAATCGACCGCACCATAACAGATGGAATTGTTATGGCGGGGGTCAATCGATCGCACCATAGTAGAAGGATTTGCTGTGACGGGGGTCAGTATTGATAGCACCATGGCAGAAGGACTTGTTATGGCTAGGATCAGTTAGAATAACTACACAACATAATGGAATTACAGAAAAGAAGAATTGTTAAGTTTGACTTAAGACAAAATGTTATGAAAACGTCTAAGTGATGTCAATGTAAAACCAATTTGATTGTTTGGTATAAAAGTTGAAACTTTATATAAATAAAAGTTAATGAATTAAATGGTAAATAAAATTTGATGATATTTGAGAAAATCTTAGATCAAACACACGAGGACGTGTGATTTGTCAGGAAGGCCGTGTCGTAGAATGATTAATTTGCCCACTGTATATGTGTGGCATAGAATGGTTAGTTTGACCATTGTGCATGCATGTACATTTTGAGTGGCGACACGATGTCGCTAACGGTGGTTTTCAGAACGCACAACAGCTAAGGAAAAGAGACATACTCTGCTGTTGAGTAAGGTCTGTTCGTAGGGGCGTAGAAAAGAGATAGCATTATGATTTGCAAAACTTGTGAAATAACTTGGAATGTGCGTAGCGAGTTCAGTTACGATCGCGCCACTGAAACGAACAGAACTTGCT
The DNA here is from genome assembly GCF_018152505.1 of Drosophila elegans. Lineage (NCBI taxonomy): Eukaryota > Metazoa > Arthropoda > Insecta > Diptera > Drosophilidae > Drosophila > Drosophila elegans. Next base: position 334,411 of record NW_024545782.1, on the reverse strand, counting down.
GCGTACGAAAAATGGAAATAAATGAGCCATCTCCGACATATATGTTTATATACGCTTCTTGTAACAGCACACTATCACGAATCTTCTGAAAATCCTACGTCAAATAAACAACTGGAGAATTTTGTGCATTTTTTCACCATCCACGGAAACCATTGCACCAATTCATTATATTTTGGTCCTTCGAACCGGAATTTCCAGCTAAGTATATACACACATACAGTGCCATCCCCATCCTATGAACATATCATTGTACATTTTTTAAATATACATATATCCTATGTGCGTGCATGATTCCATTTAATATTTCTGTGAAATTGTAAATAAAATTTTAAATAAATTACACATTTCAACATATGTATGTTCATTTGTTTATATATATATATACATTTCAATTCCAGTCGTTCCTTAGTTCCACAGGGCACTCGTTAAGGTAGCGCCGAACTGGAAATACCATATTCACATTTTTTTCAACTAATTAATTAATAATTAAATAAAGAAAACAACAGCTAAAAAGGACTAAAATATACTATCCAATTATATCTATTGACCATAGCCAACCATACTACTCTACATATAAATTATAAAACCGTTAGGTATTTATTTTATATTTCTATTTATTTCCATACGCCCGTAAGGCATAGGTATTTTATACAGAGTTAATTCTCTGGAGTACCATTTTTGACTAAACTAAAGAACCTATCCAACTGCAGCTTGAGGCCTTTGCCTGACTGCAGCGCTGTCGCCAAGGTGCCGGGTCAGCGTTTTGTCCCTGCCCGTGGCGATCACTCGCTTCGCGAGTGCTCTGTTCTGACTCCGGGCACTTGCACCCGGAACGCGCGGTCAGCAGTTTCTTCGCTGCGCGTGCAGGCCACCGGATATGGCCTGCAACTCGGCAGTTTCTTCTCTTGGGAACTGCCCGTGTTAACTTCTCCCCCCTTCAAGTGGTCGACGTCCCGGGGACCCGCTCATTCCACATCGTTGTCAGTTCTTGGTTTGGTGTGACTTCTGGTCCTTAGATAGCGATAGCCGAGCAAAATGGTGGAACACAGAAAGAAGGTAGTAAGTAGGGCAAAGGAGTTGCTGAGGAAGGACCCCAGTGTAAGTTCTTCTCTGAGGGTCCCGATGTGGTGAAGATTGCTCAGACTCAGCTCGTGAAGAAATGGGAGACTCAGCCGGTTCTGGTGGGCCGTGATGTCGACTATGGCCATGGCCGACACAGCAGGTTTTCTCATTGAACTTCCCAATTGATTTACGAACCAAGTTCCGTTGAGGGCTACCTTGTCAGAATAGGTTACCAGGTAGGTTCCGGATATTTTTTTCTCTCGCCCTTGGTTGTCGGTTACGTTGGCATCGTTCACGATGAGGGTGCCATGATACACAATGGTAACCGGATCCAGGTGACCTGGGAGCGTGGAGCAGTGCGTAATAGCCCCAGAAACTATTTGCTGGGCGCCGGTGCCATTTTGCAGCTCCCTGCAGAAGGTGGCGCCGACCGTCGTTTTTGCAATGACCGATGTTAAGGTTTCGCGCTGGGCATTCGGCGACAAGGTTCCCATCTTCAAAGTCCAGGATTTTTTTCTGGTTCTGAACTGGATAGACTGTTATCTTCTTACATATTAATTTAGGGCTATGGAGTTTAATGAGAAAATGTAGAATTTCAGAATTTTGAAATGCACTAATATTAGATACCTCTAATAATTCTATCAAACTAACGTCAATAAGCTGCCTGTCCTTGAATTCGCCAATATCGGAACTATCCAAAATTGCTGGACTTACGATGTTTAATTTGACCAGGGTTAAGCCCATTATAATGTTTTCTAGATCCGTGATTACAATTCTATTTTTTGCTAGAATAATTTCCAAAAGGAGGGTTTCTTTATCTGTTTCGAATTTATAGATTTGATTCATTGAGTTTGTAAGTTCATTTAGACGTTTCTGAAATTTTATATTTAATTTTGTTTTGTTTGTCCTTCATCTGTTCTAATTAATTGTTCTTGATTGAATTTTATTTGCTTCCAATCGTTAAAGTCGGGTGTGCCGGCAATAACTTGTAGTGCTGTCCCGATTAAGTTAATACTCCTAGCGGCTCTATGGTGGATTTTTAAGGTAATCACCAACTTGCGAATATTTGTAAGGTCTGTCATTATGACTGGTGTCCTGTGATCGTCTGTAAATGTCTTCGTCATTGTTTCCGTCTGGTCGGCGTAGTTTTCATAAGTCGTCACTTTCGTTGAGTGCTGTAGGTATCCGTAGGACTCCCAGATGACAATTTCGTTGTCTTCTATGGGGATGTATTCTGCGTTCGTGTAGTCATTAAGTTTTACTGTCGCGTCCGTCTTGAAAGCCTTAAGTACAAAAAATAAGATGAATTTTCCTAACCTAGAAAAATATAAAAATAATAGAAAAAGGGGTTCAGTAATCTCGCGAAGATGGTTAGTGTAGATTGTCCTTGTAGACCACCCTTCCCCTCAATTTGGACCGTGGTCCCCAGGTCTGCTTCAATGATTTTTTCCGAACATAGTGGCGAGAGCTTGTTTCCTATGCGTTTGTTTGCCTTTGAGAAAACTTTTTCACCAGCTTGATAGCCCTTTTGGGTCCTATCTTTGTTTACCTGGTCAAGGGATTTTTCTTGAGCCTGCTGGATTCTCTTCCTAATTCTGCTTTCGAAATCCGCGGGCTTTGAGTGAACAATCTCTATGGGTTTTTTGTTGGTTACCGAGAATTGTTGTATTTGTTGGTTGCCAAAAGAATTAGTTCGGTCGTATCGCTTAAGTTGCCCTCTATTTTCAAGCATCTGGCTATTTTCGCCAGGGTGCTATGAAACCTTTCTACTTGACCGTTTGAGGTGCTATGTAGGGGCAGGGCGTTGGCGATGGTGATATTGAAATGATTCATGAGTATCGATTTAATTGTTTCGAGTTGAACGACCTTTCGTTATCACAATAAATTGTTTTGATTTTTGGGAAGAAATTTATAATGTGCAGTATAGGGGATTTTACGTCCACTATGGCCCTCGATGCGATAGCCTGGACCGTGGCGAATTTTGAAAATTTATCGATGCATGTTAGAAAAGGGTTCCATCTGTTAAAAAAATGTCGATGTGGAGAATTTCCCCCACAAAAGAAGGTATCGGTGTTTCTGCTACCACTTGCTTAGATGGATGGCGTTTGTATTTTGCCATTGAACAGGTCTTGCAATTCAAAGTTGTTTCTGTTGCTAACCGAAGCATTTTAGGGAGAAAATAGTCCCTCAAGATTTGCTTTACATTTTCTTGTGCTGCTCGGTGAGCCTTGTTGTGTTCTGTTATGACAATTTCCCTTTGCTCAATTGTATTCATTATGTCCTGCACGAAGCTTTTCGTATATTTGAATGACGTGCTGGGGAGCAATTCGACTAGTCGATGTTGAATAAATGCCAAGATCGGTAGGGAGCAAAATATTGCGTTTACCACCTCAGCATTAACTAAATCTTGTAAAGTGTTAAGCAGATTTTCTCGGTTAGAAATTTTTATTACGTGTCGCACCATGCTCTTAAACAAGATGAATGTGTCAACAGAGGAGTTGTTTCCTTCCTCAATTACTATTTGGTTACGGAAACAGTTTACTGGGTTGTCCGTCGTGTCTATGGTGTATGTCAGTGATTGTTCGCTGTGTATGGTTGCTACATCTGATTCTGTTTCGACTTCTAAGACGTTTATGTTCTGGCGAGACAGCGCGTCTGCCACAAGGTTTTCTTTGCCAGGATTATAGACTAATTTCGCGCCGTGATCGTCGATAATCCCCTTCCAGCGTTTTAGTTTCGCGTTAGGGTTTTCGTCCGAGACGGCAAAGGTAAGTGGCTGGTGGTCGGTAAAGATCTGCAAGCCTTTCACTCCGTACAAGTAATTCTGGAGGTTTTTCAGTGCCCAAACTATAGCGAGGAGCTCAAGTCAAATGGCTTTTTGAAGTCCGGGTAGGATAGCAGAACGTCTTCTGATGCCAATATCTCTCTCAGCCTGTCAAACGTTTCTCTCTGTTCCTTGGTCATATCTATGTCGACTTTTCTCGACTGATATTTGCTAGTTTTACCATTTTCTCCCTTTAGGATATTCGTTAAGGGTCTTGCGATAGTCGCGAAGTTTTTTATGAAGCACCTATAATAGCTTGCTAGTCCCAGGAAAGATCTGAGTTCGTATAACGTTCTAGGCGGGAGGAATTGTTTTATTGCTTTGATCTTCTCAGGTGAATTTCGTAGCCCTGTATGAGACACTATGAATCCCAAGTATTCGACGCTTTTTTTAAAGAACTTTGACTTTTCTTGAGACACTCTCATGCCCGCCTCTAAGAGTTTCGTTAAGGCCCAATCCTCGTCCCTGACATGGTCCTCTTTGGTTTTGGAAAATATTATAATGTCATCGACATACACATAGCATATCTTTGAAATTCCTTCCCGGAGGACATCTTCGATGGCCCTCTGGAAAATGCTCGGGGCATTCTTAAGTCCAAATGGCAGTCTACAGAATTCGTATTTGCCGTTGTTGATTGAAAAGGCTGTCTTTTCCCTTTCTGCCAGCTCTATCTGATGAAAGCCTGAGTTGAGGTCGACTGTCGTAAAAAATTTCGACTCGCCCAAATTCGACGGTATTGTCGAGATGGTAGGGATAGGGTATCTATCTTATACGGTTTTTTGGTTGAGTTTCCTAAAGTCGATAACCAATCGCTTCTTTTTAACCCCATTTTGGTCAGTTCCTTTTTTGTCCATAACCCAGGTAGGGTTATTATATGGGGACCTGGATGGCCTTATTACGCAAGAAGTTGTTTAACCTCTGCATTGACGAATTCGGTAAAACCCATGGGGTGCGGGTATGACTTCGAGCATACCGGTTCCCCATCCTTTTTAATCGTTGCCAATGTATTTATGCTGAAAGGCAGCGCTTCGTCCGGATCGGCGAAGGCTTTATTATTTTTTACAATCATTTTATCGAAGGTGGCTTTAATTGCCGGAGGAACGTCCTCGTCATCGATTTTTATGAAGTTAACGTTTTGCGCTTTAGCAACCTGCATCTTTTCAGTTCCATTGCTAATGTGCAGAACATTTTTGGTAAAATCGAGCTTCGCATTCACTTGTTTAAGTAAGTCGAGTCCAATAATGCCGTTAAAATCTTTAAGGTCGTTAAGAATGAAAAAGGGTGTTTTTACGTTGAACACTGAAACTAGACATTTTTTATCTATTTTAATAAAGCCATGGATCGACTTTACTGTGAAGGGTTTATCCGCTGCCACAATGCCCCGGGAGTGGAGTAATGTAATTTTTGGAGGTGTCTGTGTCGATTAATAGTTTTATTTCTTTTCCTGCTACCGTACGTGTAATGTAAGGTAGCAGGGATTTTATTCTAAAAAATTGCAGGAGTCTTCTCCAGCTAACGCTTCCTCTATCTCCGTGGTGCTTGCTTGCGCAACGAAGTCATATTCCTCAAGTTTATTTTTTGTTGGGATCGTGTCGACCCCCTTTGCTACGCCGTGGGCTGCTTGAACCTGGAGGAGGTGTCGACCTCCATTGGTTCTGGCGCTGGTTGGCTTGGACCTGCGCTATTATATGGTTTTTGTTTAAAAGAACCGCTCTGATTAGTTGCTCCCTTTTGGGTCCTGACAAAGTGAGGGTTCTTTTTTATCGCCCCCTGGTTTTGGTTCTGTTCATAGTTTTTCCACCCCGTTTGTCGCTGGTTGCTCGGACTAAATATCTTTTCCTCGCTATGGCGGGCGAAGGTGGCTGCGAAAGCGCTTCTTTCATTACTGGCCTTAGCTTCTTGAGCTTATGCCAAGGCTGATGGTCAGTCTCTTGGTTGCGCCGGAAAAACGGCTATTTTCAATGACTTTTTTAAGCCAGTTATTAACGCATGTAAAGCGTCATCTCTGTGCTGTTCATTTAGGACTGCCACTGCGGTTGCGTCGTGAGTCATGATTGTTTTGTTGGTAAGAAGCGTTAGCTTCCGTTCGATCTCGTCATAGTATTTAAGAAGGGGCAGTTCTCCCTGTCTTGATAGACTTAACTCTTGTTTAATTACGTTTGCTGGAGTTTTGTCCGCATACGTAAAATCCAACCTTGCCAGTATGGCATGAAAGTTAAACACTGTGTTAAATGAGGCTAATACAGCCGCTGTCGCGCCCCGTACCTTATTTTTAAGTATTTCTACAGCCTGGTAATGTCGGCTGCTGCCTTTGTATGGCTCAAATGCCCTATATGCTGCTGTAGCAGCCTGTCTCCAGGAAACATAGTTTTCCTGCTTCCCTTCGAATTCCGGGACAGATTTTACCATGTCCAGGGGTTCGTTACATTCTTCTCCTGTTTCTTTTCTATTTCTAGGAAAGTCTGAATTTTCGGAGTTTTATCCTTTAATGAGCATAACTCCCCCATAATTTTAGTTAATTTTTCATCGAAAAACTCCTGTTGCCTTTGAAGCGCGCAGGCTATGGCAGCTTCTATGCTCGCAATTTGTTCAGCCTGCATTTCTTCTGTGTTCTGGGTTCGTGCGTTTTTAAAGTCAAGAACACTGTTTCGGATGTGTACCGCTGGTCGATGGGTGACAATCTCTTTCAGATTGATTCTGTTCTGATTTCTGCCTTTCTACTTTTGTGTTCAAAAGTTTTTTGTATTCTTCTAGAACTTCTTCGTCTGATGAGACGTTGTCGCTATTTCTATACATGAGTCAGAATAAAAAAAATATCGTGGGTGCCACAAAATTCAATCAAGGGTTTGTTAAAAAAATATTTTTGCACCTATTATATTTTGCAACAAAATTTAAATATCAAAAGGAGCGTTTTATTAAAAAAATGTTTTGTATTTTTTGTGACGGAAATTAGACTTCAAAAATAAAAATTTGTATTACTAAAAATTCTCCAAAAATTATAATTGGTTTATTTTTTTTTTTTATAGGAAAATTTGAAATTTATTCGTTTTTAAGTGTCAATGAAATTTATTTTTGAAATATCTGCATTAGCGACACTATGGACAAAAACTACTCAGATGTTCTTATATTTATTTCGTCTTCGAGTTCTATGTTTTGCCGACGGCTTTTGCCGCCACTGGTACTGCCGCAGCCGTTGTCGCTGCCGCTGCTGTTGTCGCTGCCGCCGCTGTTGCTGCTGTTGTCGCTGCTGCTGCCGTTATCGCTGCCGCTGCTGTTGTCTTCTTAGGGAGTAATTTTTTGCAATTCCCGTTGCAGACTTCGGGTTTTTTCCACTTGTTAAGCGGAATTTTTTAGATTTTGGATTGCAGATTTTGGGTTTCTTCCACTTAGATTTTGGGTTGCAGATTTTAGATTTCTTCCACTTGTTTAGATTTTGGGTTGCAGACTTTGGGTTTCTTCCACTTGTTAAGAGAAATTTTTTTTTCAGTTTTCCTTCACTTTGTTAAAAGTTTTGGGAAATATTATGGTTTGATTTTCGTATTTATTTTTCTAGTGCCAGTTCTTGACCGCACATTATATTTTCACTTGCACTTATTGCACTGGATCGCATGAGTCGATGATTTTAATTTTACTTTTTACTTTCACTTGCAATTTCTTGCACTTGGATCGCGTGAGTGTCGTTGAGTTGGGCGACAATTATAAAACCGTTAGGTATTTATTTTATATTTTTATTTATTTCCATACGCCCGTAAGGGCATAGGTATTTAAGAGTTAATTCTCTGGAGTACAATTTTTGACTAAACTAAAGAACCTATTCAACTGCAGCTTGAGGCCTTTGCCTGGCTGCAGCGCTGTCGCCGAGGTGCCGGGTCAGCGTTTTGTCATTGCCCGTGGCGATTACTCGCTCCGCGAGTGCTCTGTTCTGACTCCGGGCACTTGCACCCGGAACGCGCGGTTTCTTCGCTGTGCGTGCAAGCTACCGGATATGGTCTGCAACTTGGCAGTTTCTTCTTTTGGGAACTGCCTGTGTTAACTTATATTTGCTAATATTTGGGTTTCTAGCAAATTACCAGTGAGAACAAATTAATTGATTTCAAAATAGTGCGTTCCCACTTCCACTTCTTGGTTCCTTACTCCCATAAACTCCAGCATCTACTTATATTTATCTTCTACTTCTATTTACTCAAGTTTTATTTGGAAAAATAAAAAGCAAACACCAGACATGCCAGACGGTGCCAGAAATCAACTAGCCAAAGAAGGAAAGAAAGATGATAGTGCAGGACCTTCTGGCAATCTAAGATCCAATGTAAAGGGCACTCGAGACATAGCAATGATGGAATTTATTGCCACAAGCGATCGATTAAGCAGATATGAGGCACACATTTTTACACCATCAGCTATCGAACCAACCGCGTTTACTTTAAAGGTCCGTCTCGACCAAATTCAATCCCTATGGGAAAGGGTAGAGAAGGAATTTGATTTGTGTTTCAGGTTCATCATTCAAGACGGCGGCGGCAGCAGTCCGTCGTTGCAAAGCAAACACGACAATTGCTACTCCGTTTACGAAAGATGTGCATCGATATTGGGTGAGCAAATCGCTCAAATTTCTGCTTCTACAGCACTGTCACTGCCCAATCCGGGGCCTGATCTTAGATCCAAAGGCTGTAATCTTCCACCATGCGATACAGAGGTGTTTGACGTTGATTATTTGCGTTGGCCAACATTCCGTGACCTGTTAACAGCTATTTACGTCGACAACTCCTTGACTAAAGTTGAAAAATTATTTCATTTGAATGCTAAAACCAGTGGTAAAGCCAAAGCCATTGTTGCCAAATCTCCACTTACTAATGATGGTTTTGAATCCGCATGGGGGGCGCTTGTAGAACGGTTTGAGATTAAACGACTTCTCGTCAACAGCCAGTTAAAAATCCTTTTTAATCTGTCAACAATAGGTATTGAATCAGGGCCAGCTTTAAAGGAAATCCAAACCACCATTCAAGGGTGTTTGTTGGCGCTAGAGCACTCTGAAGTTTCTACTTCTAATTGGGACCAAAAGACAGTCTTTCTTTGCTCATCCAAGCTACCAAAAATCATTCTCCCACTATGGGAGCAGTCATTAGCCAGAAAATCCGAGATTCCATAAAGACATTCCTAGTAACCATAATAGCTATGCCCAGGATCAAGCAACTATGCAAGAAGCTACCCCAATACAGACCACTTCTGTCCACTTTGTTTACAATCAGCGAGGAGTCCTTTTAGGCACAGCCATTGTCCATGTGTGTCATTTAGGAGAAAACTTCCCAGCCCGAGCCCTGATAGATTCAGGTTCAGAAGGCACCTTTATTTCGGAAAGTCTTGCTAATAGAATTAAAATTCCATTTTAAACCGTGAGGACAAAAGTTATAGGCCTTAACCAAGCCAGTTCTGGAGTCTCAAAAGCTATGCCATTTCCAGATTGGCAACCCTGCCAAACCAATGCTTAAAGTTGATACGACTGCACTAGTCTTGCCACAGTTGGCTGGAAATCTTCCGACGAACACAACTGATCGCAGTACTCTCAGAGAGCTACCAAATATTCAGTTAGCTGACCCTCTATTTTTTCAGCCTTCGCAAATTGATTTGTTAATAGGTGCGGATATTCTTCCGTCTGTACTTCCCTCAGGTTCTAAACCTAACCTGTGTGGCTCTCTACTGGGCCAAGAAACGATTTTCGGGTGGCTTTTGACAGGCCCAATTTCTTTAGCCAAAGGAAAAAGTGTTTTTTCCTTCACAACAAAGGTGACCATATAATCTGAGCCTACTATGGAGACATTGCTCACAAAGTTTTGAGAGGTGGAGGATCTCCCAGGTCAGGTTGTGAAAGAATCCGATAGTTTTTGTAAACAAAATTTCGTCCAGACGACTTCCAGATCAGCAGAGGGGAAATATGTAGTAGTCTGTAGTAGTCTGGGGCACTCAAGGTCTTTCGCCCTCGCACAGTTTCTACGAAACGAATATCGTTCAACAAGAGATGCTGTTTTGAAAAACATTTATGACTCAGTAATCAAAAAATAGTTGGATCTTGGCCATATGAAGCAGGTCTCCTCAAACAAGGACAGTACCAATTTTTATTTACCCCACCACGCGGTTTTTAAGCCCGAGAGTGCCACTACAAAGGTACGTGTTCTTTTCAATGCTTCGAGTCCGTCATCGAATGGGAACAGTCTAAACGACATTCTGTATCCAGGTCCAATACTACAATCTGATCTAACCCTTCAAATCCTTAATTGGCGTATATTTCAATTCATATTCAACGCCGATATTACAAAAATGTACCCGCAAAATCGGAGTAACCCCCTCACACACTCCGTTTCAAAGAATCCTCTTTCGAAATGATCAAGGGGATATCGCTGATCAGACGGTCACTTTTGAAGTAAATTGTGCTCCTTTTTTGGCCTTACGCACCCTACATCAGCTATCCAATGACGTCGAAGCACAGTATCCCCGTGCTTCTGACATTATTTTTAATTATATGTATGTCGATGATGTGCTTGCAGGAGTACACACAAAGTCCGACGCCATTTTAGCCATTTCGGAATTACGATCAGCACTTAGTTCAGCTGGTTTCCCCCTTCGTAAATGGACATCCAATGAGAGAGACCTTCTCAAATCTCTCCCCAAAGAGCATCTGCTCTCGGTCGACTTTCTCGAGATTGAGGAAGTCAGCACTACAAAAACGTTGGGAGTGCGATGGAATGCAACGACAGATGAGTTTTATTTCGTTGCGACTCAAGTAGAGTTAAAATCGAAGTTTTCCAAACGAGAAATCCTGTCCCAGATTGCTAGACTTTTCGATCCAGCCGGCTGGCTATCACCAGTTATAATCCAAGCAAAAATATTGATGCAGGACATTTGGCTAGCGAAAATTGGTTGGGACGATTTTCTTCCCGCAGATTTACCTCAAAGGTGGCACGATTTCCTTCGCAGCCACTACTTCCTGCAAAAAGTGCGCGTTCCGCGCCGGATACAATTTCAGCCCGGCGCAAAGGTCCAAGTTCATGGTTTTTGCAATGCTTCCCAAAAGGCATTCGGGGCGGCAATATATGTTCGAGTTCAACGCGGCGGTATCATTTCCTCTGAGCTTCTGACAGCTAAAACTAAGGTTGCGCCAGTGAAAACAGTGTCTCTGCCTAGGCTCGAGCTTTGTGGAGCTGTTCTTCTGGCAGAACTTTGGGCCGCAGCAAGAATGGCCTAAGCAAGAACGCAGTTTCTGAAACTGATCTTGAGAAAAAGGCAGTACGTTGCCACTTCGCATGTCCAATATGGGACATTCTTGATAGATTCTCCGATTTCAACCGCATGTTAAGGGTTATGGCGTTCGTGCAGCGTTTCATAAATCGATGTCGACGTTTTCGCAGCACCTATCCACCAGATTTTGGCGCATATGAAATATCCAATGTCCAACGAATTCTAATCATTCAGACCCAACGAAATGAGTATCAAGAGGAATACAACCTTCTTCAATCCAAGAAAAAACTTCCTACCTCAAGTTGTATCCTCAATCTGAATCTGTTTCTTGATTCCGATGACGTCATCCGATCATGTGGTCGTTTGACGGCATCTAACCCGCTGTCGTACGACGAGAGTCATCCGATTCTTTTGCCATACTACTGCCGAATGACTGAGCTTCTGGTCCGTTTTACACACCGTATTTCTCTTCACGGTGGTAACCAACTTATTTTGCGTCTCATTCGAACGAGTTCTGGATTCCAAAACTTAGGAACCTTATTAAGAAGGTGACGACCACATGCAAAGTTTGCCTTATTTATCGAAAGAAGGTGCAGTCACAATTGATGGGAAGGCTCCCAAAATCCAGAAGCACATTCTCACGGCCCTTTACGCACACTGGCCTTGACTTCGCTGGGCCATTCGAAGTGAAGAGTTACACTGGCCGAGCCTGCCGCATCACTAAGGGATATGTCTGTGTACTCGTGTGTTTCTCTACGAAAGCCATACATTCGGAAGCTACTTCAGATTTGACAAATGAGAAATTTCTTGGTGCGTTCTCCAGATTCGCGTCAAGGCGAGGCTGCACTCTTCACCTTTACTCCGATAATGGAAAGACCTTTGTCGGAGCTGAAAAGGTATTGAACAAAGATTTCATTGAAACCCTGAAGGCAATGGTCACTTCGACCTTTAACCATCAAAGCCTGTCCTGGCATTTCAATCCCCCCGGTGCGCCTCATATGGGAGGTTTGTGGAAAGCGGTAGTTAAGAGTTTCTAAATCCATTTCTATAAGACGACGGGAAGCTTTAAATACACGTTTGAAGAGTTATCCTCTCTGTTGTGTCACATCGAAGCGTGTCTCAATTCGAGACCTATATCAGCAATATCTGATGATCCGACTGATCTCCTTGCGCTCACTCCTGGGCATTTCCTAACAGGTGGACAATTACTAGCGGTCGCCGAACCACCTGTGACCGGCGAAGCCAGTTCTATTCTGAACAGATGGCAGCGAGTTAAGGCTCTGAGCCAACTGTTTTCGAGGAGATGGAAAACAGAAAATCTCCAACAGTTCCACAAAAGGAGCAAATGGCAGACTCCAACAAAAAACTTGTCAGAAGGTGACTTGATCGTTGTTAAGGAAGACAACACGCCATTATGTGACTGGAGACTTGGTTGCATTCAGAAGGTCTATCCTGGCTCTGATAATAACGTTCGCGTAGTAGATATTTGCACTACTCGCAGACTCCTTAAAAGACCTTTTAGTAAAGTGGTGTTCCTCCCCGTAGACAACAACGTGCAGAGTCTATGTGTTCAATGTCAATGACTTTATTTTCGCATCCACTAATCCAATCATTTTTTCCTTTTAGTCTTCAGTACTTTTTTTTCGCTACTTTTTTTTTTGCGTCATCCGACAATGCCGTCCCACCGAAGCGTCCAATCAACGGAAAGCAGATGTTTTCGAGGAACTAAATCGTTCCGATGTCGAGTCTGTACAGGGATACATCCTCTACGGACTTGCCCTCGGTTCCTACGGTTGAATGCGGAGCGTCGTATGCGGGCAGTATTGATCAATAAATACTGTCCCAATTGCCTGGCACATCAACATTCAGAGGGGGCGTGTGGAAGCAAGTGCCGTTGCCAAGTGTGTGGCAGTGATCACCACACTCTGCTCCACGCATGAAGAACCGACGTCAACGTTCCCCAACTCCGCCTCAAGCTGCTGAAATGCCTCGGCTTTCAACCGTTCTCGCGCACACCTCGACAGCTATCCTGCCCACGGCGAATTTACGTTTCGAAGTAGGCTCAAAGAAATTTGATGTCAGAGTCATGGTGGACGCCTGTTCAGGCGTCAGCCGAATTGACAATTCGTTGGCCGAAGCCATGAATCTCTCAATCCTGGGAGTTGGAAGCGAGCGCGTCTGCAAAGCCTCCCTTATCCCTATCAATGCCGAGACGCCTAGGATGGAAGTGGTTTTCAGCGTGGAAGACCAGTTGCGGATGCGTACTCCTACTCCGGTACAGTTCGGACACAATTCGCCAACATCGTCCTGGCTGATCCAAATTTCTACAGGCCAACAGAAGTCTCCGTGGTCCTGGGTGCAGACGTCTACCCTAATCTGATCCAGCCTGGGTTATTACCGAATCCGAGTGGGCGTCTGGTGGCGCAGAACACTGTGCGAGGATGGATGCTATCCGGTACCTGTGCACAATAATACTAGTCAATGAAGACTTTCTTTTGCAATTCGAAGTATATTGCAAGGCGGGCGGAATGTCTACGCCTGATCTAGATTTTAGTACTTTCTCTTTCTCCCAACTATCGATAAATTTAAGCTTTTCGGTAAGATCGGATCTGGTCTCACCATGGACCATGATCGTCACTTTTTATATATATGGTTATATACGCTTCTTGTAAAAGCGTCACGAATCTTCTGAAAATCCTACGACAAATAAACAACTGGAGAATTATCCGCTAATACCCTCATCGCATTCTTTTTTTCATTTTGTGCATTTTTTCACCATCCACGGAAGCCATTGCACCAATTCATTCCAAATAATAACCTCTTGAATCTGAATTGCCTTAAATGTAACGTAATGGCTTTTTATAGCTATTCCTTCTGTTTATGGGGAAAACAACCAAAATTCCACCCTTTAGTTTAAAAAATATAAATAAAACGCACGATAGGCTCAATTGAAATTATTTCTTCATTTTATTAGCTGTGCTCGGAGTTGCAGCGATTTTGTATAACTGACTTGCCGAAAGCTTGACTTCAGTTTGTGTACATGTTTTCAAATTTGTGTTCAACCGAAAACAAAGCTGCATAACAGCCCTGCGTGTGCAGCGCACACCTATGAGCATTTGACTAGGTGCTGACGGTCTGTTCTAAACATACTCACCCCGTTGGAAGAGGCACGGTTCCAACCAAATGGGACTCGATGGGCAAAGCGGCTAGTTTGGTGACGGCGCTTTTGGTAAGACCTGTAGCTGTCCTTCCCGGGTATGACTTCATGGATGCACCCAAGCTGCCATTTCATCGGTGGAAGGTTGTCCTCCTGAAGCAATATAACACGACCGATTTGGATGTTTTGATCCACCATATGCTTCGTTCTTGCAACAGGGACAAATACTCTCTGCTCCATCTTTTCCAGAAGTGCTGCTGCATTTGTGTTATTCTCTGCCAACTGCTTAACCGGCCTTCGCGAAGATGAGTAACGTCAGGCTCAGGAAACCTTTTGTAGCTGGAACCTTTGAGGAAATGCGCTGGCGTTAGCACCTCAAAATTTTCAGCGTTTTCTGAAATTGGACAAAGCGGACGGGAGTTAAGAATGGCAGAAATTTCATATGCAAGAGTTCTTAATTCATCAAGGGCTAAGATGGCTGCACCGCCCACTCGGTAGAAGTGAAATTTTGCCGATTTTACAGCCGCCTCCCATAGACCACCGAAATGTGGGGCACGCGGGGGTATGAACTTCCAATCAATCCCATTCGCTAAGCAGGAATAAGTTATCGAAGCCGTGTGCGGTTCGCTCAAAAATAACTCCTTCAGTTCCGCTAGCTAGTTTGTCGCATTATCACTCCAAATAGTACGTGGACTGCCTCTGAGGCTAATTAATCTTCCCAAAGCTGCAATGAAAGAATCCGTTGTGAGATCCTGGACGACTTCCAAGTGCGCAGCGTTCTTCGAAAAGCAGACAAAGACGGCGATGTAGCACTTGTGGGGTGCTTTGTTCCGGACCTCTGGCTTGTGATAGAACGGTCCACAATAGTCCACTCCTGTGGTGTGAAATGCTGGGTTAGGCTGAACTCGATCTGCTGGCAGGCTACCCATCACGTGTTCCTAAGCCACAGACTTCATCCGAAAGCCACGAACTTTCGGCCTCCAAGTGGCCAATACCTTTGGTGACGGGATGATCCTTGGGTAACAATATCGGATGCTAAGCCTCGTAGTCCAAGCTCGCATTTTGAAGCCTTCCACCAACACGAAGTAAAACATCAGTATTGGCCTCAGATAAATCAACTTGATCTTCGGAGGACAAGGCTTGCTTTGGCTAAGAACCTCATACTCCACCGCTATGTGAACCTGTTGAACGCTCCTTAGAAGCAGAACTGTTCCGAAGCTGATCTCGTCAACGGTAAGATAGATGGTTGAAGGTAATGAATTGGCTCTGCAATTTGAAATGAATCGATAAATGTACGCGAAAACACGCTGCAACTTGTCGAATGAGTTGAGAAACTTGCAGCTGATTGATATGTCAGTACCAACGGTTCCAATTAGCGCCGTGGAACGCCGTTCCGGAAGGTTCTTTACTGCATCTAATAGGGAGGGCCAGTTCGACGCTCCTTTCAGTAGAAATGGAGGTCCATTTGCCCAAAGGGAGTGCTCCAGCAATTCTTTGGGGGTACATCCGCGCGATACCACATCCGCCGGATTCAAGTCTGTTAGAACATGATGCCAAGCCATACCTTTCGTCATTTCCTGGATTTTCGCGATTCTATTAGACACAAATACGTTGAACTCCCTCGGAGGTTGCATAATCCAAGCCAACACAATAGACGAGTCCGACCAGCAGTGAAAGGTGCAATCAAAACCTATGCTTTCCTTAAAGTTTACGATAAGCTCAGCCAATAAACACGCTGCTGAAAGTTCTAATCTTGGTACAATTAAAGCTTTTAAGGGAGCTACTCTAGACTTGGCGCAGAGTAGATGTGCTTCAGCGTTTCCATTGGCCTCCGACCGCAAAAATAAGCACGCGCCGTAAGCTGCTAGCTAGCATCACAGAATCCGTGCATCTCGACCGAAGCCTGCGATTGGATTACGAATCGTGAAAATTTTGGGTTCTGGACGATCGACAACTGAGAGGCCATGACGACAGAAGGGGCTCTGGCAGTGTGTCATCCCAATCCATGTTAGTGTTCCATAGCTTTTGCAAACAAATTTTGGATTTTGCAACAATTGGTGCTATTAAACCAAGCGGATCATAAAATTTCGCAATTGTTGACAACACAATCCGTTTTGTTGCTCGTTGACTTGATAAAATTTGTGAAAAGTTAAAGAGATGATTATCCGAAGATGAATCCCAGACCAACTCCAAAGCTTTGGCGATAGCTAATCCGTCGTGGAATTTAATCAGTTGCCCTTTTAGCGATCAGACTCTCCATCGAGAGCGCTTGCTTCATTCGAACACGCGCGCCAGTAGCTCCGTTACCTGATGAGGAAGTTCTTTCACCTCTTCAACTGAATCGCAACCAGAGATTAGATCGTCCACATAGAAATCTCTTCGAACGATTTTTGCTCCAACTAAAGATGATTCCTCTTCAACATAAGAGAGCTGATGGATGGCTCTTATAGCCAAGAAAGAAGCCGCATGGTTCCATAAGTTACCGTGTTTATTTTATAAACACTCAATTTATCTGTGGAGTTCTCTCGCAAAATGACGAACTCAGCGGTACATCTTGCAGATGTCTCCACAAAGAGCTACTTTAAAAAATCTAAACCGAAGAAAAATATTAAAGATTTTTTGCTGAATTGTTGGTCCTGCTAGAAGCAAGTCGTTTAGAGCTATCCCAGATATAGTTTTTGCAGAACCATCAAAGACGGCACGAAGTTTAGTTGTAGTGCTTTCAAGCTTCTGAACTGCTGAACCGCTGGCCCTTAATGCGAGAGACATGTGGCCTAAGTTGAGGTGTTCCTGTAAAAATGCCGAATACTGGTCTTTCAGATTGGGGTTCTAATTTAGTTTTTTTGATTCCAAACTTTTAAAACGACGACGGGCCAGACAGTAGGAGTCACCTAAAGATTCGATTCCTAAAGTGGATAAAAGGCGAACCGAATATTGAGCATTCTCCAGCCTAATGAAATTTTCTTTGTAATGCTCCTCGCATCGTAAGTCCTCGGCCAGCATCAATGGTTTTTCTGAACTAATGTCTTCAATCTCCCAAAACCGCTTTACTACGGCAGCAAGTGTGTCATCATCTGAATGATCAGCAGGATCCTTGATAATGGCAGCCAAGACAGATTTGCGATTTAGCATACTTGACATCCCTCCAGAAACTATCCAACCAAGTTTGGTGCTTTAAAGCGTGGGCTATCCAAATTAAGTTTCCCTTTAGCGATTATTTCGAAGAACAGATCAGCGCCAATTAAAAGATCAATTCGTTGTGACTGGTTGAAGTTAGGGTCAGCTAGCGAAATGTTTTGTGGCATCCTCCATCCTGTAGTATTTATATTGAAATTTGGCTGGTAATCAGTGCTACTATGGGTTACAACAGCTGCGAATGACGCACGATAGCTTGCATCCCGCGATTGCGCCAGAATATCGACTGCCTTATCAGAGTTCATGGAAGATTCCCCTATCCCAGAAATTAGTGTGTGCGATTGTCTAAGTTTCAAATTAAGTTTTCTAGCTAGGCGAGTAGTAATAAAGTTTAACTGAGAAGCTGAATCTAATATTGATCGGCAATGTATAAATGCACCAACTCTATTTTTTAAGTAGATTATAGCAGTTGGAAGCAGCACGTTATTCATTCGCATTGTATTTAAGGTTTGTGGCGGAGAGTGCGTTAAATGGTGATTAGTTTGTGATAATGGAGATGAGCATGACACTAGTGATGATGAAATCGATGGTAATGGCTGAGAGCTTATAGATGGGTCGGATGATGGAGATGAAACTGAGGTCGATGGTATGGATGACTCTGGGATAATGTGCAGTAATGAATGGTGCTTCATGCGACAATGTTTACAATGAGTTGACCTACATTGCTGCAAGCTATGGCCTTTGCGTAAACAGTTGAGGCAAGGGGCATATTCTTTGCTTCCCTATATCGAAGATTGGGAGTCAAGCTTAAAAATCGGGAGCATTTTGGCAAATAATGAACTCTATAATCGCAAAATAGGCAAATTGGATGTTTTGAGTCAGTAGCAGACGTAATCAGTGCACTTGGATTATATCTATGCTATGCATGCCACCTGATGGTGTGGTGTTTGAATTACCACAGCTTGGTCCAAGTTTTCCATCATCCGGCACCTCTTCTCCAAAAACGACTTCATAGCATCCCAGGTAGATAGCTCAGAGATTAACAAATCATCTTCCCAGTTTTCACGGATCTCCCGAAGACCCTTAGCTGATCCCTTCTCGACACCTTTTAAACCAAATATTGCCTGAAAGTGTAAAACTTTATTATCAAATCGATTAATAAGTAAATTTAAAGCCTTTTCATAATTTTCATTTGAGGGCTCGAGCGATCGTATGGTTTCCAAAGCCACGCCGCCTAAAGAGGACCTCAAATATTGTAATTTTTCAATATCACTTAGGTCGTCATTATTTCCAATGACCGTGGTAAAAGTTGCAATAAAGTCCGGCCATTCTTAGTACGATCCTTGAAAACGAGCAATCTGTAGATTTGGCAATCGAGGTTTTCTAAATCTGAAAGAAAGATCCGCATTGTTTATAATATCAAAGGATGTAGAATTGGCAGCTGTGGAACCCGGCAAATGCAGCTTGCGAAGAGCTGCTCGGCCCGATTTAGTTTCGCCTTTAAATCCATTAAGATTGCGGAAAATTCAAACCGCGTATCTTTACTAATCTCCGAAAAGTCCAGTTTTTCCAGCGAAGTCTGTGCAGAATCGAATTCCAAGTTCATAGAGTTCACCCATACCAGCCGCGCGAGGACATCAGATTCATCAACCTGATCAGTAGCTCCAGCAGTTAAGTAACTGCCGCAAAACGGAACGCACTTTGGCTCGGTAAAACTCGATGTCACTGGGAACATCATTTTGAGGCCAATCGCGTCTTCTGGGTTAACCATTTTTTAATTGTCTGACCGGATTCAGAGGGCAGGGAACACCCTATGCCTATTGCCGCGCAAATGTTAATGCACCGAGCGTCGCCAACAACGTAACGGAAACTTTGACTTTGTTTTTGTTCTTTTTACCGACATTTTTGCCTAGCAACAGCGCATTGACTTGGCAAAGTAATGTATGTGACCATACACATACACGGCTATTTACACATATATGTATGCAATATACGCGTTTAACAACAATTAATTGCGTTTCCTTTTATGTTTAATGTTTGCAGAACAACACAGTTTTGCTTCTTTCACAGCGCGAAAATGCTCAAAAAAAAAAACAAACGGCCGGCCGGCAGCGCGCCCATAAAGTGTTCGTGTGTTTGTGACTGAGATGCAGCAAACGACAGCGAAAATAGGTTATTGCTTAAACGATATTAAACAATGTTAACAACCAACATGCAGACTCCAACTAAACGAATATCACGTCGGGGTCACCAAAATGTTTATGGGGAAAACAACCAAAATGCCACCCTTTAGTTTAGAAATATAAATTAAACGCACGATAGTTTCAATTGAAATTATTTCATGTTTTTATTAGCTGTGCTTTGAGTTGCAGCGATTTTTATAACTGACTTGCCGAAAGCTTGACTTCAAATTTGTGTACATGTTTTCGCTGTAGCTCAGCTAAATAGATAACACGACAAAATGTAGCGAGATAGGAAAAACGAAGAACAAAGCATAACAGCCCTGCGTGTGCAGCGCACACCTATGAAGATTTGACTAGGTGCTGGCGGTCTGCTCTAAACACCTTCATTATTTGTCACTGGACCGTAATTAATCGGTCAACGATTAAGAAGTTCTTCTTGACCCAAAATTTAAATTCCAATATCTCAGACGCCGAGTCGCAAATTTGGGTATAACTCCGAAAATAGTTCGAAAACCCTTTTAGAATTGTATTTTTACAAGTAGCAAAATTCAAAATATGTAAAAAATAGATTTTTTTTAAATTTCTAGACCAGAACACCCCCTTAAAAGAAGTATTTATTTAATCGAATGCATAATTCGTCGTCACAAAATTAAATTCCAGAAATGTAGTTGTTAAAATTTAGATCATCATGATTTTTTTGCCTTGTTAGGAGGTGTTTTTGTTTGATATCAGAACTCTAACTACTCTTTACGATACTGCTCGCTCCTCGATTACAGTGCTGTCAATGCAGTTCGGGAGATGGCCCACGCATATAAATCGAATTATAGTCGTTTTGTATTATCTGCATTTGTATATAAACATCGGGTTGCCGAATTAATTGACGTCATATTACAGTTGCTATATATCTGTTGCACCGACTAAACGGTTTTATGCCGATTATTTGCGCTTTCTAAAAGATATGTTCTTTTTTTACTGTACATGCCGTTTTTTAAGGAATATAGTGATTATTCAGAAGAACACAAATAATCATAAAGTTCAAGAGTTTATGAGCTCTGGGCATGTCATGTTAAGAAGGCAAATGGCTTACAACTTACAAAAACAAATTTTGATAATTTTTGTATATAAAAGTATAACATTTCAGGAATATCCTGTCTTATCCTGTTTCCTATGTTTTTCTCTAAACTATGTTTTTCACGTTACGTTACGCAACTCAAAAAGTAATGGTCCGATCTAATCAATCATAGTCTGATTTTTAAATATAAATGATATCTCCGGCTTTTAAACAGCGCCAAAAATTCAAACTCGTTTATTTTTCTATTTAATTTAGTTAATTAGCACAATAAACTAATATATTAAATAAATCAATTTAATTTTTATTTTGTAAATATCATTGTGAGTCCAGTCCTCGCGCACCCCAAGGCGGTACTTCTTTGAAGAGATTCCGACCGACAGCCGCCAAGGTCTAAATAATAGATATAAAAATAAAATACTAGGTACTCTTCAAAAATAGGCATTTAAAGTGTAAAAAACTTGAATATTTATCTGTTTTTTAGTGCACCAAGAACACTGTGCGGGAGACAATTGATTACTCTTCCGCTCAGGAAAACAGATGCGGTCTTTAGACCGTAGACCACATATAAGACTAGAATAAGAATCTTGGAAAAATATTTGAAAAAATAGAACAGTTTTAATTCAGAACTCAATTGATGAGGTTGTTTCATTTATTTGACAATCCCTAAAATTTTGGTCCTTCGACAACTCTGCAGTTTTTCCCCACCAGCGGTAAGAGATTAGGAGCTGAGGCCAGCACCTAAATTATTGCTAATTAAAACGCTTGCAGCTAAAGCTCGCTAATAATAATTGACTCTTGTTTCCCCCACCAGTGGTAAGAAACAGAGTATAAATTAAAAAAAAGGTAATAGATATATAAGTATATTTTCTGTGTTTTAAAAAATAAACAAAACATAATTCCAAATAAAAAAAAGCAAACTTCGGCAAGCCAAAGAATATATACCCTTAAAGTTATAACACTTATTTAATATACATATTTATTTTGTCTGAAAAATTTGTACTTAATGCAGACTTACCAAATCGCTTGTAGAATAACTTCTATCTCGATTTGACCTTGGCTAACTGCTCGGCGTGTCAGGCAGATCTCGACAAAAAGACTCCATCGACAAGGAACCGTGGGCTCGGAATGGAAGTTGCGGTAGTATCGTGGTCAAAGTTTTCAGTTTTTGGGTGTCGGTGTTAGATCCTCTATTGCTTTATTTTTATGTATGTGAACTATGTGTTTTGTCCAATCCATTTATACTCTGGCGAGTCCAATTTTACCTTGCTAAACCGTTGTCTCAAGTAAATGACTATATTTCTGTTAGCAATAGTATTCTATCTTTAATTGACACTTGGGCAAAGGACAATTGTCTGGGTCTAGGCCCTAACATAAGCAAATGCAAAGTAATCGCACAAAATCATATTGATACAAGCCATCTGCAAAAACTGGGCTTAAACAACATAACATTGGGTTACAAAGACCATGCTGTTAATCTAGCACTTTGTCATGGATTAGGCACGTTTTGAAGGCAACTGGTCGAACATATGGTCTCCAACGTCACCAGTCAGCATTCCAAGCATTTTTTCCGGAACGTATAAGGTTGCTTGTGGCCAAAACTGTCTTTGTTTCGACATTGTTTTATGGTGTTGAAGTTTTTGGTCATTGTGATTTGCAAGATTTGCAAAAAAAGGTTATCGCTGTAATGCTATTATCAGATCCGTGGACCAAGTCGCTCGGATCATGAAGTACGTTTGTGTAAAAAGATTCGTGGCATAAATTTTAGTGAATTGAGGATTCGTGTTTGCAAAAAATGTTTCAACTAAGCAATTTAAAATGGACAAAAAACTTTATACTGCCAAGGTGCAAAACGCTACCTACCCCAAAGCTTAAAATCAACTAGGGACGCAAATCAAGTCTTTTTAATGCTCAACAATTTTGAAAAATTAAGATAATAATTATCAAGAAAGGAAACAAACTTCGGCAAACCGAAGGTCATATACCCTTGCAGCTATTGCAAAAACTAAATATTCTTGAAAACATTAAAATTATGATTTACTTGCGTATATGTTTAAAAACGTTGAAGCTATGATGATTTGCAGCTTAATTATTCGATAGTTCCTAAAAGCGTAATTCTAAACTGCAAATTATTAATAAGTCTAAAGAAATTAAAAAAAAAATTACAAAATAGAAAAATTACATATAAAAAAAATATTTTATATATTTTTAAAGTTTCTATTGTAGCTATACGATATAGTCGTCCGATTTTTATGAAATTTAAACTGTAATTCTGAAATATTTAAATATTACTATGTGTCGAAGAACTAAAAAAAAAACTAAAAAACAGCTAAGCAATAATTTTTTTTTTTCCGATTGTTCCCATGGGAGCTATAAAATAAAATTATAAAACCCTCTGCAAGGGTATAAAAAATAAACATAAACGTTACTTTCTAGAAAAAAATAAATAAAATCATAAAAAATAAAAAAATATAAATAAATAGGCATATTACAAAAATTATAACAGTTATCGTAAAAACAAAAATATTAAAAGTAACAAAACCATATTGCTTTCTATGGAATTATACTTTGAAATATGTCTTATAATTGTTTTTAATATTATAAGTAACGTAAAATCAAATTACAGTTATTATTTATATGTTTTTTGAATTACTATATTTCCCTTGAAGACGGTTGTCAAGGTGCAGCCGAAATATATTTCTACAATAATGTCTGAGTAATGCTGCTTTTCATAAAAATAACCGGTTACACTGCAAAAGTTTTTGTATAGTAGTAGCTATTTTAAACTATACGTTTGTTTCGATATTTTCTTTTAAAATTGGAATAATACGTTTTCAGCATGAGATAGCCCCAATTCTTCAATCTACACCATCACAATTGTGTACACCATTGCTTATACATTGGTATGCAATAATTAAAAGACGGAACCACAAAGCAACGGTAGGCTTTTTGTGAAAGACTTTTTAACGGTATATGTATTTATTTTTATCTACAATGCGTAGTTACATTTGTATAGGTGTTAGTGTTAGTTTCATTTAAATTTAATTCTAAATTTTTCACCATTTATGTGAAAGTTATCAGCTAAATATCGCATAGAACCATGCCGACAGGAACACCCATCAGGGATGGAGGAAAGGATGAAAAACTTTTGACACGGCAAATTCTCACGGACTATCCCGCAAAAAGACCTATGGTGGATCTGTGAAAATAGGATATAAGTATATGCAAAATTTAACATTTTATTTAAACAATAATATATAATAGAAAAGATACACAAATTAAACAAGAAAGCGAGCGCCCCGACACTTAAATATCCGTTACTCAACTTATTAATTTTAAAACAAATATGACCTCACAAAACAATCGGGGCTTACCAGTGGTAAGAAACAGAGATTAAATTTAACAAGAAAATAATCAAACTTCGGCAAACCGAAGTTCATATACCCTTGCAGCTATTGCAAAAACTAAATATTCTTGAAAACATTAAAATTATTGATTTACTTGATTAGCAGCTTAATTATTCGATAGTTCCGATGGCAGCTATATGATATCGTTTTCCGAGCTTAATAAAATTAAAAGCGTAATTCTAAACTGCAAATTATTAATAAGTCTAAAGGAATTAAAAAAAAAAATTACAAAATAGAAAAGTTACATTTAAAAAAATATTGTATATATTTTTAAAGTTTCTATTGGAGCTATATGATATAGTCGTCCGATTTTTATGAAATTTAAACCGTAATTCTTAAATATTTAAACATTACTTTGTGTCGCAGAACTAAGAGAAAAACTAAAAAACAGCTAAGTTATAATTTTTTTTTATTTTTCTCCGATTGTTCTTATAAAAGCTATATATAAAGTCATCCGATTTTGATAAAATTTAAACCGTAATTCTGAAATAATTACTATATGTCGAAGAACTAAGAAAAAAATTAAAAACAGATAAGCAATAAATTTTTTTCCGATTATTCCTATGGGAGCTATAAATTTAAAACGTAATTCTGAAAAAATTAACCATTACTATATATCGAAGAAATAAAAAAAAAAAAAAATAAAAAAACAGCAAAGTTATACCCTTGCAGAGGGTATTATAATTTCAGTCAGAAGTTTGCAACGCAGTGATGGAGACATTTCCGACCCTATAAAGTACATATATTCTTGATCAGCATCACTAGCAGAGTCGATCTAGCCATGTCCGTCTGTCCGTCTGTCAGTCTGTCCATCTGTCCGTCCGTTTCTACGCAAACTAGTCTCTCAGGTTTTGATCAGCATCACTAGCAGAGTCGATCTAGCCATGTCCGTCTGTCCGTCTGTCAGTCTGTCCATCTGTCCGTCCGTTTCTACGCAAACTAGTCTCTCAGTTTTAAAGCTATCTGCAAAAAACTTTCCCAAAAGTTGTCTTTCTATTGCAGGTAGTATAAAAGTCAGAACGAGCCGGATCGGTCGACAATAGCATATAGCTCCCATAGGAACAATTGAAAAAATAAATAAAAAAAATTATAACTTTGCTGTTTTTTAATTTTTTTTAGTTCTTCGTCATATAGAAATGGTTAAATATTTCAGAATTAAGGTTTAAATTTCATCAAAATCGGACGACTATATCATACAGCTCCCATAGGAACAATCGGAAAAAAAAACAAAAAAAATTATAACTTTGCTGTTTTTAAATTTTTCTATTAGTTCTTCGACATATAATAATGGTTAAATATTTCAGAATTACGGTTTAAATTCCATAAAAATCGGACGGCTATATCATATAGCTCCAATAGGAAAAAGCGGAAAAAAAAACAAAAAAAATTATAACTTTTCTGCTTTTCAATTTTTCTTTTAGTTCTTCGACATATAGTAATGGTTAAATATTTCAGAATTACGGTTGTGAGCAGTTGAATAACTCATGCAAGCAGTGGCCTACCAGTTACCAGTTACGCGGCGAACTCGCCCGTAGTAACGGTAGTGCGGAGAGAGAGAGTGGTGAACTGAGCACCAGACAAAGCCAAGGAGAGTCCGAGAGGGACAGCAATACAAGAGAGAGCGGCGAAGGGCCGTGGGCAGAAGGAAGTAACGGGACGGCACCGGACTTTGGACCCTGATATTGGTGCCGTGCGCAGAGGGCGAAAGGTCGAACGATAAAACCGTGGACTTTGGACCAGGAGGCAAGGAGAAGCCGATAACTAGCGGTAAATGGAGGCCTATATAAACCGGCCGAGCGTAGGAAGCTGGATCAGTCGATTTCTACCAATTCAAGAAGTAACAGTCATCAAGTGAACAAGTAACCAATGAAACATCGTGAAGGAGCAAGTAAAGCCGTGCGGAGTCATCAAGGAAACAAGAACGCTACGTCGAGACGTTCGGGACTTAGAGCTAAAGTCTCCGAATTGAGACACAGGTAGCTGAGGTCCTTACGGCATCACACGGCTAAGTCTTCTGTCGCGATTTGAGCTTGGCATCCCACCCGGCGTGTCCGACAAAGTGAACAAATAGAGTCCTTCGACGAAGAACCGTGGGCTCAGAAGCAAAGTGTCTTGAACTAGCTACCTGCCTACAAGGACTGCATTGGCGAACTCCGGCGTATGCCTGATCGTCCTGCAGGAGCTGTACAAGGTCCTGGTGCGACTAGCCCGGAAGGACGCGCTTTTGTTCAGCTGGTATCTCGAAAGGCGTATGCGTTGAGAGCACAGCGGTCCACCGCTAGAGTCCCAGAACGGCAGCTTACCGAGTCGCCAACAAGGAGGGGAGTCTGCCTACAAGGGCTGCATTGGCGAACTCCGGCGTATGCCTGATCGTCCTTCAGGAACTGTACAAGGTCCTGCTGTGAATAGCCCGGAAGGACGCGCGTTTGTTCAGCTGGTGTCTCGAAAGACGTATGCGTTGAGAGCACAGCGGTCCACCGCTAGAGTCCTAGAACGGCAGCTTACCGAGTCACCAACAAGGAGCGGAGCTGGTCGAGATAGCTGGAGGCAGAACAAGGACAACGAGGACCCCAGGACGACGAAAACGAGCGTCGAACGAGCAGCCTATACTTCGAATTCTTAAGCCTGCGGCAGAGAGGGTAGGGTGGAAGCGTTCGTCTAGAACCTGGCGTTTGACCCAGGGACTGCGTTGGCGGCTTCCGGCGTACACCTAAACCGTCAAGTAGAAACTGAGCCGACGTCCGGTGCGACCGGCCGGGACAGAGCAAGGGACAGGAGGCTGCGGCTGCGAAAGGCGTACGCCTTGAGAGCACAGTGCCTGTTCACCCTAGTCTGGGAACGGTGACGCATCCTAGTCCCTGTACACCCGCCGAGCCAAGGGTGGCAGAAGACATCGCAAGCGAAACCGGCGAGGAAGACACCACTTCGCAGCCGGCACGCTCCAGCGAGGCGTTCAACGTGGGAAGGAGACGACGGCAGGACGTAATTCCTCATAACCATTACACCACCCCGAGGGTCAAGTCGGCGAATAAAAGATCACTGCATACTCCCAATCTTTCTGTGTGTTTTCACTAGTCAAAAGAGCGGTCACGTATACATATATAAATTTGGTGGGACGAACACTTACATCTTCTGAGCTAGCCGCACGACATTCGTAGCGAGCAGATAATAAAGAAAATCAGTTCGTTACATCTGGCGCCCAACGTGATTGTCCTGACAGTGAAAATACAGCAATAAACAGAAATAGGGAAAAATTGGATCTATCTCCTCAAGAAAGAGGATTTCCCAAAGGTGGCAGCCAAGCTTGGCATTATCCTGGAGGGCAAGTCGGACGACATGCGAAAGGCCCTTTCAGAGTATGTTACGAAGACACAAAACGACCCAAGAATGGCGGAAATTTGGGCTGAGCCGGAGGAATTGTACGACAAACCAGGCTCGAGCGGCAAGTTACAAGTCCCAGACGCCGAACAGCTCATAGCCAGCCTGGGCGTTGAGAGCATGAAGGAGGCAGGAAGATCCAGGGGCCCAAGCCAAGAAAGAAGAACAGAACAGCAAAGGCCCAGCGCACCAGACTATGCAAAAGTCGCGAAGCAAGTCAGGGAATGGTCGTTCAAGTTTGACGGCACGGAGAAACCACTGGAGTTACTGGAACAAGTGGAATGGTCAGCAAACACATACGGTTTGAACCTGAACCTCATTCCCCGAGCCATGCCTGAATTGCTGCAAGGCAAGGCCCTAAAATGGTTCATATCAAACAATAAACACTGGAGGACATGGGGAGAGTTCAGCGACAGTTTTCAAACGTATTTCCTGCCAAGGGGTTTCTTCACAAAGCTCGCAGATCAGGTCAAACAAAGGAAACAGGGCTTTAGAGAGTCGTTCAAGGACTATATGGTTGACATGCTGACCATGATGAGACCACTTGGTTACTCCCCAAAGGAAACACTCGAGCAGATAAAAGAAAACTGCACGCCTGACCTGAGGATTTCCCTGAGGACGTATAAGATAGACGATCAAGAAAACAAATTCTCGCGAAGCAAAACAACAGCACCACAAGTCACGTGTAGAAGGTGCGAAGAGGAAGGCGGACACCAAGCACCTATTGACGGTCCAAGCCAATGGACTCCAAACACCTACAACCACTAGAGCACGTTATGGAGGCCACCCAACACCAGAGACCACCCAGCGCAGCTCTAAGAGCCCACAGGTCACAGACACACATCGTGAACCCACACAAAGCTTGTAGACGGTGTGGCGGTCACGGACATTGGGCAAGAGGATGCCAAAACCAGCGGCTGCTTTTCTACTGGACTTGCGGCAAGGTGGGGGTTAGGAGTGTAGAGTGCTGCCAGAGATCGGGAAATGGGTCGCAAGGTGTTGTCTCTCCAAACTAACTGGCGATTTAATCGAAGAAGAGCAGCAGTTATCCGCTGCGGTACAGATTGGCAGAACCTCACACAAAGCCACAATCGACACCGGAGCAACAGCGAGCTTTATAAGCGAGGAGCTGGCGGATATACTGGCTGCTAATGGAAAGATTACAAGGACGAGAAGGCAAGTTAGGTTGGCAGATGGCAGGTGCAGCGGGATAAACATGCAGCTCGAGGTGGAAATCGAATTCGGCAATAAGCGATTGCCCATGAGCCTGTTGATCTTACCAGGAGTGGTAGACTCGCTGGTGCTAGGATGGAAGTTCCTCACAGGAGTCGGCGCCAAAATAAGGTGTGCCGGACATACAGTGGTGATCCCAGAAAGAAGAAGGCACAACGGGTGGTTAGAGGAAAAATTGTCGTGGCAGTGGTGCAAACCAACTCTGAGGAATGCGACGTTGGAAAATTCCTAGAGCAGGAGCTCGCGGAATTTCGAACAATGAGTGGAACATCCAACATAGCCGAGCACCGAATCACCATGAAGGACGACAAACCAATCAAACAGAGATACTACCCGAAAAATCCAAAGGTTCAAGGGGATATCAATGCGAAAGTCGACGAGTTGCTGGAGAAGGGATGCATAGAACACTCGAGAAGCCCGTACAGCTCCCCGATAGTCATGGTGAAGAAAAAGACAGGTCAGTGGAGGCTTTGTGTCGACTTTAGACAGATCAATGCCAAATCCATCAAAGATGCTTATCCGATGCCAAGGATAAATTACATATTGGACCAGTTGAGGGAGGCGTGATACATAAGCAGTCTGGATTTGAAAGATGGATACTGGCAAATTCCTCTGGAGGAAAATAGCAGGCAATTCACGGCGTTCACAGTGCCAGGAAAGGGGCTTTTCCAGTGGAAAGTAATGCCATTTGGTTTACACTCCGCCTCGGAGACTTTCCAGAGAGCACTGGACCAGGTTATTGGACCGGAGATGTCACCACACGCGTTTGCATACCAAGACGACATCATCGTGAAGTTTTCCGACGCCTTAAACAGGCTAACCTGAGGATAAATCCTGAAAAATGTCATTTCTTCAAAAGCGAACTGCTTTACCTGGGACACCGCGTTACGGACCAAGGAATCGGCACCGATCCCGAAAAAGTAGCAGCCATAGCCGAGCTGGAACCACCCACAACCATCCGGGAGTTGCGCCAATACTTGGGCGTAGCATCGTGGTACAGGCGATTCGTGCCCGACTTTGCGCGATTAGTAAAACCACTAAATGATCTATTGCGGAAAGGCACGAAATGGACATGGACTCCTGAGCACCAGCAGGCATTCGAGGAGGTGAAGGCAAGGCTAGTGGCCGATCCTGTGCTGGCATGCCCGGATTTCGATAAACCATTCGTACTGCAGACGGACGCAAGCGATTATGGTATAGGGGCAGTCCTGACGCAGGAAACTGAAAGCGGCGAAAAGGTCATTTCATATTCAAGCCGGACCCTGAATGGCGCGGAAAAGAACTATTCAACCAGCAAAAAGGAATGCCTGGCAATCGTGTGGGCAATCCGGAAGCTCAAACCATACTTGGAAGGATACCACTTCAAGGTGGTGACGGACCATATGGTGCTTAAATGGTTGAACAGCATCGAAAGTCCCTCAGGAAGAATAGCGAGGTGGGCCCGGAGCTGCAGCAGTATAATTTTGAAATATCATACAGGAAGGGGCAGCTTAACGTGGTCGCTGATGCACTGTCAAGACAGCCTCTACCAGAAGCCTTTAGGCTAGCTAAAGAAACTCCGGAGGACACGCAGGGAACATGCAGCTGGATCAAGGATATGTGTGAGAAGATTAACAAACAGCCACAGAAGTTTCCGGACTACATCATGGAGGGAGGCGCATTGTACAGGCATATCCCGCACAGAGCAGGCAGCGAAGACGTGGCAGCATGGAAGCTCTGCGTCCCACGGGGACTGAGGGAAACAGTCCTGAAGGAGAATCACGACTCACCAGCTGCTGGACACGTGGGAAGTCGGAAAACGATCGCAAGGCTGGCGGCTCGATATTACTGGCCAGGAATGCATAGGGACGCCTGAGCACACTTACGGAAATGCGAGACATGCCTCAAGTACAAGCCCAACCAGATGCAGGCAGCCGGGAAAATGCTGACGCAAATACCCGAAGAACCATGGGCAACGGTATGTGCAGACTTTGTCGGACCATTGCCCAGGTCGAAGCATGGCAACCAGATGCTGCTAGTGCTGATAGATAGGTTCTCAAAGTGGACAGAATTGGTGCCAATGCGAGCAGCAACGGCAGAAACACTTCAAAAGGCGTTCCGAGAAAGAGTCATCGCTAGGTTCGGAGTTCCGATGGTGGTAATAACGGACAATGGAGTTCAGTTTGCCAGCCGCGCATTCAAAAAATTCCTCAGCGAAATGGGAATTAAGCAACAATTCACGGCACCATATACACTGCAGGAGAATCCGACGGAAAGAGCAAACCGGACAGTTAAAACCATGATAGCGCAGTTTGCGGGACAGAACCAGAGGAATTGGGACGAGAAGTGGCCGGAGATTATGCTAGCGGTAAATTCAAGTACGTCGAAGTCAACAGGGTACTCCCCGTGTTTCCTCACGCAGGCTCGAGAGTCTCGACTGCACAGCGCCCTGTACGACAGTGAAACCATCGGCACAGGAAAGCAGACGGAAACGCCTGAAGATAAGGCCAATAAGATGAAGGAGATTTTCGAAATTGTGCGCCGGAATATGGAGAAAGCTGCTCAGGACCAAGCCAGGCATTACAATCTACGAAGGAGGCAATGGAATCCAACGATAGGGGACACAGTCTGGGCGAAGGAGCACCATCTGTCAAAGGCAGCCGAGGGTTTCGCGGCAAAGCTAGCGCCGAGATATGACGAACCGTACACGGTAATAGACTTCGTCTCACCAGTCATTTGTAGAATCCGCCACAAGGATACACAAAAAGAACGAACAGTCCACGTCAGTGAGCTTAAACAACAAACACAAGAACTCGGTACAGACAAGCAAGGACAACACAAGCAGGCAACAACATCAGGTAGTGCGGACTGTAGCGTCGGGCATAAGAGTCTATATAGACCGCAGGGTAACACGAACATGCAACGACAAAAAGTACAGACTATATCGTCGGGCATAAGCCAGAGTCTATATAGACCGCAGGATAACACGAGCATGCAACGACAAAACGTACGGACTATATCGTCGGGCATAAGCCAGAGTCTATATAGAACGCAGATAAAAAGGAGGCACAGTGACCCAGACAACGAGGCAAACAGATTCTGCGTCGGGCATGAAGCCAGAGTCATCCGTTAATACGCCGCGAAGAATAAGGTGATGCACAGGACAAGAAACCGAAAAGACCGCAGGCCAACAACAATCCGTAGCGTCGGCAGACTCTGTACGAATCGAGGAAGACCACGACCAGATCGTTGTTTCCCGAGGAAAGAAGGGAGACGGTACAGCTCGAGAGCTTTACCGTAGCATGCCAAGCCGGAAAACACTAAAATAACGCGCACACACATAAACGGCCACAGTTAATTAGTTAGCATGCCAAGCCGGAAAAACACGAATATGACGCGCACACACATAAACGGCCACAATAAAAAAAAAGGAAAATACACACACATGAAAGGCACTACGGATGATCCGGCAATCTGAAATGAGAAATATACATGAAAACCGGGGTCGCAGGGAAACAAACCACTTGCCAACTAAATGCAGAACGACGCAAGAAAGCGATAAGCCGAGCAGGGTCATTGACACCGGCCCCAAGGGCAGGAAAGGTCAACTCTGCAATCCTGGGCCAAGCTTTGGGGAAAAAGAAAATAAGTAAACATGAAATAGAAAGGAAATTGCGCTTACCATAGCATTGTGCGGAGTCACTATAAACAAGGGATGGGGGCGTTTCGATTCATGGTGGCCAATTGGCCCTACACGATAGGGTCGATCGGTGGGCACAAAATACTGGAAATATCGGCACAAGGAGTCACGCTGTGGAAAACGCCCCGTTGGGTCACGGAACCGATAACAATTGGAGACCGATCGGTTGGGCGGAGAGTGACCATACAGCGGAGAATCACACGGGAGAATATCTATATCACCGAAAACAACTGGAGACCGATCGGCACGACGTAGAGTGACCATCCGACGGAGAAGGCAAATCACGGAGATCGAGAAAATCATCGGGGGAAACGTCTGGGCGGGAATTCAAAAGTCTTCGGGGGAAACGTCTGGGCGGGAATTCAAAAGTCTACGGGGGAAACGTCTGGGCGGGAATTTAAAGTCTACGGGGGAAACGTCTGGGGCGGGAAATTCAAAATCTGGAAGGAGGATCGGCGCTGTGGAACTCAAGAAGGAGCTGTGAGCGTCGTGGGAACCGTCTGGAGGAGCAAGTCGATTAGAAGACTACAGGCGAACGAGGACAAGTACGAGGAGACACGTCGAGGGAAGGATGTCAGAATGTGGAGTATACCAAGGCAGAGAGAACAGCGAGTCTCTTTTTCATTCCCGAAATAAGGGGAGAATGTGAGGAGTTGAATAACTCCCCACAAGTTAAGAAGCAAGCAGAGTAAGCGCATGCAAGCAGTGGCCTACCAGTGACCAGTTACGCGGCGAACTCGCCCGCAGTAACGGTAGTGCGGAGAGAGAGAGTGGTGAACTGAGCACCAGACAAAGCCAAGGAGATTCCGAGAGGGAAAGCAATACAAGAGAGAGCGGCGAAGGGTCGTGGTCAGAAGGAAGTAACGGGACGGCACCGGACTTTGGACCCTGATATCGGTGCCGTGCGCAGAGGGCGAAAGGTCGAACGGTAAAACCGTGGACTTTGGACCAGGAGGCAAGGAGACGCCGATAACTAGCGGTAAATGGAGGCCTATATAAACCGGCCGAGCGCAGGAAGGTGCATCAGTCGATTCTACAAAGTCAACAAGTAACAGTCATCAAGTGAGCAAGTAACCAGTGAAACATCGTGAAGGAGCAAGTAAAGCCGTGCGGAGTCATCAAGGAAACAAGAACGCTACGTCGAGACGTTCGGGACATAGAGCTAAAGTCTCCGAATTGAGACACAGGTAACTGAGGTCCTTACGGCATCACACGGCTAAGTCCAGGCGCTTTGTTACAACTTCTGTCGCGATTTGAGCTTGGCATCCCACCCGGCGTGTCCGACAACCGTGGGCTCAGAAGCAAAGTGTCTAGAACTAGCTACCTGCCTACAAGGACTGCATTGGCGAACTCCGGCGTATGCCTGATCGTCCTGCAGGAACTGTACAAGGTCCCGCTGCGAATAGCCCGGAAGGACGCGCGTTTGTTTAGCTGGTGTCTCGATAGGCGTATGCATCCTAGAACGGCAGCTTACCGAGTCACCAAGAAGGAGCGGAGCTGGTCGAGATAGCTGGAGGCAGAACAAGGACAACGAGGACCCCAGGACAACGAAAACGAGCGTCGAGCGAGCAGCCTATACTTCGAATTCTTAAGCCTGCGGCAGAGAGGATAGGGTGGAAGCGTTCGTCTAAAACCTGGCGTTTGACCCAGGGACTGCGTTGGCGGCTTCCGGCGTACGCCTGAACCGTCAAGTAGAAACTGAGCCGACGTACGGTGCGACCGGCCGGGACAGAGCAAGGGACAGGAGGCTGCGGCTGCGAAAGTCGTACGCCTTGAGAGCACAGTGCCTGTTCACGCTAGTCTGGGAACGGTGACGCATCCCTAGTCCCTGTACACCCGCCGAGCCAAGGGTGGCAGAAGACATCGCAAGCGAAACCGGCGAGGAAGACACCACTTCGCAGCCGGCACGATCCAGCGAGGCGTTCAACGTGGGAAGGAGACGACGGCAGGACGTAATTCCACATAACCATTACACCACCCCGGCCGAGGGTCAAGTCGGCGAATAAAAGATCACTGCATACTCCCAATCTTTCTGTGTGTTTTCACTGGTCAAAAGAGCGGTCACGTATACATATATAAATTTGGTGGGACGAACACTTACATCTTCTGAGCTAGCCGCACGACATTCGTAGCGAGCAGATAATAAAGAAAACCAGTTCGTTACACGGTTTAAATTTCATCAAAATCGGAAGACTATATCATATAGCTCCCATCGGAAAAATCGGAAAAGGAAACAAAAAAAATTATAACTTTTCTGCTTTTAAATTTTTCTTTTAGTTCTTCGACATATAGTAATGGTTAAATATTTCAGAATTACGGCTTAAATTTCATCAAAATCGGAAGACTATATCATACAGCTCCCATAGGAACAATCGGAAAAAAACCAAAAAAAATTATAACTTTGCTGTTTTTAAATTTTTCTATTAGTTCTTCGACATATAGTAATGGTTAAATATTTCAGAATTACGGTTTAAATTTCATCAAAATCGGACGACTATATTATATAGCTTCCATAGGAACAATCGCAAAACAAATACAAAAAAAATTATAACTTTTCTGCTTTTAAATTTTTCTTTAGTTCTTCGACATATAGTAATCGTTAAATATTTCAGAATTACGGCTTAAATTTCATCAAAATCGGACGACTATATCATATAGCTCCCATAGGAACATTCGGAAAAAAAAATGAAAAAAAATTATAACTTAGCTGTTTTTTTAATTTTTTCTTAGTTCTTCGACATATAATATTGGGTAATTATTTCAAAATTACGGTTTTAATTTCATCAAAATCGGACGACTATATCACATAGCTCCCATAGAAATAATAAGAATATGTCGGAGAACTAAATTCATCCCCTTGTAAGTCGTCATTGCTGGTGAATTGATCGTTTGGTTCTTGATTGCCTGAACTTAATTCTGGCAAATGCAGCGAGTCTTCGATGCTTTTGTTGCTCATCCTTCTCTCGTAAGGACCAAACACGTGTCTATCTCACGCCACGCTACAAACCAGAAGAAAAAGAGAGACCAGATCTAGCAACGCATACGAAGCCACACTCGGCCTCAGCTCGCAAACTGAGTCCCCATTCTACCAAAACTAATATCTAGTATATCTAGTATACCAGCACAACCCATGGTCATACCTGTCGAAATGCTTCACTACATACTCTCCGACACGGCCATTCTGACATAGACACGTCCTCGTGTCTACAATAAACCTCTCAGTTTCATTCCAACATTATAATTTTATTGAATACTTCAGAAAAACTTAACCAAGTAATCTCGAATTCATATTACAATCATAATGTTCTCTTATAAACCATTTCTTTCATTTACATTTTCACTCAACAGATCATTTAAACATTATCAAATTATAAATTAATCATTACAAATCATTAAATCATAATCCATGAAACAGAACTTGTCTTATACTAGCCAACTTCGTCCATCGCCAAACGCATTGGCTTCACGCATTCTTTTTTTTTCTTTCTCGTCCATCGCCCAACACATGGCTTCACGAATTCATTAACCACATCGCTCGTACATCGCCCAACACTTGGCTTCACGAATTCATCAATCTCATTTCTAAAGCAACCTTCGTTCATCACCAATCACATGGTTTCACGACACTCTTCTGTTTCAACATACTTTTCCAACAGACTTTGTGCTTTATAATTTACATCAACTCTTCTGGAATTTGCACATCCGGTAACTTTCTCAAACTTTCGTGTGGATATTTGTAACGTCTATTGTTCTGTGTAGACTTTAGAACGTATCGATCTCCGTTCAAAACCTCGACCACCAAAAAGGGTCCTCTGAACTTTGGATCTAAGTTTGTTTGTTGTCTCTCACTGTTTTTAAGTAACACAAAGTCGCCCACACAGAACTTAATTACCTTAGCCATATTCTTATTAAATTTTGTTTTCTCATACCTAGCGACCTCTTCCATGTTCTTAGCGGCTAGCTCTCTTAATTCGATCTTGTCAAATTCGGTTTCAGTATCGCCAATAGGAATCAACCCCATTGGACGCGCAATCTTACCGATCAAAAGTTCTAAAGGACTACACTTAGTGCTACGATTAACTGTACAGTTAAGGGCTAACTGAACGTCCCCTAGTGCATCTTGCCACGATCTAGGGCTTGTCTCAACAGCCGTCAACAGATTTTTAAGTGTGCTCATAACCCTTTCAACTTGGCCGTTGGCTCGACTTGCACCTGTTCCAATTAGATGTAATTGTATCTTTTGATTAGAACAAAATTGCGCAAACTTTGTACCCGTGAAGCTGCGCCCCTGATCTGCAATTAAACGTGTTGGCACACCAAAAATGGCAATCGAAGATTTCATTGCGCTTATACAAGTATTAGCATCCAAAGAAAAGGTGTGAAATAGATAAACATATTTAGTAAAAGCGTCGATTTGTACTATGATATATTCTTTACGATCACTTTTCCCACTTAGTTTTCCCGAAATATCTTTGTGTACTGTGTGCCAAGGAATGCTAATTTTTGGAATTGGATGTAATTCAATTTGAGGTTTTCCAGACGTACTCTTAGACACTCTGCATGTAATACAGTTCTCCACAAATCTTCGGACATATTTTGCCATACCAGTAAACCAGTAATGATCGTACACCTTGTCTAGCGTTTTTTCCCAACCTAAATGCATGATAGACTCATGTTCCTGATTTATAACTGACCAGCGGAACGTACGAGGAACTACAGGTAAACAACGAGTTCTGGAATGCCTCTGAATCTTTCTATACAAAACATTTGATCTCATTTCATAAGTGGCAACTAGTGCTAATGGTAAATCGTCATTCTCAACTTAGTTATGATTTCTAATATTTCTGGATCCCTTTGTTGTTCCACCAGTATCCAGTTTTCTGATATTTCTGTTAAGTCAATTCGCTTCTCTTCTATTTTATTTGGTACAGACTTAATCTTTTGGCACACTGGATTCCTAGATAAAAAGTCCACGTGTGCCATGCGTTTACCTTCTCTGTATTCAATTTCGAAATCAAATGCCTGTAGAAACTCCCACCAACGATAAACCCTAGGTGACAATTCGACTTTATTTCGAGAAGATTTGATTGAATTACAGTCAGTAAAAACCACGAATTTTCTGCCATGCAGATAATGACGAAAATGTTTTACAGCATTCACGACAGCCAGCGTTTCCAATTCATAGGATATATATCTGGACTCACAGGAGCTAGTGGCTCTACTATAGTATTCAACCACGTGAGGCTTAGAGTTTATGCGGTGCAAAAGGATTGCCCCATACCCTATAGAACTGGCATCGGTATGCAACTCTATCGGAAACTGTGGATCGAAAATAATCAAAACAGGCTTGTTTGTTAATACACTGATGATTTTGCTGCGTATTTCTTCATGCTGTACTTGCCAATCAAAACTATTCTTTTCAGATGTGAGAAAATATAACGACTTCATTAATTGTGAAAAACCCGGAATGAATTGACAAAAATATGACGCTAACCCAATAAACTGTCTCAGAGTAGCAACTGATTTCGGTGGAGGCAACGCCACTAGCGATTCTATTTTGTTTAAGTTTGGGCGTATTTCCCCCGCTTTTATCTCGTAGCCAAGGTACCGAACTGTAGTTCTCAAGAAGAAGCACTTTGAAATGTTAAATGAGAATCCTGCCTTCACTAGAACGTCTAATACCAGTTGCAGTCGCTCAAAAGCTTCTTCTTTTGTTTCCGAAACAATTAATATATCGTCCATATAAACGATTACAAACGAATGAGCCAAACTACCAAGTGCTTTCAGTACAGCTCTTTGAAACACTGAGGGTGCGTTCTTTAAACCAAAGGGCATCGAAAGAAATTCGTACTGCCCATCAGGAGTAACAAATGCTGTATATTCAATTGATTCGGGGTGCATTCAAATCTGGTAATAGCCGCAAGCCATGTCAAGAGAAGTGAAATAGTTAGCTCCCCTAAGTCTAGCTATTTGATCTGAGATCAACGGTAATGGAAACTTATCCGCTACTGTATTTTTATTCAACTCTCTATAGTCGACGCAAAGTCTTGCTGTACCATTTTTCTTCTTTACCAATAATGCAGGACTAGCAAAAGGTGAACTACTAGGTCTGATGACTTTATACTCGATTAATTCATTAATTTTAACTCGTACTAGTTCCCTTTCGCATGGACTAAATCTGTATGGCCGCCTTTGTACAGTCTTAGTCGGTTCAATCAACCGAATACGCATTTCCTCAGTACTCACACGCGTTTGCGGAGTGCCTTCTGTAAACGATTTTGAATGT
Organism: Drosophila elegans; assembly: GCF_018152505.1. Classification (NCBI taxonomy): domain Eukaryota; kingdom Metazoa; phylum Arthropoda; class Insecta; order Diptera; family Drosophilidae; genus Drosophila; species Drosophila elegans. The sequence continues at coordinate 295,771 of NW_024545782.1, read as the reverse complement.
TGCTTTAGCAATGATATTAACATTTCTTTTTCATTTCCGACCACTTCAGTTTCAATGTTATCAAAATCAATAGGTTGAACTGTTTCACAAACATTCACAGCTTTAGTTTGAATAATCTTAAAATTATCATAAGACACTTCTACTGAAAACCCTTGAGCCAATATTTCTCTGCCAATTACAATATTATTCGTCATGCATTCATCTGGTACTATGTGGAACAAAACTACTAAAGAATTACCATCAACCATGATGTTTGACTCAACTTGTACAGTGCTGTAAGTATTGGCATTGCCTATTCCCTTTAGAGAGATAACGCTATGAATCCTCTTACCAACTAACTTATTAGAAACACTTTCTTTAATTAATGAACACTCAGCTCCCGAATCAAATGTTATTGGAAATCTCTCACCATCAACCAGCATACTCGATTTAGGCTCCACCACAGTGCACAGCTCCACTCTCTTTTCCGATCTTACTCTCGATCCGGTATTCTGCACTTTTTTTTGACAATTAGTGGCAATGTGTCCCGGCTCCTGACATCTGTAACAAGTTACAATTGGCCTTTCCTGATGAGACTTCCCAGAACGCCGCTCCTTTTCAGTTGACGAGAACTGAAATCCTAGTCCAGATCTGCAGTCTTGCTTTTTATGTCCTGGTTTTCCACACTGATAACATTTTAGATCAGCAGTTTTAGCCCGCTTAGTCTCCGGTTCCCAGTTTGGTGCAATAGGACGCTCCTTCAGTGCAGAAAATACTTGCAGCTCCGCTTGCAGCTCACGTCGATTGCTGATATGCGTTGTGTGTATCATTCGTTGTAAACGCCGGTCGAAATTAGCCATATGCCCAAGAATCAAAGCGATGGAAATTTGTTCACAATTTAAATTACGCAATTTTGTGCACAGTGACGTCACGCTGCGGCTCGCAAAAACAGGCAAGCTCTCACCGTTCCTTGGGCGACTATTTAGAAGATTAAAAATAACAGCGGCTGGCGTCTCTGAAGACTCGAAACGCTGCTCAAATAATTGCCGGAACTGTTGCCAAGTTATTCCTGGGTAGCATATTTGTGACAACCACTGGGCCGCTGTGCCTTCCAAGGCCTTACTCAGCGCTAATATAAGAGCGCTGTCACTTAGCGGTTTCGTTTGTAAAATTATGTCGACCGTAGCGCACCACTGCGTGGCATCCACTCCAGCAATGTCCGGATTATATTTCGGCAAGCAAATCTCGCCAGTCTGTTGTACTGTGCTCGCCGGCATCTGTAGTTCTTAACCAGTTCCAGAAAATTCCGGTTTTGTTGCTCCAACAACGCGAAGACATCCCTTGACAAAGTTTGGTTAGGGCCGAATCCCACTTCTGATGTCGGAGAACTAAATTCATCCCCTTGTAAGTCGTCATTGCTGGTGAATTGATCATTTGGTTCTTGATTGCCTGAACTTAATTCTGGCAAATGCAGCGAGTCTTCGATGCTTTTGTTGCTCATCCTTCTCTCGTAAGGACCAAACACGTGTCTATCTCACGCCACGCTACAAACCAGAAGAAAAAGAGAGACCAGATCTAGCAACGCATACGAAGCCACACTCGGCCTCAGCTCGCAAACTGAGTCCCCATTCTACAAAAACTAATATCTAGTATATCTAGTATACCAGCACAACCCATGGTCATACCTGTCGAAATGCTTCACTACATACTCTCCGACAAATATATAAAATAACTATCTAATAATAGAGCTGAAAATCATCATAGCTTCAAGGTTTTTTAACATATACGCAAGTAAATCATAATTTTAATGTTTTCAAAAGTATTTAATTCTTGCAATTGCTGCAAGGGTATGTGAACTTCGGCTTGCCGAAGTTTGCTTTCTTTTTGTTTTTTATTTTTATTCCGATTGTTCCCATGGGAGCTATATGCTATAGTCGTCCGATCCGGCGCGTTCTGACTTATATACTACCTGCAATAAAAAGACAACTTTTGGGAAAGTTTCATGCAGATAGCTTTAAAACTGAGAGACAAGTTTGCGTAGAAAAGGACGGACAGACGGACATTGCAGGATCGACTCTGCTTGTGATGCTGATCAAGAATATATATACTTTATAGGGTCGGAAATGTCTCCTTCACTGCGTTGCAAACTTCTGACTGAAATTATAATACCCTCGCTAGGGTATAAAAATTACAAAATGGAAAAGTTACATTTAAAAAAAATATTTAATATAGTTTTCAATGTTTCTATAGGAGTTATATGATATAGTCGTTCGATTTTTATGAAACTTAAACCGTAATTCTGAAATATTAAAACATTACTATGTGTAGAAGAACTAAGAAAAAAACTAAAAAACAGCTAAGTTTTATTTTTTTTTTATTTTTTTTCCGATTGTTCATATAGGAGCTATATGATATAGTTGTCCGATTTTGATGAAATTTAAACCGTAATTCTGAAATAAATAACCATTACTATATCTCGAAGAACTAAGAAAATAATTAAAAAACAGCTAAGCTAAAATTTTGTTTAATTTTTTTCCGATTATTCCTATGGGAGGTATATGATATAGTCGTCCGATTTTGATGAAACTTAAAGCGTAATTCTGAAATAACTATCCATTACTATATGTCGAAGAAAAAAAAAAATGAAAAACAGCAAAGTTATAATTTTTTTTTTCCGATTGTTCCCATGGGAGCTATATGCTATAGTCGTCCGATCCGGCTCGTTCCGACTTATATACTACCTGCAATAAAAATACAACTTTTGGGAAAGTTTCATGCAGATAGCTTTAAAACTGAGAGTATAGTTTGCGTAGAAACGGACGGACAGACGGACATGGCTAGATCGACTCTGCTTGTGATGCTGATCAAGAATATATATACTTTATAGGATCGGAAATGCCTCCTTCACTGCGTTGCAAACTTCTGACTGAAATTATAAAACACTCTGCAGGGGTATATAAATGGGTAATAGATATAAAAGAACATTTTCTGTTTTTTAAAAAATAAACAAAACATAATACAAAATTTCACAAGAAAGAAAGCAAACTTCGGCTTGCCGCTAATGCTATTGCAAAAATTAAATATTTTTTTAAACATTAAAATTATGATTTACTTGCGTATATGTCTAAAAACATTGAAGCTATGATGATTTGCAGCTCAATAATAAATAGTTATTTTATATATTTTTAATATTTCTATGGGAGCTATATTATATAGACGTCCGATTTTGATAAAATCTAAACCATAATTCTGAAATATTTAACCATTGCTATATGTCGAAGAACTGAACAAATAATTAAAAAACAGAAAAGTTATAATTTTTTTTTTTTTATTTTTCCGGATGTTCCTATGGGAGCTATATGATATACTCGTCCGATTTAGATGAAATTTAAACCGTAATTCTGAAATATTTAACCATTACTATATGACGAAGAACTAATAGAAAAATTTAAAAACAGCAAAGTTATAATTTTTTTTGGTTTTTTTTCCGATTGTTCCTATGGGAGCTGTATGATATAGTCTTCCGATTTTGATGAAATTAAAGCCGTAATTCTGAAATATTTAACCATTACTATATGACGAAGAACTAAAAAAAAATTAAAAAACAGCAAAGTTATAATTTTTTTTTTTTTTTCAATTGTTCCTTTTGGAGCTATATGCTATAGTCGTCCGATCCGGCTCGTTCCGACTTATATGCTACCTGCAATAGAATGACAACTTTTGGGAAAGTTTCATGCAGATAGCTTTAAAACTGAGAGACTAGTTTGCGTAGAAACGGACGGACAGACGGACATTGCTAGATCGACTCGCCTAGTGATGCTGATCAAGAATATATATACTTTATAGGGTCGGAGATGTCTCCTTTACTGCGTTGCAAACTTCTGACTGAAATTATAATACCCTCTGCAAGGGTATTAAAAAAAGCCAACTTCGGCAAGAAGAATATATAGGTACCTTTAAAGTTATAACAATTATTTAATATACATATTTATTTTGTCTGAAAATTTGTATTTAATGCAGACTTACCAAATCATAAAAGAGCTAGTGCCCCGACACTTAAATATCCGTTACTCAACTTATTAATTTTAAAACAAATATGCCCTCACAAAACAATCTGGGCTTTGGTGGCGCCTTCTGGCAATCTGCATGCTGGCAAATACAAGCTAAAACGGAACATCGCCAAAAACTTTCAGTCGATAGATTTATTTATTTAAAAGTGACATGACCGACTTTCGCGGTTTGTGGGCTGATGTCAGACAGGCCGCAAGAAGCCCAGCGATAATAATGGGCGAGAAAGCCGAATAGTACATAGTTTTAAGCCTGCATTGAGCTCGTTCAGAACATGCGTGAATTTTTCTTAAATTATGAACTGTTATATTGGGCGATTTTCGGAAATTTGTCCAAAATACCCGAAAGATATATATATTTTTGAGTAATGGAAAAGTTTTTTTTTTTAAATAGAACAATAACGGAACTTTGTGCTGTCATCACAGGTGCTGATTTTGGCCAAAAGAGTAGAAGAAATAAAAAAAAATCAGTAATAAATAATCAGGGTGTTTTTTTTATATATATAAAAATCTAAAAGTTTAACAAAACTTCGGACAAAAGTGTCGTTTTTTGAGTTAAAAAAGTAGTTTTTCTTATGCCACGTTGACATCTTTCTACCAATGAAATATATCGTAATTTATTTTTTTTCAACTTGAAGTCGATTGATCAGTATATCGTTGAGTTATACAGCCCTGTTCCAAAAGAAAGATTTACACGGAGTCGAATTTCCCAGACCCGTTTCCATTTTTCACTTCCGAAATACTTGCACGGAATCTAAGTTCCCTCTGTAAATTCTCTCTTAACTTCCGCAAAAAAACGCACCGAAACTTTTCGCCAAGCATTTGGATGACGGATTCAGATCCGCAAGAACAGAAATTAATTTTTACCTTATTCTTTTATGTTTTAAGAACATTGTTGCATAACAGATTTGGTTAATAGTAACATATTTGACTTTTTAAAAATTATTTTGTGATGGCACCTCAGGATCGCTTCGATTCTAGCCTACTGGAGTTTTGTAAATCCGCCGCTTCTGTTCTAGTTTCGGAACGAATTTGATAAAAAACAAGAAAGAAACAAACTTCGGCAAGCCGAAGTTCATATACCCTTGCAGCTATTGCAAGAATTAAACATTTTTGAAAACATTAAAATTATGATATACTTGCGTATATGTTTAAAAACATTGAAGCTATGATGATTTGCAGCTCAATTATTTGAAAGTTATTTTATATATTTTTATTATTTCTATGAAAGCTATATGATTAGACGTCCGATTTTGATAAAATTTAAACCATAATTCTGAAATATTTAACCATTGCTATATGTCGAAAAACTAAACAAAAAATGAAAAAACAGAAAAGTTATAATTTTTTTCATTTATTTTTCCGATTGTTCCTATGGGAGCTATATGCTATAGTGTTCCGATTTTGATGAAATTTAAACCGTAAGTCGGTAATATTTAACCATTACTAAATTTCGAAGAACTAAACAAAAAATTAAAATACAGCAAAGTTATAATTTTTTTTCATTTATTTTTCCGATTGTTCCTATGGGAGCTATATGCAATAGTCGTCCGATCCGGCTCGTTCCGACTTATATACTACCTGCAATAGAAAGACAACTTTTGGGAAAGTTTCATGCAGATAGCTTTAAAACTGAGAGACTAGTTTGCATATAAACGGACGGACAGACGGACATGGCTAGATCTCTACTAGTGATGCTGATCAAGAACATATATACTTTATAGGGTCGGAAACGTCTCCTTCACTGCGTTGCAAACTTTTGACTGAAATTATAATACCCTCTGCAAGGGTATAAAAAGCAATGGTTCTCATGGTACGAAAAAAAAAATATTATTTTCTTGGGACTTATTTTTTAGCAAGCGTATTTCGGTTTCTTTTAAAATGGTTAGATGTGTAAACTATCTAATTTGTGTTTTTGTTCCTACTACCCCTTAATTTAATGTACTTATTGTGCAAAACGTGTTGTGTTGGCACCTTTTTCATCGTCTTTGGCAACTTTGGCACTGCTTTGCTACACTGGTGCCAAGCAGCACCCGTTGGCCAGGAAACGAAGGACTGCCGCAAGCTAGGCAATCCAGGGATCCAATTTTCTCAATAAGGAAAAGAAATATATCTTTGTCAATCCGGTAAGATTGCAAACATCTGCAGAACTTTCAGTTATTAAAGCAATTTCGAAATAATAGTTACTGGCGATCTGGCAAAAAAATAAAAGGTTAGCATTGCATCTTAAATTTGTGTTATTGCGTTTAAAGTCCAACAGTTGTTGTCTTCTCAACTCGATATTTGCCAAAAGTTGCAAAAACATTGTTAAAATCAAACCAACAATCTTTGAATTATTTGCAAAGTTGCAAAAACATTGTTAAAATCAAACCAACAATCTTTGAATTATTTCGGGCAACACAGCTGATTTTCACACGAGTGGTTCAACACTTTTGTTGGTCAGTTTCCATCACTGCCTTTAAAATAAGTAGAATATCTTAAAAAACATCAAGTTTTGACCGTTTTCACCATATTATCCCTACGAGAGCTATAGGATATAGAACGTCCAATCGGCCCGCGCCTTAACCCTCAAGGTACTCATAAAAAAACACGATTTGGAAAGATTTATGTCAATAGCTTATATACTGCGGAAAATATCAAGATCAAGGTATGCATAAAAATACGACTTGGAAAGATGCATGTCATGTTCTTGCAAGTTATATCCGATTGATCCTATGGGAGCTATAGGATCATGGCACTTTTCAATCTTGATCTGCGTACACATGGTTTAGGACGACTGTGAAAGTTTCAGATAGCTAGCTTTTAAACTAAGCTCTTAAACGGTATTAAACCAGACAGACAGACGGACAGACGGACATGGTTATATCGACTCCCCTATTGATCCTGATCAAGAATATATATACTTTATAGGGTCGAAAACGTCTCCTTCACTGCGTTACCAACTTCTGACCAAAATTATAATACCCTCTGCAAGGCTATAGTAAGATTTGGAAAGATTCATGTCAATATCTTATATACTGCGCGAAATATCCTGAAAAGTACACATTTTTAAGCTATTTCAAGTGTTCAAGGCTAAGATAAAAAAGAAAATATATAATATATACATATATACAAATATAGTTACCCAATAGTTATATATGTATTACTTGTTTAAAACTTCGCCAGCATCTTGTTTTTCAATTTATCCGAATCACCTTCCGTTATACAGTCCATTGTTAAAGAACTGTCAGATAAAGATCAGGTCACAGTTTTGGCGATTTTAATATACCGAATGCGACTTTGAAAAACTTTCTTTTAGCGCAGCATGACTTAATTGACAGCTTGCTTGACATTGCGCTATCTCAAGAGAACCATGTTCAGTATTTTTTGGGGTCGTGTTGCATGAACCCTTCCGTGTTCTTTGTAATAATTATAATAATCAAAATTGCAGTTCAACCTCTATTCCTGTCTTAAAAACTACAACTTTAACATATTTGCACCGTACTTAGTTTAAGTTTTTTTTATAAATGACTCTACCATATATTGGTTATTTAAGTTTTCCTCGAGAACTCGATAATTGCACACTGAATGAAAAGCGCGCGTAACAAGCTCGTGCTTGGGTCATTGGGACACTTGCTTGTACTGTTTATAGTGCATCAACCTTCAACAAAATAATGCATAAAACTCCTTCATTTATATGTGTGTTCCGTTAAAATATCCGTCAAAATGCAATAAACCTTAATGGTTTAATTAGGAGTCATCAAAACTTAAAAATGTCAAGTCCAGACTTTATAATAAATATAAAATATGTGCCTTTTCCAGATACATAAGAGTTCGGTCTAACTTGACTGTGCTTATCGGCCAGCTATATAGGGCTTATTTATATCGTTGTAGGATCCAGTTTACTAGATCCAAAAAAGTTTTATAATTTTGTCACACTTAGCTTGAGCGCGCCTCTTAACCAGTATCGCTTTCATTTCTACGGCAAACACCGATCAGGCAATTGCCCAGTTTTTACAAACGACGTATTCAGCTCCGTCCCGTTTTCAATCGGTCCTATTCAGATGCCATGTTAAAAAACACACTTTATTTTACATTTAAATAAAAGTTCAGTACCGCTGACATTACATCATTTATTAAAAAATACATTTATTTTTAATTTAAGTGTGTGGGCAGTCCTGCTGTCACCTCTGCTGCATTACATCATTTTATTGAAAAAAATTCATTTTAAATATAAGGACGGTTCCGCTTACACAAAAATTTGCACCAACATGTTGAACTATACCATTTATATTGAAAATTAATAAAAGTCAGACACGCTGACACAAAGATTCACACCAACAATTTTAAAATACACCCATTTATTTTTGAAATTAAACAAAAGGTCAGTACCGCTGACACCCACGCATACACTTATTTATTCTTATAATTAATAAAAGTCGGTAGCGTTAGCAGGTAAACATTTAAAAAAAATCATTTTTAAGATTATTAAAAGTCAGTCCCGCTGACATGGGACTCACTCAGTTTTTTTTAACAAAACCAGTTTTTTTAAATTAACACAAGCCAGTCCCGCTGACATACATATATACAACAATAGGCCTTGCCATATCTATGTACATTGAAAAGCCTATTGGAATTTCCCACAACAAAATAAAACACCAAAGTTAGTCAAGCTAAGACTAAGTCCATCCTGCCTATAGTTTATGGTCTCTCTCATTTCTCATACTTAAACAGAAACAAAGTCTGAATACGAAGCATTAAATTTAATACAAATACGATTTCTTCAATTTTGCACAAAATGCGAAACATTGAACAAAATAGAGACAGCTGTAGCAATGCATAGCACTTTTAGACACCCGGTTCGAGGTAGTAGATATAGATTTCAAAACCGCGTTAACGACAGGCGAAGAAAACGTTCCACAGGCGGATCTCGCGACACAACAATTCAACCTCTATGAAGACGAGTTGTTCCGAGCCAAAGCAATTCTCAAAGATTTTCTTTCCGAGGTTCTTTTTGCAAAAAATTTTCGATATAAAACGGCTTAGTGCAGACGAAAGCAAGGTTATCCAGAAAATCCAAGCCACCATTATAAGCTGTCTTGGGGTCCTTTAAGCGCAGCAAGTTTCTACAGCTGACTGGGGTCTCTTCATCCAAAACATGAATTTTTATGATTACCAACGCCGAAAACCAGTGCCTTATCCTACTTGAGGCAATCGTAATCAAACGATTAACCAATCTGCTTCCGTTCATTTCCATAACCAAACCAAAATTCACAAGTCTAGATCAATTCAATTTTGTAGACCCAACCTTCTCCATGGCTGCAGAAATTGACCTAGTACTAGGTAGCGACATCACCCCCGGGTATTTCTAAAATGCATCAAAATTGCTCTATATAACAATCGGCTCGCTTATCTCACTGTGTTTGGATTAACTAGTGTTCCCCTTCCCAACAGCTCTTTTTTTAATGGTACGTATTTAGAAATGGGACAAGAACAGACGACTCTCTCTCTCTCTCTCTCTGCTTCTGTTCTGTTTTTACCGGCATTTTGAAAGTAGACTTATTTAGCAAACCAAGAGCAGATGGGTATGGCGGCGTGGCTGTTTATGTCAGAAGCAACATCAAATCTAAAAGCTTGAGAAATAGACCACGAAATAGAAGCAATAGGCATTCACACTCTTAACTTTAGACGCAACTTTAATATTTTTAGCATTTATATGGCTCCAAACTCTAACATTACCTAATTCCAGACAATTCAGGTTTTCTCTTTCTTAAATAACTCTTCAGTTATTGAAGGAGATTTCATTGCGAAATATACCAATTTTGCCACATCGTCGAACGTATAAGTGAAAATTGGCGCTTTATATGCCTCAATGATGCCCCTTTCTTGCGAAACCCTCGTCACTTCTCGGCCATTGATTTGACCGTCTCTAGCGACTCAAATTTGACAACAGGATCACAAACAGTGCCCATCAGCCTAAAGCCATTGAGAAGAACGCTATCGATGTAAAAACCCATGGTACAAAGATTTTACACAATCGCATATTTCATGTCTTCAATCATACCAATTTTAACAATTTCAATGATCGAGGATCGACTATCAAAGCGAATACAGTAACAATGCCTTAGATAGATAGTAGATAAAATGTTTAGAGTGAGCAAAGAAGCAAAGAGTTGGAAGATGCGAGACTGCTCTCTGAAGCAGACCAAAAGCTAATAAGGAGACGAAGATTTTCTTCAGATGGTCAAGGGCACTCCCTTCATCGCCAAGTCTACTCCGCTTGTTCAATCTATCTCTCTTAGCTCGTACCCTCCGGAACCCTTTCGCCTCCAAGATTTTAAATATTTCATAAATACGAGAAACCCAATCTCTGCTAGAGGTTTTGACGGTTTATCTTATAGTATGCTTAAAAAGGCTTCCCACGGCCAAACAAGGAACCATTTTCAGCCTGATTCCATTGCCATTCCATTGTTAGTGGAGTTTTTAAATGTGCCCATTTCCATTGGCGCATTTGCATTTAGCTCATGCTACTCCGAAATGTGAGTGGCACGAACAGCTGATCTGGGTTTGTTTTCTTTTAAGTTGTCGCAAATCAAAACGAATATATTATAAACAAGAAAGCAAGCAAACCTCTGCAAGCCGAAGTTCATATACCCTTGCAGCTATTAAAGAAATTTAATATTCTTGAAAACACTAAAATTATGATTGACTTGAGTGTATGTTTACATTGAAGCTATTTTAAGTTTATTTGATAGTTCCTATGGCAGCTATATGATATCGTTTATCGAGTTTAATAAAATTAAAAGCGTAATTCTGAACTGTAAAATTATTATTTAATCATAAAGAATTTCTAAAAAAAATTACATAATAAAAAAATTAAATTTTTTTAAATTTTATTTTTTTAATATTTTTAGGGTTCCTATGGGAGCTTTAAGTTATAGTCGTCCGATTTTGATGAAATTTAAACCGTAACTCTGAAATATTTTACTATTACTATATCCCGAAGAACTAAATAATAAATTAAAAAACACCAAAGCTATATTTTTTTTTTATTTTTTTTCCGTTTGTTTCTATGGGCGCTATATGCTATAGTCGTCCGATTCGGCTTATATACTACCTGCAATAGAAAGACAACTTTTGGGAAAGTTTTATGCAGATAGCTTTAAAACTGAGAGACTAGTTTGCGTAGAAACTGACTATTGAATAGCCCTATTCTATTATAAAATATCATAACAAAACACTGAATTTAGTATTTTGATCAGACCTATAATCTGGTCACATTTGGATTTGTCTCTTTCCTTTTTTCACGATTCCTGTGCATGTGGCGTGTGTTATTAAAAGCTCACAAAATAATAACTAAAATATAAAACCAATCTCAGTGTGTTATTTGTCTTGGTGCTAAAGGATTACAAAAGGTTATGGGCCCAGTCCGCGTTCGTTTAGAAAATTAAAAGTAAAAAAAACAATTTTTCAGTTTATACACACGCGAGTGAATATGTACATGATGGACAAATCAAAGCGAAACATAAAACCGTTTGACGGTGAGAAAGATTCAGTTTGGAAATTTAGAATAAGAGCACTTCTTGCTGAACAAGACATATTAAAAGTAATTGATAGTGAGAATCGTGATGAAATAGATGAAAGTTGGGTTCAGGCAGAGAGGAGCGCTAAAAACATATTGATAGAGCGTTTGAGTGACTCCTTCTTGAATTTCGCAACGAGCGACAACACAGCACGCGAAATTCTCAGAAGTCTGGATTCCGTGTATGAACGAAAAAGTATTGCGTCGCAGTTATCTGTGCGCAAACGGTTGTTGGCGCTTAAACTCAAGAGTGAGATGGCACTAGTGAACCACTTTATTATTTTTGATGAACTAGTTGGCGAACTTTTAGCGTCGGGGGCTAAAATGGACGAAATGGATAGAATCTCGCATTTCCAGGATCATATGACGGGGTAATTACAGCAATAGAGACACTTTCAGAGGAAAATATAACGCTCGCGTTTGTAAAGAACCGTTTACTAGACCACGAAGTAAAAATTAAAAACACTAATAACGGCACTAGTAGCAAGCTAATGCAGGCTGAGGCTAAAACTAAATTGAACAATAACTACAAAAACAATTATAAAAACAATATTAGCTCCAAATTTAAACAAAAATAATTACTGAAAATAACACAGAGAATAACAAACGAGCGCACACTGCAACCGCAAAGCCAGGCTTCGCGTTCATGCTGAAAAGTGTATATAAAAATGTTAATAATTCAAAAGTGAACGTGAATTTTATTCTTGACTCGTGTGCTACCGACCACCTCATAAACGATGAGGCTTTATTTATGGACCATGCTGATCTGGAAACTCCAATAAAAATTGCCGTTGCTAACCATGGGAAGTATATCTTCGCAACAAAGCGAGGAGTCGTCCGTCTAAAAAATGAATATCAGATAACGCTGGAGGACGTACTGTACTGCGGAGAAGTTGCAGAAAACCTGATATCGGTCAAAAGTCTACAAGAGGCTGGAGTAACAGTAGTATTCGACGAAAATGGAGTTAAATTGAACAAAAACGGTGTCACGATTACTGAAAACACAGGTGCGTACAATATGCCAGTTATTGAATTTAAAGAATATAAAGTTAACTCGAAAAATACAGATTTATATAAACAATGGCACGAAAGGTTTGGTCATATAAGTAAAGGAAAAATGTTAGAAATAAAAAGAAAGAATTTATTTAATGATAATCGTCTACTTGATAATGTTAATCTTTCTGAGGATATATGCGAAGCTTGTTCGAATGGAAAGCAATCCAGATAACGATTTTCTAAATATAAAATTAAAGAGCATATAAATAGACCTATTTATATTATTCATTCTGATGTCTGTAGTCCGATAACACCAACAACTATTGATGATAAAAATTACTGTGTAATTTTTGTGGATCAATTTACCCATTATTGCGTCACCTATTTAATATAACATAAGGCAAAAAGTGAAACACACTTTAATCTTAAAATTGTTAATCTATATATTGACAACGGTAGGGAGTATTTATCTAATGATATGCGTGAGTTCTGCGTTTAGAAAGGAATAAGTTACCACTTGACTGTACCATATACTCCACAATTAAATGGAGTTTCAGAACGAATGATCAGAACAATTACTGAAAAGGCTCGTACCATGGTAAATGGTGCCAGACTAGATAAATCTTTTTGGGGTGAAGTGGTGTTGACGCCGTGTGAAATGTGGCAAAATAGAAAGCAGATTTTGAAATATTTAAAAATATTTGGTTCGACTGTTTATGTGCATAACAAGATTAGGAACCGAAAATTTGACGATAAATCGTTTAAAACTATATTTGTCGGGTACGAACCAAATGGGTTAAAGGTATGGGATATTGAAAATGAGAAATTTATGGTTGCCAGAGACGTAGTTGTAGATGAGACAAATATGGTAAACTCTAGAGCTACTAAAAGTGAAATCCTGAATGATAATAAGGATTATAATAAGAAAATTAAATTCCTGAAGGAGAGTAAGGAATGTATGCCCCGGAATGAAAGTAAGGAAGGTGTTGAATGTAATTTCCAGAATGAGAGTATGGAATATTTTAAGCAAGGTTTCCTGAATGAGAGTAAGGATACCGTAAATAAAAATTTTCAGAATGAGAGTGTGGATTATTTTGAACAAGATTTCCTGAATGAGAGTAAGGATAAAGTAAATGAAAATTTCCAGAATGAGAGTATGGAATATTTTGAACAAGATTTCCTGAATGAGAGTAGGGATAACGTAAATGAAAATTTCCAGAATGAGAGTATGGAACATTTTAAACTAAAAATCCTGCATGAGAGTAAGGATAACGTAAATAAAAATGTTCAAAATGAGAGTTTTGAACAAGAGATCCTGAACGAAAGTAAGGATAGCGATAACAACAGTGTCCTGAATGAGACTAAGGAAGAAAAGCAGCCTAGAAAAATTTCAACAAATGAAATTGGTAATAAAGCTAGCGATATAACTAGAAGAAGCGAAAGATTGAAAAATAGACCACACATATCTTATAGTGAAGATGATCTAAGTCAAAATAATTTTATAATAAATGCTCACACTGTTTTTAATGAAGTTTCTTATTCATTTGATGAAGTACAAAGTAGAAAAGATAAGTCTTTATGGGTCAAAGCTATCAAGGTCGAACTCTCTGCTCATGAATTAAAAAAGACATGGACTATTGTTAAAAGGCCTGAAAATAAGAACATTGTAGATTGTAAGTGGGTATTTACTTTGAACCATGATGAAAAGGGAAATCCAATTAGATATAAAGCAAGACAAGTTGCACGCAGTTTTACACAAAAATATCAAATAGACTACGACGAAACGTTCGCTTCTATTGCGAGAATTTCTAGTTTCCGTTAAAACTGCTTTTCTCAATGGTACGCTGAAGGAGGAAATATATATGAAAGTTCCTCAAGGAATTATTTGTAATCGTGAAAACGTGTGCAAATTGAACAAAGCCATTTATGGGCTCATACAAGCAGCTAGATGCTGTTTTGAAGTTTTTGAGCAGGCATTAAAAGAATGTAGATTTAAAAATTCACCCGTTGATCGTTGCATATATGTTCAAGATAGAGGCGATATCAAGAAAAATATTTATGTCTTACTATATGTGGATGACTTAGTAATAGCAACGTCAGATATAAAAGTATTAAACAATTTTAAGCAATACCTAATGACAAAATTAAGAATGACTGACTTGGGTGAAATACGTTACTTTATTGGAATGAAAATAGAAATTGGCCAAGATCAGATATCTTTAAGCCAATCTGCGTATATTAAAAAGGTTTTAAATATAATGATATGGTTGGGTTTTATCTGGGTTTCCCCAAACCTTGCAGCAAATGCTGGATCTTATTGTAACACTTCCCAGAATGCACACTAGTTACATTAAAATAAGTAATAAAGTAACTATTGAACTTTAAGTTTGGTTTAACGTTGTGAAATGTTGTTTTTGCGGGGGCGTATTGAATAGCCCTATTCTATTATCAAAAATAACATAACACAACACTGAATTTAGTAATTTGATCAGACCTATAATTTGGTCATATTTGGATTTGTCTCTTTCCTTTTTTCACGATTCCTGTGCATGTGGCGTGTGTTAATAAAAGCTCATAAAATAATAACTAAAATATAAAACCAATCTCAATTTGTTATTTGTCTTGGTGCTAAAGGATTACAACACGGACGGACAGACGGACGGACATACGGACGGACAGACGGACGGACGGATATGGCTAGATCGACTCTTCTAGTGATGCTGATCAAGAACATATATACTTTATAAGGTCGGAGATGTTTCCTTCACTGCGCTGCAAACTTCTGACTGAAATGATAATACCCTTTGCAAGGGTATAAAAATCATGAATCATGAGTTTACGGAAATCTTTAATGCCCAGTAGGGATTGATAGCAACAATGCTATCAAGGCATTTGTCAACTTGATCGACAAGGAAGGGGAGCTGATGGTGTTGTTTGACGGGTTTGCAAAGGATTCCCGTATATGTGGGAGTTTTTTCATGCCAGACATGCAGCACTAATGCATTGTGGTACTGTGACCAGGATTTGCTGCGCTTGCTCTGGTTTTCAGCAATTTTTACGCATAATAGATTTTATATTCGACAGAACTAAAAAAAATCGTTAAATATCGATATTTTCCAGTATTTTTTCTAAATACGTTCGGGCGATCGATTTTTAATCGTATATATTTATTTTATTTTAATTGCGGAATTTAACCTTATGGGATTCCCTGTTTAAATAAATGCGCATTAGGCTAAATCCGTTTTAATGCGCCAATGGAACCCGGATATGAAAGGTGAGATTCCTGAATGCTAGAGGAAAATCCAAGTAGTTCCGAGAAAAATCTAGACACATCAGAGGCTCGCAAGCCCAGAGCCATCTGCCTCATCAAAACACTGCTTAAATCAGTAGAAGGGTTAATTAAACTCAGATTTGACAAACACATTGACTGTAACAGGCTCTCCCAGAGTGTTCATGTGCTTCCAGGAGACACAGGTCTACGTCATTGCAAAAATGACTTGATCAATAAAATTCAACTCCCTGAATCTGAAGGTTACAATGTATCAGGCCCGACTAGATTTTTCAGTTTCCTCGACATCCGAGTGTTGAATAAAGGTAGTAGCAAAGTGGTCATAAGCAAAGGCGTGTGCCAAGGTAGTGGACTTAGTACAACTCTATTTAATCCTTACGCAGTAGACAAACACACTCTAAGCAATAAGAAATGCATTCTATTCCAGTACGCATGAATCTGTTGTGGTCTGCTTTAATTTTATATAAAAAGTTCTTCCTAACGCTACAATTATAATACTTATAATTTAATGCACTAGCCACACATGATATGTTAATTTGTAATCATTAATTTTAGTTTGACGTTACAACAAAATATTTATTTGTGCTTATATTAAAGCTTCTTGAAAGTGTGAAATTTATTTTGCCTCTACCTGCCCTGCGCTACTAATATTCGTTATAGAGTTTGGTAATTGTTTCCATAACTTTATTGCATAGATAAAGTATTGCCGTTCAGAAAGCAAGGATCTATGCATAATCTGAAGAATTTTGTTTGCTCTTCGCGAAGTGGAGGATCTAAGTGTTTTAAAAAGATTGCTTGGCTCTTTAGTAAAAATTATTTTTTGTAAGTAAACTAACACTATCATTTTCATTCAGTCTTCCAAGCGGACTTAACATATTTATACGCAAATCCAGTGACGTGATCAAATCGATGCTGATTAAATACGAATCTCGCAATGCTGTTGTAGGCATTTTAATTTTGTGCTGGCTGATTGAGTCACAGTTTGCAGGCAACAGCAGCATAATTGTGGGTAAATGATTTCTAACCTGATAGATTGATCTAAGTAGACCATACGTCCTTCCTACAGCTAAGTTAATGTGATTCTTCCAGATCAGCGTATTGTTGAACACAAGGCCCAAGATAGCAGCTTTTTCAACGTATTCGATAGGAATGCTGTATGGAATCACTGCTAATTTTCATTTTTAAAGTATAATTATATAAGTTCACGATTACATATGTTTACACAATCAGTTATTTTTTTTAGGAGACGACTCAAATACATCTGGACATCATCTGCGTATATATGAACACTACAATTTGATAACACAAAAGGGAGATCATTTACATAAAGAGTAAACAACAACGGACCAAGAACAGTACCTTGAGGCACACCACGTTTTATAAAACAAAAGAAAACGAGACATTTGAAATTACAACAGATTGACGACGATTTAAAAGAAATGATGACATAATCGTATCGTATCATATTGTTCGATATTTTTAAGATTGCTTACGTGTCACTACGCCGGCCTCCCAGATACCTCCAAAGTGGGGTCCTTCCGGGGGAATAAAATGCAACGCAGTTTTTTCTTTCCCGAGTTGAGATGCAACCGCGGAATTTTCCGGTATTATTTTCGCCAACTCTTCGTCTAACTTTCTTGCTGCGCCTAAAAAATGTATCGTCCTTCAATGGAATACTACCACTTGAATTAGTATAAGTAGTTTTAATAAAATTGTTTTCACAAATTTCAGTTTCAATGTAATTTCTATCCTAATTTTGCAAATCCCAGGAACTTGTACTTGTACTTCTTGTACTTCAATTGTAGATGCAACTATTGAATGAGTACTCTTAGACTTAGTAGAACCAGAAATAATCCAACCAAAATATGTATTTTGACCTCACAGGCCATTAATTTTTGCAAAACCTTTATTTATTTTATGTGTTTATAAATCTGCTAAAATAATTACATCAACTCGGCCTGGCTTATTACAGTTCAGGTCAGCTTATGAGAAATTTTGACATTTTGATTTATCTGTATTTATATTTCTAATAGGAAGAGCTTTTATTAATTTTGGCAATATTATTGCCTCGGTGACCAATGGCTTTTCAGAATAAGGGGATTTTATTACCATTTTTATTTTATATTTCAATACACTTTTACCTTCAGAAGATATCCCACTAATCTCAGTTGAAGATTATATTTTGTTTGTTTTCGTACCACTTGGTTAGAAGTTCCCAAGCGGAATCGTAGTTTTCTGCGGAACCTAACAATAGTTGAACGACAACTTTTCGCGCTTCACCTTTTAAAGCCGTGTTTTAAAGCCTTGTATGTATCAACTCAACATACAATTCTAGAAAGAGGTCCTACTCTTTGGCCACCGTCAAGTGTGGGCACCTCAATTTTTAGTAGACTTGGCAAATTTTCTATTTTTCCCATCACCCCCAAATTAGTAACAACTTTCTCCTTAATTTGCTCATTTATTTCATTCGAAATATTCTCAATGTCAAATTCCAACTTGCTCTACACTGCAAGCCCCAACTTTTGTTTTTAATTCTGAAATATTTTGCCAGAGTAAATGAATTTTATTTTTTCTAATTCGCAGAGTTTCTCTTATCTGGCTTTGAATTTCTTTAATTGATTTATTGTCATAATGTACTGGACTAAGCTGAATTATAAAAGTATGTTTTTTTATAAATTCCCTTTTTAACTCGATTGGAAACTCTACCTCCACCTTCGAGAAAATTTCGACCACATTTTTCGCTAATTTCCCTACAGGCTTTGTTTATTTCTGACTGCCTTTTAAGCAGATTCAATCTTTGCTGTTGTAGGGCGAGAGCGGAGCCAATAAAGCTTTCGTCCGTTCGCTCTTGCGAATTCGCCCCGTCTCTCGCCATCGTAGCATAAGTTAGGTTCTAAGAGAAATTTTTTAAACATAATAGTTAGTGATCAATCGAACGTCATCGTAGCCACTCCTTTTCGTCATGCTTTCGAAATAGTTTTTCACAAGTTCGCAAATTGACGTCGTCTCGAACTACTGCAGTCACAAGTTTTTTTCTAATACAAAACAGTATTAAATTTTCATGACTGCTTTGCAGCGTAGTAGCGTTTTCTGTCTTCAGGTTAAACAACCCCAATATAATCTTTGTCTTCAATAAGACGACCAACATTGTCTTCAATAAGACCGACGAATTGTCTTCAATAAGACCGACGAATTGTCTGCATAGAGACCTACGAATTGTCTGCAAAGAGACGAACATCAGAGGCCACAATTGGCCCAAACTTTGTAGCTCGGTCGGCTCTCCTAGGCTTTCCTTGCTGTTCTTCAACTTTGTCCTGTCGCCGGCGTTCTTTGTCCTTTTGTAGGCGTTTTCCATTAACCAGTTTTTCTTCAATTTTTGTTGGATGACTCTTTCCTGGATCTTCGCGCGACAAAACGAAATATTTTGTCGGTGACTGCTCGACTTTTCGACCCACTTGGCCTCTTGTGTCCTTTGGTCACAAAGGCAAAGATGTTGTTGCAGGAACTGTGGCTTCGAAAATTAGATTGGGACGAGTCGCTACCGATGCAGTTGCTCACGTCGTGGGAGACGTTTAAAGCGACGCTTCTGCAGCTGCCTAAAATTAAGGTATCGCGATTCGTCAACACAGATCCACAAGTCCCGATTCAAATACATGGTTTCGCTGACGCTTCCATGCGAGCGTATGGAGCGTGCATCTACGTTCGGACTCAAACTGCTGAAGGTTTGAAAGTGTCTTTATTGACCGCCAAATCGAAAGTAGCTCCCCTCAATACCAAAAATTTGGCTTGCCTTGGCTGTGTGCAGCTCACCTTTTAGCAGATCTCTATAATCGTGTCAGGCCATTGCTAAATTCTCCCATTGAGAATGTTTTCCTGTGGACAGACTCCAAAATCACTTTACACTGGATTAAAACCCATCCCTTGTCGTTGTCGGTTTTTGTTTCGAACCGGGTTGCAGAAATTCAGGAGTGGTCGGAGAAAACAATTTGGAGACACGTTCCCACGAAAGTCAACCCAGCAGATATAGTGTCCCGAGGATGTGACGTAGAGGAGCTTACAACGTCCATTTGGTTCGGTGGGCCTTCGTTCTTGCTAGACTCAGAAAATAATTGGCCTGTAAATAAACATTTCGAACTGCCGGCTGATGTAATGTCGATGGAGCTACGCAAATCGGCAATAGCTATCTTAGTCAGCCCAGAGCCAAATTATGTGCTTCAGAAATTAGAGTCCTTTTCGTCGCACCTGAAGCTTCTGAGAGTGTACGTGTGGGTTTTTTGTTTTATTCAAAGGTGCAGAAAAGTGTCGAATCCCTTTGAAAGAAGTATTTCGCCAAGAAAACTGGATTTCGCTTTTGATAAAATTGTCGAAGTTATCCAATTTCACGAATTCACGGACGACATAAGTAAAATTCGGAATAATAAACCGGTAGCAACGAATATTCAAAGGTTAAACCCTTTTCTTCAGGAAAATAAATTAGATTGGTGCTCCTCGACATTGCTACGAGCTGGGGGTCGGGTATTGAATGCTCCTATCCCGTACGAAGCCAAATTCCCGTTGTTGCTGTCTAAAAGCTCACAGTTCGTCAGATCCTATCTGTCATACCTGCACGTTACGAACTGTCACGCTGGCCCACGAGTTCTCGTAAGTCGTTTGCGCGAGAAAATCTGGCTAGTTAATGCTCAAGAAGTCTGCCGACGAACAGTTCGGTCGTGCATACAGTGCTTTCGCTGTAAGCCGCAACTCTTGACGCAAATTATGGGAAACTTGCCAGCAGATAGACTTCGAGCTCTCCGCCCGTTCAATATTTGTGGCGTTGATTTTTATGGTCCCTTCAGCACAACGTATCGTATCCGTGGTAAGCCACCGTGCAAGTCGTACGTGATCTTGTTCGTCTGTTTTGCGTCCAAAGCGGTCCACTTAGATTTAGTGTCTGACCTAACCACTGATGCGTTCTTGTTGGCATTTCAAAGGTTCGTGAGTCGTCGCGGGATTCCGGAGAAGGTGTGGTGCGACAACGCCACCAACTTCGTCGGCGCAGATCGCCACATGAGAGAGTTCCGAGCCCGTCTGGAGGAGCAGGGGGCGGTATCGAATCATTCGCATCAAAAAAAGGATGCGAGTTTGCGTTCATACCGCCCAAAGCACCGCACTTCGGCGGACTATGGGGGGCAGGTGTGAAGTCTGCAAAGCACATGTTCCTTCGGACGGTATGCCAAGACCTCTTGACCGCGGAGGAGCTCGGAACTCTGCTCACCAGCGTGGATGCCGTGCTCAAATCCAGACCCCTCGGAGCTCTAAGCAGCGACCCGAACGACGGCGAGGCCCTGACCCCCGGGCATCTGCTCATCGGGGGCCCTCTTCTGGCCTCACCATCAGCGGCGCTCCCGGACCAGATCAGCCTGACCTGCTTGCGACGATGGCGAGGTGTCTCGTCTCCTAGGCACAACGATGGTCCCGGGAGTACATCTCCAGCCTCCAGCAGCGGTCCAAGTGGCACCAGGGGCAGCCCAACCTCGTCGTGGGAGCGCAGAAGACAACCTTCCGCCCCAGCAGTGGAGGATTGGACGAGTGGTAGCGGTGCACGCCGGCGCCGATAGCAAGGTTCGCGCGGCGGACGTCAGGATGCAGGACGGGAAGTATCGGCGAGCTGTCCACCGACTGGCCCTGTTGCCCGTACTGGGCTGAAGGTCATCGTCCCTTCAGAGGGGGCGGTGTTTGCGTACTAGTTGTAGGGCGAGAGCGGGATACAATAAAGCTTTCGTCCGTTAGCTCTTGCGAATTCGCCCCGTCTCTCGTCATCCTAGTATAAGTTAGGTTCTAAGAGAAATTATTGATATAATAGTCAGTGATTAATCGAACGTCATCGTAGCCACTCCTTTTCGTCGAGCTTTCGAAATAGTTTTTCACAAGTTCGGAAATTAACGTCGTCTCGAACTACTGCAGTCACAAGTTTTCGAGTTGTTAATACAAACCAGTATTAAATTTTCAATATTAACTTAAATTTATCTTATCTTTGGTGCTAGTCGCTGGTGTTATCGCTGCTTTCGCCGTTGCTGTTGATGCTGTTGTTGTTTTGGCCGATGCTTCTAGAAGCTGCTGCTTGTACCAAAAATGTAGTATTTATTTATGGGTAAATTGGGTTTTTGTTTTTGTTGTTGTTGTATTTGTTTTTGTGTTTATGATTTTTAATGCACTTGTATTTTTGTCGTATCGCACACTAAATGTTCACTTATCACAAAAACCGTGTTATCTGATATTAATGCCATCAAGCTGTTATATATCAACCTTTACCTCTGTTTCAAGACGCTTTAAATTAAAAACAAAAAAGATTCGATTCGATTTTGCTCATAATGTTATACTCTGTTCCTTACCACGGGTGGGGGGAACAAGAATATTTTTATTTTGCTACCTTAACTGCAGTACATACAGGAACTGGTTTTAACTGTGAGTCTCATACAACTGGTGGGGGAAAACAAGCGAGTGCCTCGAAGGACCAAAAAAGTAAAAGAACGCCCAAATAATGAAACGTCTTCATTTGTTAAGATATAATTTCTAACTGTTTTTATTTCATAAAGTTTCTTATCAAGTAACAATGTGATTCGTATTCTATTCTTTTCTATACCCTACGCAGAGACCGCATATGTTTGCCCTGGAGCGAGAGCTATGTTTTGAACCACGCATAAGTCCAGTGAGCAGTGTGGGAAACATTTTTGGTCATAATATTTGGAGACTCAAGTGGCCCGCACTTACAGATTCCAAGTGCTAAAACGGTTCTTTTGCATGGATTAGGTAACAGATCGTAAATTATGGTTCTGGAACGATTGAAAAAGTGACATGCACAGAGCTCATAAAATCTTAACTTATTTCTAATATCCCACGGAGTGCCTTCTTGCTATAGATCACTAACTTGTGAAAACATTCTTAAGTGCGATAAGGGAGATCAGAACTACCCTGATATCACTTATAGTCAAAGACATTCTATGACTGCTCGCAGGTGGTCATTTACTTCAAGTGGCTGCTATTTTCATCTGATATACTTATTTTTATACTTGTTCATGTTTGACTTTTGGGATTTTGGGATTAGTCCTTATACAAGGCCTTTGGTAGAAGTAGGCTGAAATAAGCATGCTCCTCCTTCAACAACTTATCTAAAAGCGCTATGGTCAAGATGAAGGTACACTACAATCACCATCGTAGGAAAACTTTAGGTTT
Organism: Drosophila elegans; assembly: GCF_018152505.1. NCBI lineage: Eukaryota > Metazoa > Arthropoda > Insecta > Diptera > Drosophilidae > Drosophila > Drosophila elegans. Next base: position 272,667 of record NW_024545782.1, on the reverse strand, counting down.
AGTTGCACTTAACCTCAATCTCTGTGTACCATATGGCCGCGGAATTCCCCACAGCAAAATAGTTGCTCAAATCTTTCGCTCATGATCTGCCTGTCTGCGAAGCTCTAAGACGAAATAATAATATCAACCCTAGTTTTGGCAAAGTTTTAAGGAAATTTGAGAATATTCTTACATATATAGCAATCTTGAACACCACATCTCTAGATACAGACAAAATAAATATAGACACAAACTTTTTTAAAGGAGCGGCAAACAATAAAAAATTAGCTAACTGTGCGCTCCACACAGGTTTCTAATCTTGTCAGCCAGGAGTTTAACATTTACTATACGGCCTTTTGATATAACAAATCAGGACAAATAGAATGTTTCTATTCCGACAAAAATTATTTCGTCTCTGTCGGCTGAACATCTTGCTATAGAAAATTCCATCAGTCATGCCTTGTTAAGTATCCTATCCAAAGTATCCTCCTCACAGACAGTAAAAACAGTGCGCACATCCTGTTTTAAGTCATATAAAATAACCACATTGTCTTTAATATAAAGAAAACACCTCCCGCTCGCCACCTAAGCATATGTTAGGTTCTAAGAGAAATTATTATATAAAGGGCAGCCGTCGGCTAACGCCTCGGAACCCTTTCCCCGCGATTCGAAAACCGCACCACAGCAGCCGTTCTTAGGTACGCCTACAATGGTGTCAAGATCGGAGGCTAAAATAGATTCGGTACCCGAATGTGTGTGCTGGACTTTCGCTTCTTCCGAACAAATAAAATTGTGGCCAAAATACCCCATGTTGACTTAACGTACGGATTACCGGGCGACATTGGTAATGCAAATAATAGTTCTGCATTACCAAAATTTATACATGTGTGGTGCCAAAAACGGTTACATGTGTTCCACAATTTATTTCACAGCTTGCCCCTGACCTTTCATCACTAGATATTACGACTTATATCCGTAAAAAAGTCAAAGTGGATAATCTGAAGGTCGAACAGTTCAAGTTTTCTTATGCTAGGAATGTATCATCATTTAAGATTGGTATTCCTTGTGCTTATTTTGCAACCCTGTGCTCAGACAGATTCTGGCCTGAGGGCATATTTGTAAAAGAGTACGAGGCAAAGAAAAAAAATGAAAGTTCAAGGGAAATGGAAAATCCAGTTAAATAGCGCCCTCTTCTTTCTCTTATATTTCAAAAATCAACCTCTTTCTTCTTTCCTATCATAATACAATGGGCTTACTTAATAAGCTCACCAAATTGTACTCTGATAGTTTTTCATTTTTATCTTATGTTATTGTCTTTACCGAAACCTGGATAAAGCCAGAGATTCTCAGCTCCGAAGTTTTTCCAGGTAAGTAGAGTCTTGATTGCTGTTGACTCGAAGCTCAAGTCTGAATTACTAACTTTGAATGAAATGAATGAAATCGAATTTCTAAGTATTAAATTATCGTTCCCTGGTAGTCTTATAAATTATATATTACTTGGTCATATATATCGCCATCATCTGAGAACCACCTTTCCATTGGTCAGTCCATTTGTAATAAACTGTCAGACCGAGATCAGTTAGTAGTTTTAGGGGATTTTCTTTAGGACGTTTACTGGATTTGTGTTTTGTGACAATTCCAGAAGGCGTTTGCGTCTTAAAGACGTTGCCACTTACGTAACGCAGAAACAGAGGTAAAGGAATTTTGAAAAGACTATTAAACGAATCACAACCATCTTATTCATATGACATGTCTAAGGCTAACATAATCCTATGTCCGAGCACTAACCATACAACATATAGACTGGTCATTTCATACAAGGCATTTGGACACAAAAAAACAGATCGCGGGAGGTCCCCCGTGCTCACAGCAGCAGGTCCCTGCACTTCGTGTGCGTTCGAGTTTTTGCTCTCTCATTCTTATTCTCATTTTTATGCTCGCGCACTCATTGCCCGAGTTCAGTAGTTCAGTCGCAGAGAGGCGCTTTTTGAAGAAGGCTGCCCTGCGCTTGAATTCGTCTTTGTATGTATGCGTGATCATGCATTCTCATACACGGATGCATGTGTGCGTTTATTTCATTTCGGCGCATCAAGAATATTTTGTCTTTTGCCACTTTTCAAACTTAGTGCCATAAGAATATGGGCGTATTTACTATTGGGTTATGATAAAAATATGAATATTATATGTTATAATATATTTATTTAACATTTCAGCATACATTTTATATATATACATATATATATATATATATATACATTTTATATATCGCTGTCGTGTCACTTGAAACACCGACTGCTCTTCAGTGGTTAAGAAAACTTCCTTGCCTTGTATGAAATGACCAGTCTATATGTTGTATGGTTAGTGGTCCGAGTTTAAGTGAAAACTCCATTCTCGATAATCTGCATAAGGTTAAGGCCGTCTACTCAACTACGGTGTGCTTAGATACTGCGCAGAGACCCTTGACAGACCACTACACAAATTGATTACCCTTTCCCTAGAAACTTCAGACTTCCCACTGGGTTGGAGAACCGTATTTGACCCAGTAGGTAGCTTGAATGTACAAGTCCAGTTATTAATTTGTGAAGGAACATGTCACCATGGCATGAGGTTGATCCTTGAGGAAGGGCAGGTTCAGTAGACGCAGTCTATCCACGTAAGATGGTAGGTGACGATGAGTATCCCTGTTTACACCACGTAAAGCAAACAAAAGGAACTGTTTCTGTACCGATTACATAAGGTCCTGATAATTGGTATATTGAGGAGACCAAACACACGAGTAGTATTCAAGAATTGGGCGAACCAAGGAAATGTATAAGTGTTTCGTGGTATAGGGATCCTAAAATTCCTTAGACCAACGTTTAACAAAGGCAAAAACCCCTTTTGCTTTACTAACTATAATGCCAATGTGATCAGAGAAGTTTAAGTTGTGGTTGAATAACACTCTAAGGTCTGTAACGAAATGTATGCGTTCAAGATCATTCCACCCAATAGAATATGAAGTGAGGAGAAGCCTTTTCCGATAAAAGGACATAAAATATATTTCGAGTTGTTTAAAAATAGCAAATTCTGGATGCACCAAGAATGCAGATTGTTCAAAAGCACTTCTGATGACTGAGGTAAATTCAAGAAGATTTGTAGTCGTTGACCTTCGTTTCATAAAGCCATGCTGAGTTGGGGACATTACTGAGCTGCGTTGGTGCTGTAGCTGAGCAGTAATAAGCTGTTCAAAAAGCTTGGGGATCGCGCTTAGTTTTGCAATACCGCGGTAGTTTTTAATGTCCGATTTTCTTCCTTTTTTTTTGAAGTGGAATGATACAACATTCCTTTCAAACTTCTGGGGAATATGAATGTTAGAGGGATATCTGAAAAAGTGGTTTACACAAAGCATCGGCACATTTTTGTATAACACAGCTCGGTACAAGTTGTAAAACATCATCCTCACTAATTAGGGGCGAGAAAATACAGTTGGAGTGCGGAAGAGGGTATGGGTAGGATGAAGTGTTATTGTTACTAAAAAACGAGTATGTGGACTGAAAAAATGTTGCAAATAAGTTCGCAATGTCGGAGTCACTAGAAACGGATGTCGTTCCAGGGTGAAGACAAGATGGAAGTTGTTGCGACTTTCGTTTCGAATTAACAAATGCGAAGAGCTGCTTTGGGCTGTCTTGGAATTCTATTCTGCAACGGTTTGGATAGTTATTGCAACATTCGGAATTGTGGACTAAGAAATTTGAACGAGCGATTAAATACCTCGAATGGTCAACTTGCAGCTCGGTTCTAAGGTAAAGTATATCATAAAACTGTTCTACAATGTGTAAGGGATCATCGTTTGAATCCATAAAAGACCAATCGAGTTCCGATAAATGGCTATTCATTTCTGCGAATTTATCTCTTCGAAAACAGCGAAAAATACTGGTTCGATTTCGGGACATGACAGTAATGGAGCTGATGCTTCTGAAGTAACCTTAAGTGTAGGATGGTAGGCGTCCTCAGGATTGGAGAGAGGGCTAATTCGAGTAAGTAAGCATTGGCGAACTCCAAGACAAAAATAAGGTCTTAAACTTTTCTGGAGCAGTTCAAGACTGAGTTAAGTTGTCCTAATCAATAATACCGTCAACAAACTTATGGGCCGTGGTAGGAACGAGAGCAATTGAATCAGTTGATGGCATCCAAGATATGGCAGGTAGCTTATAGTCGCTTAACAATAAGATGATCGTTATAGCCAAGGGTTGAATGAATACTCTGTATTTGAGCAAAATGCTGAAGGTAGAGGCTAAGATCAGAACACAGGAAAATAAACGAGCATGATATAAAAACGAAATAATCAAGAAGCTTATTCCGAACTGCAACAAACTAATATGCCCCCCATACCAATTATGCGTTCAGAGACAAGATCGGACTTGACGGCAATAAGAACACCACCGCCAAGACGCATTGTGCGCACAAATCTATATATCAGCAAAAAGTTCACATTCACATTGGCATCGACGGAGACACTGTTGACGTGCACTTTACTAATTTTGCCCAATAAGCTGCGAACATTCTGGTAGTTTAAGGAGAAAGAATTATTTAGTTTTAGAAATCTGGGGCCCATGGACCCGATGATTAAGCATGTTTACGAACTCGTGAGCAACAACATGTTCAGGCCATATAGAAACATCGAGAGCCTTATTAGGATGTTCCTCACGAAGTCCAATTTTAAACGAAGATATTTCAAGTCTTTTCTTAAACTTGAACTTCGAGACAGTTAGTTCGACTCGAGAAACACTCAGTTTGTCACGCTGGCCCACGAGCTCTCGTAAGTCGTTTGCGCGAGAAAATCTGGCTAGTTAATGCTCAAGAAGTCTGCCGACGAACAGTTCGGTCGTGCATACACTGCTTTAGCTGTAAGCCGCAACTCTTGACGCAAATTATGGGAAACTTGCCAGCAGATAGACTTCGAGCTCTCCGCCCGTTCAATATTTGTGGCGTTGATTTTTGTGGTCCCTTCAGCACAACGTATCGTATCCGTGGTAAGCCACCGTGCAAGTCGTACGTGATCTTGTGCGTCCAAGAATTAGTGTCTGACCTAACCACTGATGCGTTCTTGTTGGCATTTCAAAGGTTCGTGAGTCGTCGCGGGATTCCGGAGAAGGTGTGGTGCGACAACGCCACCAACTTCGTCGGCGCAGATCGCCACATGAGAGAGTTCCGAGCCCGTCTGGAGGAGCAGGGGGCGGTATCGAAACATTCGCATCAAAAAAAGGATGCGAGTTTGCGTTCATACCGCCCAAAGCACCGCACTTCGGCGGACTATGGGGGGCAGGTGTGAAGTCTGCAAAGCACCTGTTCCTTCGGACGGTATGCCAAGACCTCTTGACCGCGGAGGAGCTCGGAACTCTGCTCACCAGCGTGGATGCCGTGCTTAACTCCAGGCCCTTCGGAGCTCTAAGCAGCGACCCGAACGACGGCGAGGCCCTGACCCCCGGGCATCTGCTCATCGGGGGCCCTCTTCTGGCCTCACCATCAGCGGCGCTCCCGGACCAGATCAGCCTGACCTGCTTGCGACGATGGCGAGGTGTCTCGTCTCTCAGGCACAACGATGGTCCCGGGAGTACATCTCCAGCCTCCAGCAGCGGTCCAAGTGGCACCAGGGGCAGCCCAACCTCGTCGTGGGAGCGCAGAAGACAACCTTCCGCCCCAGCAGTGGAGGATTGGACGAGTGGTAGCGGTGCACGCCGGCGCCGATAGCAAGGTTCGCGTGGCGGACGTCAGGACGCAGGACGGGAAGAATCGGCGAGCTGTCCACCGACTGGTCCTGTTGCCCGTACTGAGGGGGCGGTGTTTGCGTACTAGTTGTAGGGCGAGAGCGGGATACAATAAAGCTTTCGTCCGTTAGCTCTTGCGAATTCGCCCCGTCTCTCGTCATCCTAGTATAAGTTAGGTTCTAAGAGAAATTATTGATATAATAGTCAGTGATTAATCGAACGTCATCGTAGCCACTCCTTTTCGTCGAGCTTTCGAAATAGTTTTTCACAAGTTCGGAAATTAACGTCGTCTCGAACTACTGCAGTCACAAGTTTTCGAGTTGTTAATACAAACCAGTATTAAATTTTCAATATTAACTTAAATTTATCTTATCTTTGGTGCTAGTCGCTGGTGTTATCGCTGCTTTCGCCGTTGCTGTTGATGCTGTTGTTGTTTTGGCCGATGCTTCTAGAAGCTGCTGCTTGTACCAAAAATGTAGTATTTATTTATGGGTAAATTGGGTTTTTGTTTTTGTTGTTGTTGTATTTGTTTTTGTGTTTATGATTTTTAGTGCACTTGTATTTTTGTCGTATCGCACACTAAATGTTCACTTATCACAAAAACCGTGTTATCTGATATTAATGCCATCAAGCTGTTATATATCAACCTTTACCTATGTTTCAAGACGCTTTAAATTAAAAACAAAAAAGATTCGATTCGATTTTGATCATAATGTTATACTCTGTTCCTTACCACGGGTGGGGGGAACAAGAATATTTTTATTTTGCTACCTTAACTGCAGTACATACAGGAACTGGTTTTTAACTGTGAGTCTCATACAACTGGTGGGGGAAAACAAGCGAGTGCCTCGAAGGACCAAAAAAGTAAAAGAACGCCCAAATAATGAAACGTCTTCATTTGTTAAGATATAATTTCAAACTGTTTTTATTTCATAAAGTTTCTTATCAAGTAACATTGTGATTCGTATTCTATTCTTATCTATAGCCTACGCAGAGACCGCATATGTTTGCCCTGGAGCGAGAGCTATGTTTTAAACCACGCATAAGTCCAGTGAGCAGTGTGGGAAACATTTTATGACATAATATTTGGAGACTCAAGTGGCCCGCACTTACAGATTCCAAGTGCGAAAACGGTTCTTTTAGGTCTTTTAGGTAACAGATCGTAAATTATGGTTCTGGAACGATTGAAAAAGTGACATGCACAGAGCTCATAAAATCTTATCTTATTTCTAATATCCCACGGAGTGCCTTCTTGCTATAGATCACTAACTTGTGAAAACATTCTTAAATGCGATAAGGGAGATCAGAACTACCCTGATATCAATTATAGTCAAAGACATTCTACGACTGCTCGCAGGTGGTCATTTACTTCAAGTGGCTGCTATTTTCATCTGATATACTTATTTTTATACTTGTTCATGTTTGACTTTTGGGATTTTGGGATTAGTCCTTATACAAGGCCTTTGGTAGAAGTAGGCAACTTATCTAAAAGCGCTATGGTCAAGATGAAGGTACACTACAATCACCATCGTAGGAAAACTTTAGGTTTAGTTGCACTTAACCTCAATCTCTGTGTACCATATGGCCGCGGAATTCCCCACAGCAAAATAGTTGCTCAAATCTTTCGCTCATGATCTGCCTGTCTGCGAAGCTCTAAGACGAAATAATAATATCAACCCTAGTTTTGGCAAAGTTTTAAGGGAATTTGAGAATATTCTTACATATATAGCAATCTTGAACACCACATCTCTAGATACAGACAAAATAAATATAGACACAAACTTTTTTAAAGGAGCGGCAAACAATAAAAAATTAGCTAACTGTGCGCTCCACAGAGATAAGGTTTCTAATCTTGTCAGCCAGGAGTTTAATATTTACTATACGGCCTTTTGATATAACAAATCAGGACAAATAAAATGTTTCTATTCCGACAAAAATTATTTCGTCTCTGTCGGCTGAACATCTTGCTATAGAAAATTCCATCAGTCATGCCTTGTTAAGTATCCTATCCAAAGTATCCTCCTCACAGACAGTAAAAACAGTGCGCACATCCTGTTTTAAGTCATATAAAATAACCACATTGTCTTTAATATAAAGAAAACACCTCCCTCTCGCCACCTAAGCATAAGTTAGGTTCTAAGAGAAATTATTATATAAAGGGCAGCCGTCGGCTAACGCCTCGGAACCCTTTCCCCGCGATTCGAAAACCGCACCACAGCAGCCGTTCTTAGGTACGGCTACAATGGTACCAAGTTCGGAGGCTAAAATAGATTCGGTACCCGAATATGTGTGCTGGACATTCTCTTCTTCCGAACAAATAAAATTGTGGCCAAAATACCCCATGTTGACTTAACGTACGGATTACCGGGCGACATTGGTAATGCAAATAATAGTTCTGCATTACCAAAATTTTTACATGTGTGGTGCCAAAAACGGTTACATGTGTTCCACAATTAAACTACATATTTATTTCACAGCTTGCCCCTGACCTTTCATCACTAGATATTACGGCTTATATCCGTAAAAAAGTCAAAGTGGATAATCTGAAGGTCGAACAGTTCAAGTTTTCTTATGCTAGGAATGCATCATCATTTAAGATTGGTATTCCTTGTGCTTATTTTGCAACCCTGTTCTCAGACAGATTCTGGCCTGAGGGCATATTTGTAAAAGAGTACGAGGCAAAGAAAAAAAATGAAAGTTCAAGGGAAATGGCAAATCCAGTTAAATAGCGCCCTCTTCTTTCTCTTATATTTCAAAAATCAACCTCTTTCTTCTTTCCTATCATAATACAATGGGCTTACTTAATAAGCTCACTAAATTGTACTCTGATAGTTTTTCATTTTTATCTTATGTTATTGTCTTTATCGAAACCTGGTTAAAGCCAGAGATTCTCAGCTCCGAAGTTTTTCCAGGTAAGTATACAATTTATAGGCTTGATCGCCCTTTCAGACTAGGAGCGGGAGTCTTGATTGCTGTTGACTCGAAGCTCAAGTCTGAATTACTAACTTTGAATGAAATGAATGAAATCGAATTTCTAAGTATTAAATTATCGTTCCCCGGTAGTCTTATAAATTATATATTACTTGGTCATATATATCGCCATCATCTGAGAACCACCTTTCCATTGGTCAGTCCATTTGTAATAAACTGTCAGACCGAGATCAGTTAATAGTTTTAGGGGATTTTCTTTAGGACGTTTACTGGATTTGTGTTTTGTGACAATTCCAGAAGGCGTTTGCGTCTTAAGGACGTTGCCACTTACGTAACGCAGAAACAGAGGTAAAGGAATTTTGAAAAGACTATTAAACGAATCACAACCATCTTATTCATATGACATGTCTAAGGCTTACATAATCCTATGTCCGAGCACTAACCATACAACATATAGACTGGTCATTTCATACAAGGCATTTGGACACAAAAAAACAGATCGCGGGAGGTCCCCCGTGCTCACAGCAGCAGGTCCCTGCACTTCGTGTGCGTTCGGGTTTTTGCTCTCTCATTCTTATTCTCATTTTTATGCTCGCGCACTCATTGCACGAGTTCAGTAGTTCAGTCGCAAAGAGGCGCTTTTTGAAGAAGGCTGCCCTGCGCTTGAATTCGTCTTTGTATGTATGCGTGATCATGCATTCTCATACACGGGAGCATGTGTGCGTTTATTTCATTTCGGCGCATCAAGAATATTTTGTCTTTTGCCACTTTTCAAACTTAGTGCCATAAGAATATGGGCGTATTTACTAATGGGTTATGATAAAAATATGAATATTATATGTTATAATATATTTATTTAATATTTCAGCATACATTTTATATATATACATATATATATATACATTTTATATATCGCTGTCGTGTCACTTGAAACACCGACTGCTCTTCAGTGGTTAAGAAAACTTCCTTGCCTTGTATGAAATGACCAGTCTATATGTTGTATGGTAAGTGGTCCGAGTTTAAGTGAAAACTCCATTCTCGATAATCTGCATAAGGTTAAGACCGTCTACTCAACTACGGTGTGCTTAGATACTGCGCAGAGACCCTTGACAGACCACTACACAAATTGATTACCCTTTCCCTAGAAACTTCAGACTTCCCACTGGGTTGGAGAACCGTATTTGACCCAGTAGGTAGCTTGAATGTACAAGTCCAGTTATTAATTTGTGAAAGAACATTTCACCATGGCATGAGGTTGATCCTTGAGGAAGGGCAGGTTCAGTAGACGCAGTCTATCCACGTAAGATGGTAGGTGACGATGAGTATCCCTGTTTACACTACGTAAAGCAAACAAAAGGAACTGTTTCTGTACCGATTACATAAGGTCCTGATAATTGGTATATTGAGGAGACCAAACACACGAGTAGTATTCAAGAATTGGACGAACCAAGGAAATGTATAAGTGTTTCATGGTATAGGGATCCTAAAATTCCTTAGACCAACGTTTAACAAAGGCAAAAACCCCTTTTGCTTTACTAACTATAATGCCAATGTGATCAGAGAAGTTTAAGTTGTGGTTGAATAACACTCTAAGGTCTGTAACGAAATGTATGCGTTCAAGATCATTCCACCCAATAGAATATGAAGTGAGGAGAAGCCTTTTCCGATAAAAGGACATAAAATATATTTCGAGTTGTTTAAAAATAGCATATTCTGGATGCACCAAGAATGCAGATTGTTCAAAAGCACTTCTGATGACTGAGGTAAATTTAAGAAGATTTGTAGTCGTTGACCTTCGTTTCATAAAGCCATGCTGAGTTGGGGACATTACTGAGCTGCGTTGGTGCTGTAGCTGAGCAGTAATAAGCTGTTCAAAAAGCTTGGGGATCGCGCTTAGTTTTGCAATACCGCGGTAGTTTTTAATGTCCGATTTTCTTCCTTTTTTTTTTGAAGTGGAATGATACAACATTCCTTTCAAACTTCTGGGGAATATGAATGTTAGAGGGATATCTGAAAAAGTGGTTTACACAAAGCATCGGCACATTTTTGTATAACACAGCTCGGTACAAGTTGTAAAACATCATCCTCACTAATTAGGGGCGAGAAAATACAGTTGGAGTGCGGAAGAGGGTATGGGTAGGATGAAGTGTTATTGTTACTAAAAAACGAGTATGTGGACTGAAAAAATGTTGCAAATGAAGACCCCGTTTTTGCAAAAATGACTAACAGTTACTTGAATGTCCATAAATTCAATATGACAACCTCGGTTCCAAGGGCAGGAAAGGAATAATGTGACCAGACGACGGAGAAGAGGAAGAGGAAGAACGCGAAAAGTCTATGGGGAAACATCTGGGCGGTAAATTCGAAACTTGGAAGGAGGATCGGCGCAGTGGAACTCCACTAGGAGCTTTGAGCGTCGAGGGAAACCTCTGGTGGATGCATAGAACTTTTTTTTTTTTTTTTATTTAATTTTTATTTTCAATCTGTCTAATGACAATAAGTAAATTGTATCACTAATATTTACATAACAGGAATAGCAGATTTCCAGTGAAACCTGCTATTAATTTAATTTCTCGTTTTCTTAAATTTACCTATCAGGGAGATCAAGAATGTGGAATCTTTTGAGTCTTCTGAATGTTAAGCTATTGTCTACTAGACCTAGGGTTAAATTATTTACATGATTGTGAAGTCTGTCTGTATATTTCTTACTAAATATTTTTATTTATTTTTGGAATATTTAGATCTTTATGAATATTTGCATTGGTTACATAATATGGAGCGTTAACAATTTGTTCCAAGATTTTTGATTGGTAGCGCTGAAGTATTTCAATATTTGAATTGCTAGTTGTTCCCCAGAGTTGGATAGCGTAGGTCCAAACAGGCTTCAAAATGGCTTCGTAGAGAATTTTGTTTTCCAAAGTGGCTGCTGATTTTCTACCTAGTAACCAGGACATTTTCAGTGATTTCAGTTTGAGTTGTTGTCTTTTCGCTTTTATGTGGTGTTTCCATGTTAGTCTGCGGTCGAGGTGCATGCCAAGATAATTCACACAGGTGTCTTGTGGAATTTCTGAGCCGTTAAGTGTGACATTTGGACAGTTTCCTGGTCTTAGTGCAAAAGTTATTTGGACAGACTTCGGGGAGTTGATTTAAATTATCCAGCGAAGGAACCAGGCCTCAATCAGACTGAGCTCACATTGCAAGAAATGAGATGCTTCGTCTCTAGATGAGCTTGTTGCCAGAATGGCTGTATCGTCAGCATATGTTGCAATGGAGAAGCATCTCTTAGACAAGTAGGATCTCATTAATAAATAGAATGGAGCAGGCAGCCATTTCTTTATCTTGTAGAGTAATCCATTGTGTCAAACACGATCAAAAGCTTGCTGAACGTCAAGAAATGTTGCAGTACAATATTTTTTATTCTCAAGTGCAGATACAATTTCATTGATAACCCTATGACATTGCTCAGTGGTCCCGTGGTTTTTTCTGAATCCGAATTGATATTCAGGAATAATGGCAAGTTCGTCCAAAATTTGCAGCATCCTCTTCAGTAGTATTTTTTCAATTACTTTCGAGAATATTGTCAACAGAATAATGGGACGGTAAGATGATAGTTCAGTTTCTGTCTTGTTTGGCTTGAGGATCATAATGATTTCTGCACATTTCCATTGACTTGGGAAGTGGTCTAGCCTGAGAATAGCGTTAAATACTAGCGTGAGAAACTGTATGTATTTTGATGGTAGAGTTGTCATTTATCTTATCCGGGCCTGGTGAGGATAAAAGCTGGCGAGCACGGGAAGGAGAGACGTCGAGGGAAGGATGAACACGAGTACCAGGAACACAAGGATACCGAAGGCAAGGAGACGCTGATAACTAGCGGTAAACAGAGACCTATATAAGTAGGCCGAGTGCAGGAACCTGGATCAGTCTTTTACCAGTCAATAAGTACCAGTCATCAAGTGAACCAGTAATCTGTGAAACTGTGTGAAGAATCAAGTGGAGCCGTGAGGAGTCGACAAGAAGAAAGATCGCTAGAGTTTGAAGTCTCCGAATTGAGACATAGATAGCTTAGGTCCTTAAGGCATCACACGGCTGAGTCTAGGCGCTTTTTCCCAACTTCTGTCTCGATTTGAGCTTGGCATATTGCCTGGCGTGTCAGGTAAAGTTACACCAAAAGAGTCCTTCGACAATAAACCGTGGGCTCGGAAAGATCGTGATCCTGCAGGAGAAAGCAAGGAGCAGAGCCAAGACAACGTACCAGGGAGCAGACCGAGGACATCGACAACTGCAAGTCTACAAGTCCGCGGCAAAAAGGCTGGGGTGGAAGAGTTCGTCTAGAACCTAGCTTAGGTCTCGGGGACTACGTTGGCGGCTTCCGGCGTACGCCTGAACCGTCAGGTAGGAACTAACAGGCGGTTGGTGCGACCGGCACTGTTGGAAGGAGATTGCTCAGACTGGGCCGGCAAAGAAATCTATAGAATTACCCACTTCTTATTATCATCCCCAGGACGAGGGTCAAGTCGACGAATAAAGATCCTTGCGTATTCCCGAACTTTCTGTGTGTTCTTACTAGTCAATTGGCGTTCACGCTTATATACATCTTCTTCACGATATTCGTAGCGAGCAGAAAGTAACAAAATCAGTTAGTTACAGTAAGTAGTTTTTGTATTTTTCATCCACTGATTTTCAATATGTGAGCGTTAAATCCAAGCGCTCTGTTTATGTTGCTATTAAAAAATTTAAAACTATTAGCTCAGCCGACAACTGTCGACCAAAAACCAAAATGTTACCAATTGAAGTGTTCTGTTCAGAACGAAAGCAAACGAGAAATATTTTTTCGGTTATGATTGGCCATTAACCTTAAAGGAAAAACAGTCAACTGTTATTTAAAGGTTCGAAGACCCTGCAGTTTTACTAGGCTTAGTTAGCAGTAACGTATTCTTCGGAACAATACAGTGGTATCGGACATGACCGCTGATAGAACTTGATTGGGGACTTCCTTCGGATACCTTCTGCCATAACGCTACGAACTTCGCAGGATTCATCAACAAAATGAAGCTGTGTATTCATTTATTTTCATGGGTGAGAAAACCATCACCAACTTTTGTGTCACGGAATTTATTAGTTTAAAATTACTCCTCCGAGTGCGGCGATGAAGAATTTACCTTTTACCTTTACCTTAAGAGCCAATAACAACAGCTGCTCACGTCAAGGCCATCTTAAATTGTTGGTCTTTTATACCGCTATCGTCGGATCCAAGCGAATTGGCCGAACTCCCGCTAGGACACTTCTTGGTGTCGACGCACTTCGAAAATTGCCGGATCTTCTATCAGCCGATTATTTCGGAAGTTTATTTATTTATTTGCTTATTCGCCAATGGATAAATCCTTATCTGGCTATCAGCTACTTAACTTAAAACTAAGTATTAATTTAAAAAATATTCCCTAAGTAATTGCCTAAGCACATCCTTCTTGGATCCCCAAACCAATCGAATACTTAGTGCCAAAGAGTTAACAAGTCTTGAAGTTCTTAAGATTGGCTCATTACGCGCATAGTTAGTCCTCGCAGCACTTTCAAAAAATGGGATGATGGTACGGAGACTCCTGCCAGGGATATTGAATTTAATTGAGCTTAATATTAATAGACTATCTATATTACCAATTATAACATCATTGATAAAGAGCAAGCTCGCTATCGAACGGCGATCTTCTAGACTGCAGGTATGCAGTAGGCAACATTGGCTAGAGTAAGCTGGCAAAGGTTTCGAAAAGTTTAACGGCTGAAAAGCAAATTTTATGTACTTTTACTGCAGCTTCTCAATTCTATTGATATGAACAACACTTGACGGGTTCCAAATAAAGGAAGCATATTCCACTCTTGAACGCACAAATGCTGAGACAACTGTCAGTCGTGAGTATGGGTCCTTAGAAAGTATAGTGTTTCTTTTGACAAATCCGAACATTGCATATGCGTTCGGCAGAACATGGTTTATATGGTTAATAAACAAAAATGTCGAAGAGGACGCCAAGATCCATAATCTCAGTAAGTGCAGAGAGTTAATGGTTTTTTATAACATATGTAGAAAGAATATTTAAGATACATTTACTATAGCGAACAACATAACATTTATTTAGGTTGAGAGGTAAATGGTTCTGAATACACCATAAACTGATTTTGTTCAAGTCCGATTGTAGCAAATAACTGTCATTTAAGGATACTTAAGAAGATACTTGGCAGATTGAATGCAGAAACAAATATCATTAATGAAAATAATAAAAAACAAAGGACCAAGAGAACTGCCTTGAGGAAGACCAGAGGTTGCTTTAAAGAGGTTAGAAACAAAACCCGCTGACTTCAACATGATAGGATCGGTTTGACAAATAAGAAGAGAAACAATTTAGAAAAGAGCCGTGAATACCAAGCTTAAAAAGTTTTGCTTGCAATGCAGAGTGAGAAACCTTATCAAAAGCCTTGGTGAAATCAGTATAAACTGTGTCCACTTGGGAATGTAACTCAAAGGCTTGTATGCAATGTTTCGCAAAAATAGCTAAATTCGAGGTAGTAGAACGACCAGGCATGAACCCGTGCTGATTAGGGTCAATATAAGTACGTATTAGGAAGGATAATTTTTTAACTACAATACTCTCGAATAGCTTTGCAATATTGCTTATTTTAGCAATCGGCCTGTAATTAGAAACCTCAGACTTGATTCCGCCTTAATGAACCGGTAGAATTTTCCATCTAGAAATAAATTTACCCTGAAGTAGCGAAGACGAGAAGATCATCTTAAGGGGTTGTGAAGAAGACTGCGATAAAATTTTTAAAGAAAAAATGAAGAAACTCCATCAATGTCAGGCTTAATGGAGTCGTCAAATTGCGAACTTGCTTCAGAAATGTCCTCATCATTAATTACAAGAGAACCAATATTACAAATTTCTGGAATGTTATTTAGAATTTGCTGGTCATTCCAGTCACAAGCAGGCTCAAAATTGGCCGAAAAAAAGGAAGCAAATAAGTTAGCAATATTTGTCCCAGAATTAGCGGTAGTACTGTAATATGACACAGTTGCCGGTATGGAAGAGTAAGATTTCTTTGAATTAATAAAACGCCAGAACACATTTGGATTTGACTTTAAGCTATTTTCAATGTCGGAATTATATAGAAATTTATTAAGAAACTCAAATTCCCGCTTATGTTGTCTATATCTATCACGATCAAATGGATTACCTCATCTAATGAACCGTTTGTAGAACTTATTTCTTAGATTTTTATATTTCTGGACCCCTTTTATATACCAAGGAAGCCTATAGGAACCCCGTACCTTGGTATATTTTTTAAAGCGACAAGAAAGTTATTGTATTGCATTTGATAGCAAGGAAACCCAATCCATAGACGGGAGGCAATCACTTACGGCAACCAAGCTGGCATGATCAAAATTAAACATAGGAATAAAGTTAACAACTGGTAAGAAATTATAAAATTCAATATTAAAGCATAAGGGCTTATTATGAACATCACAACTAGAAATACTAAATTCAGCAAGGCTTACCGAGGAATGAACAATAGAATTGATGAATATTAAATCTAGTAGCCTATGCAAATAATTAAAGATATAATTTATAATTATAACAATAATTTAATATGGCTGGTGTACATTGCCAGGCACCATAGCATGGGATTGAGGATCACATGACCATACAACAGATCCCAAATTAAAATCTCCTTTCACAACGAGACCAACAGAGTCATCTATGCTGGCATGTAGGCTGGCAATGTTATTCATATGCGTCTGATAAAGCGTAAAGTCACTTCCAGGGGGAATATAAGAAGCAACTATTACAGGCTTCCCAGACAATCCAGATACCTCAACAGCCAACTGCTCCAGAAGAGAGTCCTCGTTTGAAAGTACAGCTGCGCAGCAGGAGAAGGTACGGCGGACAGCCACGATGACGCCTCCACCTCTCTCGCACTTCATTCTGCTGAAGTCTCTATCCTTGCGATAGACATGTAATAAATTAGTATCGAAGAACTCATTGGAGTTGAAGTGCTCTTGAAGACGGACTGAGTTTTAGTTCTCATTCCAGATATGTTTTGAAAATAAATTTTAAGTCAATTAGTTCCAATTCTTTTGACCGATGAATTCTCAGAAACTGTTGCTGTAGTTTCATAACGGAAGTCATGAAATGGTATCGTAAAATCCACATGCGGCCTTTGCCTCGCAAGTCCAAAAAAGCCATTCAGAGCCGTACGCAATATTCCAGTCCGGATACGCATTGGTAGTGGAAGATTATCATTACGAAGGTTATAGTTGCAATCCATTCGTCCAATCGTAGAAGACCAACTTGCAGATACTTCCAGTGTCAATGAGTGCCCTAGGAAGCGCAATGCAGAAAGCGCATCATCAAAGAGAGGCAACAGAAGAGAAACTTGTGGAGAGAGCAAGCGTCCGTAAAAATTTAAGATTTTAAAATCCCCCATTGGGAATCATGAGGAAGTAAGCGGAACTCCAAAAACACCAGTAAGCCATCCAAACGTCGGCCGAAGCGCCGATGCAGCGGGAGGTAAAGGGAGCGCAACTCGGAAGAGAGCGCTGTATAGAAGCGGACTCTTTCAAGTAAGGAGCTCCATAAAGAAAAGGGCAAAGTCATCCGATTTTGTTGTTGTTGCAAATATGGGTGCAAAGAGAGTGATAATTCAACGCAATCGCTCAACCATCCACGAGTAAATCAAAGCAGCGAGGCAGCAGGAGATGGATAGAGCGCCAATATGAGGAGCGCGCTACTATCATATGCATTGTGTACATCAGAAAAAACAGCCGTCTAGAGCGACTGAGTGTATGAAGCTGCATGATGATAAGCGAGCGAAACTCCGAAGAGAGCGCCGTATTGTTGTTGATGCGAAAACAGCTGCGGCTGCGCGCCTTGGTTCGAAAGAACGATGTAGAGGGCGAGCGGCCTAAGCACCAGCTTATGCATTTGTTGTTGGTGATGAAGTTGAGAACTGCAGTTATAAATGATGCACGAAAGTGAACTAATAATGACGTCAGAGCCAGTGACGTCGATTACTGGAGGTATTTTGATGAAAGCTTGGCAGGGGTAGATGTACGCAATGGTTCTCCACCCAACATGTCCGCCACGGTAGACTCCAAATGCTCTCCCTTCCTGTGGATGAATCGGCTCACCTTAACTGATTGTGGCCACAAATCACCGCTGAAGACAGTCTGATAAAACTGCTCCGGGACTCCAAGCTTACAGTTAATGAATAGCATGATATGCTGTAAGAATTTACTTTTAACGTGTCAGAAACAAACTTGCACAGGGCCTCTGGCTTTGTGTTTACATCGAATTTGCCAATATGCAAAAATCTTTTGCTGAGCAATACTACAAGTTTATCACAAGCGAGCGCCGAACCAACAATATTCTTCTTGTTGTTACGATTCTTTTTATTTTTCTTGGAGACAACCGTAAAGCCCTCATTGGGAGGGTTATGGTCTGACACAACGGGATTGGTATGATGGGAAGTAGATGAAGCCAGGGTTTATTGGCAACTTCTTCCTTCTTCCGCTTGTTGGTGTTAACATTAGCCGGGCCATCCACAGATTCAGGAAAAGCGATTTGAAATTCTGTATTTAAGTGAAAGTATAGGCTTTTAAGTTCACGAAGTTTTTCAATGAGTGCGAATCATCACTACGCAGCTATCACATTGCCATAACAGATTTGGCATAATAGTTAGAAAATTAACACAAGAAGTGTGGAAAGTGCGATGACAAAGCGATGAACATCGAACCGCCTCAAAACCGCGAAGTTGCGCATGCGTAACGGCAACATTGAACTCAGAGCACGTAAGTGGGGTCATAACCAAATGAAAAACGCGTCTGCTCGCAACGAAAGCTGATCAGAGACTGGGAAGTTGCTGGAGCTCCGAGTAAATCAATGAACTCCAAATTCGAGCAAAGTGCACGAAGACTGCTCAGAGCAGAGCCGTCAACTACGTGGTTATCAAACATGGGGATAATCTTCATCCACAACGGTAGTTGTGTTGGGATCAGACAACACCGTGCGCGAGGCTAAGAAAGGCACTGCTAAAGGAAAGTTTTTTAATGCTTCTTAAAATCTGTTTTTAATTCTAATTCGTTACGGCCACTTTTGTATACTGATTATAGTACATCAACGTTCGATTTGTAATATATTCAGCATCCCTGTTTAAAAACAAAAGGGTTTTGGTTTGCATGGATACTATCATCCTGAAAAGGATTGTTAAGTTTAACAAACGGGCTCAAACGGGCTTTGACCGTATTTTCACAACAAAAGCTAGCTTTAAAATTTCACCACGTTTTCTTTTAATCAATGAAATCCTTGGTCTCTAAAACGCCAACTTTATGCTAAAAGATAATAAATTATAGATCTTTCAAACGAAAAAAAATCTTAAATATATTTTAAAGAAGTCTATGTGGTATAAGGATTATATAATTCATTTAACTATATTTCAATAATTACAAGAGCTCCCTAGACTTAACTACCATGGGTGTATTATGTGAGAAAACTTAATTTTTAAGTCCAGCAGACCGCTTAGTTCATCAACACCTAGTCAATGCACAACCACCCAAAGTAATTCCTTTTTTAAAAAAAAAAAAATAAAAAAAAAAAAAAATTTTTATTTTTTTTCCTCTATTTATTTTTATTTTTTTTATTATTTTTATAAATTTTTAAATTTTTTTAAAAAATTTTAAAGAAAAAAAATTTTTTGAGAAAAAATTAAAAAAGAGTTTTTAAATATTACGTTTTATTATTATAACCTAATCCCCTTTTTTCTAAAACTTTTTAAAACGAAGTGGGCGGTTTTTAACTAGGAAAAGTACATAAACGTCAGCAGAAAACGTAAGAAAAGGCCCACTGAATAACCGGGCCGCCTTTGGAACTAATAAACAATTTTCAAAATTCAATTTAAACAATCTTTGCCTATGCCTTTGCATTTGCCCTTGTCTTTGCCCATGCCTTTGGCCTTTGGGGTCCGCTCTCTTGGTTTCCCTACCAAAACCAATCAAATTAACCAATACTATACCAAAACTAAAAAAAAATTAAAAACAAAATTATAATTTTTTTAATTAAGATAAACAAACAAAACTTTAAGTAAACATAAGTTTCCACTCGAAGCCCAATCAATTGCGTTCTAAGTTCAAACTATTGCGATCCAAGCCCAAACAAATTGCATCGGTCAGCATATTTGAATTTCACAATAGGATGCCATGATTTCATCCTAAGCTTAAATTCTAAGCAAAGGGAAAAGTTCTAGAAGCTCAAAGAAAAGCTTCTGGCCGACGTTCGTTGGATAAGATTTTAGAATTAAGCCGGCAGTCCATCTTTGATCAAGAAACAGTTCGTAAGTAAAAAATTCGAATGTGAAAAATAATGTGTATTGTACTTGTGAAATTAAAATAAAAGGTTTAACACCAAGTTACAATAAACAAAAAAATATTTATTAATTGTTAGCCGGCTCGAGGTCAGGACGTTGAAAAAAAAAACACAAAATTATTTAAATTTTGGTAATTTGTCAATATATTTCGGTTGCTCTTCGGCAACCGTCTTCAGGACAACTATAAAATCATAACAACGATTGTAATATTTTTAACAAACAGAAATACAAAACAATTTACATTTGACCTACATTTAATTTACACGTCTGCGTCCGGTGACGTGGAGTTGTTAACTAATTTTTTCTTTCCCTAGTAAGTTTCTATATAAATGAGCGCAATTGTCAGTGTCCGTTTTGTAGTTCATCCGTATGTCTGTAGGTGTTTTTATGATATGTAGCATTTCTACATATGGTGAATCGTTTGGCATAGTGTTGTTCTTGTGATAAAATACTAAATGTAAATGACGACAACGTGCTTCTTCTCCAACTCACGGACCAGGACGATCTGGATCTTCTGGAACACCTTCTGCTGTGGAATGGGCACGTAAATTTTCGTTATTACTACCATATGAAAATATTAAGCTTGCTAATCAAACATAAACATCATATACAAAAAAAAAACTAATCAAAAAGAGAGAGGATAAGAGAACGATGTTACAAAAATAATTAGAACCGAACGACTTCACATCATTTATGGAGAGCGAGCAGAAAATTGCCAAAAAACTTACAAAAACAACCAAGATGAGACAAATAAGGAAACTGGAAAGACTGCAGATGGAACGGAGCAAAGTTCTAACAGACAACAAAAAAACAGCTGATTGGTTTGTAAACAAAACGGACACCGAATTCCCGCCAGCAATAAAATTTGCTTTTGGCGAAGGGTCCAAAGTTCGCGCTCCCAATAGAGAAGAAGAAATTCCCTCTCTTAAAATACATTGCGGACGGAGAGGAAATCCTCAAAACTATTTTTGACAAAGAGAAACAAGAAGAGGCGCGAACCCAATTCTCTTTACTTATCAAAGACCACAAAACATCTAACAAAAAAAGTGCATTTGATCGTGCAAAACTAGACACAGTGGGACAAACAAGGAGATTTCTTAAAGAAAATGACGACATTTTAATATTGACCTCAGACAAAGGGAACAAGACGGTAGCTATGAACAAAGATGACTACAACCAAAAAATGAAGGACATATTAAAGGATATGAACACATACAGGACATTAAGGAAAGACCTCACCTCTAGACTACAAACAAAAAATAACGAAATAGTGGACAAACTATAAAAAATGGAACTTATCTCAAGGATCGAAAGAAATTAGTTGACAACCACAACAGCGTTACCACCACGAATATATGGACTACCCAAAATTCATAAAGAAGGAACCCCTCTACGACCAATCTGCTCCTCCATCGGATCACCATCCTATGCACTATGCAAATACATAATTGACATATTAAAAAACATAACAATAGACTCCAAATACAACATAAAAAATTCAGAAGAATTCAAAGACAAAATCAACAACACATATATTGGCGACGATGAAAGATTAATTTCATTTGACGTAATTTCATTATTTAATAATAATACAAAAACACAGTAAAATACCGCAAACAATATTTATGGACATAACAAAATTTTGTATTCAAGAAAACAGATATTTCAAATTTGAAAACAATTTGTACACACAATTAAAAGGAATGCCTATGGGATCTCCAGCCTCGCCGGTCATTGCAGATATTGTAATGGAAACTCTCCTGGACAACACGTTCGAAAAATTAAGACGACCTCCAAGATTACTGACAAAATACGTAGATGACCTGTTCGCAATCATTCAAGAGGATGACATTAAAACTACACTGACCATG
This sequence comes from Drosophila elegans, assembly GCF_018152505.1. NCBI lineage: Eukaryota > Metazoa > Arthropoda > Insecta > Diptera > Drosophilidae > Drosophila > Drosophila elegans. The sequence goes on along the minus strand of NW_024545782.1, from coordinate 250,730 downwards.
CTCAACTCTTTCACCAATAATATAAAATTTACAATGGAACTAGAAGAGAACGACAAATTACCTTATTTGGACTCAGTGATAATTAGACGTGGAAATCGATTAAAATTTAAATGGTACAAGAAACCAATTGCGTCCGGACGAATCATCAATTTCAACTCCAAACACCCAAAACAAATGATAAAAAATACAGCTAGGAGCTGTATACATAGAATGCTCAAAATTTCAGACACGGATTACCACGACGAGACGACCCAGGAGATAAAATCAATGTTGACTGACAATGATTTCCCAAAACACATAATAAAAACATTATTATCGGAACACAAAAATAGGAAAACAAAACAGCGTTAAAAACAATAAAAACAAAAAATATATGTCAATTACATACGTCCCGGCATTATCCGAACGTGTAGCGAAATCGGAATGCTACGACAAAGAAAACATAAGAATCGCACATAAACCGGATCACACATTAAAATCTATATACAACAGAACAAAATCAAAGATAAATGAAATTGACAAAAAAGACGTAATATATAAAATACCGTGCAACGGCAACAACAACGAAACATGCAACATGATATATATAGGAACAACAAAATCTAAACTTAAAACTAGACTAGCACAACATAAATCGGACTTCAAAGCTAGACATCATACGAACACGCAAAAAACAGCACTAATGTCCCACTGTGCCAAGAGTAATCACTCACCGAACTTCGAAGAGGCGAGTATTTTATCACAAGAACAACACTATGCCAAACCATTCACCATAGAAATGCTACATATCATAAAAACACCTACAGACATACGGATGAACTACAAAACGAACACTGACAATTGCGCTCATTTATATCCACACTTACTACGGAAAGAAAAATTAGTTAACAACACGTCACCGGATGCAGACGTGTAAATTAAATGTAGGTCAAATGTAAATTGTTTTGTATTTCTGTTTGTTAAAAATATTAAAATCGTTGTTATTATTTTATAGTTGTCCTGAAGAAGGTTGCCGAAGAGCAACCGTAATATATTGACGAATTACCAAAATTGAAATAATTTTCTGTTTTTTTTTCAACGTCCTGACCTCGAGCCGGCTAACAATTAATATACTTTGGAAAGGTCGCCAAAACCAACTATAAAAAATATATTTTTTTAACAAAATTACTAGTGATAAACTTAGTTTGCATACCAAGGAATTGAAATCAAAATGTTATATTTAATATCTAAATTAAATAATAAATCAATAAACCACATATTAATTGAATGATTCCAAAGTTAATTAATTAATAATATTTTCGTGGTTAATAGCCTGATTCCATTGGCGCATTAAAACGCATTTAGCCTAAATGCGATTATTAAATGCGATAAAAAACCATTCGCCCCGATACCGGAAAATACCGATGTTTAACGATATTTTGTTCGTGCCACCACTACAACAGATGTTTTCTATATGCAAGGTTGGCGCAATTTTTGAGGTCTTTTGAATATTAAATCTATTTTGTATAAAAATTACTGAAACCTAGAATGCACGCTGCAATTTCTGCTCGCAGTACCACAATGCATAAAATAACTCCCACATATACGGGGATCCTTGCCCTTTATAGAAACTGTGGTGGTCTCCATTGCAAACCCGTCATAATAACGCAATCACTTTCTCTTCCTTGTTGTCCAAGTTATTAAATGCCCAGTTCGCATTATGTATGTCCTGCTGAGCATTACAGAGTTTAGTAAACTTACTCATGTTCATTAATTTTAATTAATTACTTTTGAATGTGCCAAAATTCAAAAGTAAACAAACCCAGGTAAGCAGTTCGTACCACTCACATGTCGGAGTAGCATTAGCTAAATGCTAATGCGCCAAAGGAATCAGGCACATTTAAAAAGTTCACTAATGCGGCAATGGAATCAGGCTATTTAATAACTAAAAACCCCAAAAAACCATACAAAGTCTCAATGCAACAACCTGGAACTCCGCCGGGCCTAGATGAATAGACTGGCTTAACCATTTTGACTTGAGCACGGCACATGAATAAAACTAATTTGGACGGCATGAATACGTAGGATAAACAGATACATGTTTGCCTTAAAGTTTACAAATGTAAGCGATGCTGGGTAAAAGGCGAATTTACGATCAGTGTACAATAAAATCACAAGGCTCTATTTTAAAGGCTGGAGTTTTCAGCAAGTTAAATAGCTTTTTTAGCACCGAGTACGATAAGTACGACAAAATTAGTCAAGCTCTAAAGTATCGGGAAAAGGCAGATTGTGACGCGCCCGTTTTATATTTATTATAAAGTTTAGACCTAACCGTTTAAAGATGTAATCTATATTTATAAAATTAAAAGGTTTATTGTAGTTTGACGAATTTTATAACGGAATAAATAAATAATAATAAGATTTCAGTGCATTACCAAGAATACTAACGGGCTCAGCCATGTTAGTTCATGAATAAAATTTGGACCAGTCAAAGTCGGCTATAAAAGTATTTAATTGTATGAAAGTTTGCCTTGCGAAAGAAGTGGATTCCAGACTTTTCATATTTCCATCAGCTCCGTTCCTGCATCAACAGTCAACTTTTTAAGTTGCGTAAGGAACAGCGTTCTTAATAGACAAGCCTAAAACAAATCGCACTGCGAAAGCGCAGTGTCAAGCGAGGTGTATAGGTGTGTTAAAATTCCGTAGTTCTATGAATATATCCATAATCTCAAAACCTTGATAAATATTCTTACATAAAGCTTTGAGCGAATGCCTTCTAATTGCGTACCTTGTGGCGCACAAAAGCCCTTGAAATACCGAAGTTACTTGGAATGCATTTTCGAAATGTCCGTTCATGATGGAAGATGGTGTTGAACAACTCTAGCATTTTACAGTTACCGTGCTTGCGGGATATCGTGCGATGAGCATATTTATTTCGTTATAGTGTTGACCATTTTTGCATTCCCCGACATAAAGCGCTATATCTTAAAAGCGCTCTGGGAGGCTTAAGCACGTATAGCAAGGACAGATTTGGAAGTTAAATTATGAAATAAGTGTAGACCAAATTCTAAATTGATCTGACCACGTTCTTTCCTAATTCAGTTTAGAATGCCTGGCCTTCTGAATAATAGTATCTTCATATTCACAAAGGATTCTTTGACAACACCTTTCTTTCAGACGTTGATGATCTGTGATCAGTATTAACAAGTGACCTTAACGAAAAATGAATTTAAAAAGCATTAAAAAAAATTATTTAGATTGTAGGGTGGGACGATTCCCTAAGCACGTTGGTTGGCTTCGATTGGCCCTTGAAGTCAGGCCGATGATGAAAGGAAGAGTGATAGTTCCTTTTGGGACTTTGCTTCTAGAATTTTCAGGTCTTCTAAAAACAGTTGCTCGAGATAACTGGGTCTTCTTCTTTGAAATGCGCAAAACAGATGTTGGACACTCTTTGTTTTTCCCTCTTATTTCCACAGCTGCAACAGAAGTCATGCTAGAAAACACCGTGCCGTTGTGCCCGAGGGCAAGGCTTTGATTGCTTCATGGCTGTCGTTGAGAAATTTGTTGTCCCCTAAAAGGTCCAGGCGATCGCCAAGCTGCGTAAATCTGTGCTCCTAGCCGCGGTGTAATAAATGCCTGGGTGGTCGATTTTGGGCAACCTGTCACTCCAAAGCACGCTGGAGTGTGTACCTTCTGAAGGTTGTGGAGGTGGGGCTAGGTTTTCATCGCCTCCCACTATGCCACTGCGCAAAAATCAGTGAATAATGTACGCTTACAAAACTTAAAAGGCCTGTATTGCCCTCTTCATTCTTTCTTCGGAGTCCCATTTCTATGAGTGTTTGGACTCAAGAATTACTTCAAGGTACTTGACCTCCTTTGTTCCGTCCTGCCCACCTTATGGTGACTATTAAGTAGTTCACTGACGGTAAGCAAGAATTTGCCCAATACCATTAACATCATCATCCGGCTCGATCCGACTTATATACTACCTGCAATAGAAAGACAACATTTGGGAATGTTTCATGCAGATAGCTTTAAAACTGAGAGACTAGTTTGCGTAGAAACGGACGGACAGACGGACAGAGGGACGGACAGACGGACATGGCTAGATCGACTCTCCTAGTGATCCTGATCAAGAATATAGGGTCGGAGATGTCTCCTTCACTGCGTTGCAAACTTCTGACTTCTGATACCCTCGCAAGGATATAACAATAGAAATAGGATTATTCATAAAGATAATATTAAATTAAAATATAAACAACAATATTTTATTATTTTTATACCCTTGCAGAGGGTATATTTTATAATTTTTTTAGAAATTCTTTTTGATTATTTAATTATTTGACAGTTCAGAATTACGCTTTTAATTTTAATATAATCGGAAAACGTTATCATATAGCTGCCATAGGAACACAAATAATTGAGCTGCAAATCAATGCTATTAACAATACACGCAAGTAAATCATAATTATGATGTCTTCAAGAATATTTAATTTTTGCAATAGCTTCAAGGGTATATGAACTTCGGCTTGCCGAAGTTTGCTTCCTTTCTTGTTTTCAGAAAAATATTTTTTCAGTACTTATACTCAACCTAATACTTATAACAAGTTCTGAAATAATTGACTATACAATTAATACTATACCAATTAATACTTAGTTTTAAGTTAATTTAGCTGATAGCCAGATAAGGATTTATCCATTGGCGAATAAATAAATAAATAAATAAATAAATAAATACAAGTCACGAATACTTTTTATTTAAGGACAATAAAGACGTGTTGACGTACGATTCATACGCAGATTTTTTTCACATAACTAATTTAAGTTTTTATGAAGAAATAATTAACACGGAAACCAGATCTTTGACCAAAACATCAAAAACAGACATAGAATGGGAAATTAAGAAAACATACTTAAGTGCGATAAGGGAGATCACAATTACCCTGATAGCACTTGTAGCTAAAAACATTCTGTCACCGCTCACAGGAGGTCATTTTACAAATGGCTGCTCCGTTCAGCTCATATGCTTATATGTATCGTGTTCATGTGTGAACATTCTGCCAAGGTCCACCAATATTAGGAGTGCAGTTTTTTTTATTAATTGACATATAAAATACAAAATTTTACAATATACAAACATTTTATTTATTTAACAATTACGCTTTAAATAATTAAGCATCTTGTAAACGGCCTCCAAAAGTTATTGCTTGCAATTGCCTGTTAATGCTACACTTACGTATTGCATATATAATTAAAATTACAACGATCACATACATATAATTAGAGAGGTATGACCAGATATATGATGTACACTTAATGCCTTCAATTCTATATGTGTTTCTTTTAAATTTGCTAATTCTTTTGATAGCCTATCAATTTCTGCACTATGGTTGGTTGAGTGGCTCTCAAATGGGCTCCAAACAATTTTCGGTATATCCGTGATATCACCTATATACGCTGATGATAACACATCTTTCCTTTCTGTTCTCAATGCACACAAATACTGCTATATACCCTTTATACGTTTTCTGACCTATATTTTTGGAACATCTAATATAATAAGGTCCTGCGTAATCAATACCTGTATTCAAAAATGGGTACGACATGGTTACCCTATATTTGGGTAGATTTCTCATTACTTGTTGTGCAGTGATTTGACGATATCTTGCACATTTGGTGCATTCATTTAATTTTTTCTTTAAAGAATTTCTCAATCCAAAAATCCAATATTTTCTTTGAATGTATGTTCTCATTAAAATTATTCCACCATGTAAGATTTGATTATGAGCATTTTCTATATTTAATGCAGAAATGTGCCTTTTATAATAATAATAATCGGATGTTTTACTTCGAATTTGGCATTGGTATTACCAATTTCTTTATTTTTACACTTATCTGCTATATCTTCCAGAACTCTAGTAGCAGAGGCAGTACCATAGATTACTGTTTTTAATTTATAGGACTTTATCTTATTGATCTTTGTCGTCAATAAATATCTGTCGGTACATATTTTCTATGCCTGCAGATATAACGTATTCCCATTTACGCCAATTTAAAATTATGTCAAAAATTTCTTTTTGGACTCTAGGTCCAACCCACATTATGTCATTAAGACTTTTTTTGTTAGTAGTTTTGGTCGAAGTGTCAAACACTACTCTTAATTTTGTAGTTAGACTTGAGGGCCTAACTATGGCTTGGTGAGGTAGGTAATATTTTCCCTCCTTCTTCGACTCAACCATATGTCTAAGATCAATATATTCTTTCATAAATGATTTATAGGAATCTCTAAGTTTCTCATTCCGCTGGAATTTTTTCTCCATATTAATTAGCCGTGCCATTGCCCTAAGGATGTATAGTCCTTAAATGGAATCCTGACAATATACCTCCCTTGAATTAATTGTGGTGGTTTTAATAAAATTATTTTCACAAATTTCGGTTTCAACATCATTTTTATCCTCATTTTCCAATTCCCAAAATCGTTCTAAATCTTGTACTTCAATAGTAGTTGCAACTATTGAATGAGTACCCTTAGACTTAGTACACCCAGAAACAATCCACCCGAAATGTGTATTTTGACCTAACAGGCCATTAATTTTTGCCATACCTTTCTTTAAGATATATGTATATAAATCTGCTCCAATTATTATCAAATCGGCCTGGCTTATTAAAGTCCGGGTCAGCCAATGAAAAATGTTGCCATTTAGATTTATCTACATTTATTTCTCTAATAGGAAGAGCTTTCATTAATTTTGGCAATATTATTGCCTCGGTGGTCAATGGCTTTTTCGTATGAGGGGATTTTATTAACATTTTAATTTAAAATTTGGAAACATATGTACCTTCCGAAGATATCCCACTTATCAGTTTTAGATTTTATTTTTGGCAGCTTTAGAATTTGCGCTGCCTCTTCTGATATGATAGTGCTTTGGGATCCACTATCAATCAGCGCTCTCAAGCTTTCAAAATCGCCATTGCCAGATTTTACTTTGAATCTTTCTGTTGCAAGCAATGCTTGAGTTTTCCCTTTTCTGCGTATTTAAGTGCAGCATTGTGTGATGGGTTTTATTACAAAGCGAACACAAATATTCGATTGTACATTTTTGCCCGTTATGATGTTTTAAACATCTTGTGCATAATTGCACCTTTTTTACGTTATCCAATCGCTCTGCGGGATTCATTCCTTTAAATTTGTGACATTGGGTTAGGGTGTGTCCCATAATTTTGCAGATTGGGCACCGATCACTCCAATTTGGAAAACTATTTGGCCTGGGAAAGCTATAATTATTATGAGTGCCGAAAGACTTTCTGATAGGCTTTTCTTCCTGTACAGAGCAAGTCGAACACAGCCGCTGCTCCAAAAAATCCATAACATCCGATAATTTCTGAATGTCTTTTGCGTATTAAATTTTTTGAGCACCATATGAGCAAATATCACATCAACTTCGTCGAACAGATTGGCCTTAAGTTTTAGGATGTGTATCGCTTCATTAATGGTGTCGATGAAATTTTTTATCTGCCTGACAGAATCAATATTTAAAATTGAGAGCTCCATCAGGCGATTAAGCTGCTCCCAGAAAATTTTACGTTTGTTTTCGTACCGCTTGGTTGGAAGTTCCCAAGCGGCATCGTAATTTTCTGCGGAACCCAACAATAGGTGAGCGACAACTTTACGCGCTTCACCTTTTAAGGCTGTTTTCATATAATTAAATTTTAGGGAGGTACTAAGATCCTCCCTTGTATGAGTTAAAAGATTGGTTATGATTTTTATATAAAAAAATCAAACTTTCCTTTATTGAGTTGGATTAAGAACTAATTTACTTAGATTAAACAATTGTTTTTATAGCTACGCGTCGCTCCATCGCTGCCGCCGTCTCTGCCGCTGTTGATGTTTCTGCTGACGTTCTTTCATATTATTGGTTGCTGCTCTTGGTCGCCGTCGCCGTTGGCCAAACTTAATTGTAATTGGCCAGTGCATTTTAATTATAGTTTTTGTTGTATGCACTAAGTTGAGTTCGATCAACTTTGGAAATTGGCTATTCTGCATTCCCACGATCGCTGACCAAAAGGTGCAAGCTAAGTTCGTTAGAACTTTATTGAGAGCATTGCTTTGCTGTTAGTTGTGCAATTAATGCTCTCTTCTTCGGTTTGGGAAATGCTATTATTGAGGGCATTGCTTTGCTGTTTGTTGTGCAATCAATGCTTACTCATTTCCTCTGTCTGAGAAATTGTATTATTTTGGGTGTTAACTCTTCCCTCCTTAAACGCGACTGTCCTCGGTCGCAACGTAGTAGAGTACAGGTCCGGAGTGCGTGGGCTTTTCTTGCGTTTCTGGCACGGAAACTGGTGTCCTTTTCGTTGACCTACGTCTTCGTAGGAGTTCCGTGATTGATCCTATTATAAGTAGTAGTAGGATGATGGCGGATCCGTAGCTAACGGAAGATTCTATGGTTGCCTTGCTTCTTAATTTTGCCAGCGCTTTTGTGTTGTTAATGTTGAGTTCCTTGACCATTTGTAGTGAGAGAACTTCCTCTAACTTAGTCTTTTCGCCCAATAGTTGGAATAACGGAGGTTCTGGTTCGACTACGTTGATTTCCTTTGACTTGAAGATGGTTTCACCAATTGTTACCGTCGAATTACGATATTGTATTATGAAAGAGCCTTGCAGTTGTAGAAGTTTTTCATCTAGTGAGACTGGTCCATTGAAGTTGTTTAGCAGGATGGTGCCTGGTAATATTTCTTCGAAATCCGGTATATGTTGATTGTTGATCATCTTACATTCTGGTTCTCGAAGGTTTAATAGAGCGTTTACGCAAGTATCATTGCTTAAATCTAACAAATTTTCTGAATTACAAATTGTCTTATCATTATAGGATTTACAAGGTTTAATTATTGCCAATAATTGTCTCTTACATTCTAAAAAATTTTCATATTTTATATCATTGATTATTTGGGCTTTTTTTTATTGCTTTAATTTTTAAAGTTCTACAATTATCTGATTCAATGGTTGGTAAGCTAATAATGTAAATAAGGTCGTTGCCATTTGTGGCTAACTTGATTCGAGCAAATTCCAATAATTCTTCTATGTTAAAAAATAAGTTATTTTCTTTTTTAAAAATTTCTTCCACTATTTTGGTTTCTGTGTTTGTAAGTACAAATGAATTTATTGTATTAGATTATATTATATTATGTATATTATGTTAATTATTTCTTCTTTTATTAATTGAATTTTATACTTTAAAATATTTGCTTTCTGATTTATGATTTCTTCCGAGCTCTGGGTAATTTTCAACATTGCATTAGTAGCGTTAGTAAGTTGGTTTATTTTTTGATTAATTAATCTGTTAATTACTACTTGTCTATTGTTGTTTTCTAGCTGCTCATTTATCTTGTCTTCTAAGATCTAATAGTCGTGAATTGTTCTGTGAATTGGAATAGTCGAGGACTGTAGTTATTCCCAAGCATGTTGGTAAAAATAATCTGAAAAATTATGTTCTTATATTATTTTTATGTATGATTTTTCCGGTTTGTGTTTTAATGGTGGTCGTTCTATTTTCCGCTACTTTCTCGGTTTTGTATCTAGGTGTAAGTTTAGTTCCTAATCTTTTATCTATTTTTACATGTACAGTTTCGCCTGGCTTAAAAAGCTTTGGTAATATTTTTCCTTGATTATGGTATTCGAGGTCGGCTGTTTGTTTATTTTTAATTTTCTTTTTTATTTCTTCTCGTTTCTTTTCTATGTCTTCTGTTGAACTAGAGATTGTGCTTCTGAAAAATATGTCTATGGGTCTTTCTTTTGTTACAGAATGTATCGATTTATTATATTCTTGAACTGCTTTAAAGATTAAATCTTCAAATGATATGCTCCCGTTGTCTTTTTTGAGACACCGCATGATTTCAGATAGGGTTGAATGAAACCTTTCTATTTGTCCGTTACTTGTCGATGCGTACGGTGCGGTGGTGTGTAATGATATTTTGAATTCCTCTTCTAACATAAACTTTATTGCTGCTGAGCCAAATGATCGTTCGTTGTCCATTATTATCCATTTCGGCATACCGAAAGCAATTAACATTTCCCTCAACGGATTTTTAATATCTTCAGATGCTCTTGACTCTAAAATTTTTACTTGAACATATTTTGAAAACTTGTCAATTCCCGTTAAGACTCTATGTTTTTCGGTAATATAAATATCTATGTGAACTATTTCTCCTGGGTAATTAGGAATAGGGGTCGGTTGGATTTCTCCTTTTGGGGGGTGTCTATCGTATTTTGATTCTTTACAAGTTTGACAGGCTTGAACTATTGCTTGAATTTTCTTGGTAAGTTGTGAAAAGAAATAATTCTTCAAAATTTGTAATTTGTTCTCTTTTGCATCTCTATGGGCTCGTTTATGTTCGAGGATAATTATTTCGTTTTGTTGGAACTCCGAAGTTACCTCGTCTATTTCGTTTTGAGTAAACCTTACCTTGTATGATTTAAAATAGGTAGGGTAAATGTTTTGAATTTCTCCCATTACCTCTTCGGATGTAATGATTCCGTTTATAAGTTTAGGATCAAGTTTACTAGTTAAAATTGCAATAAGTTTTTCTTCCGTGTAAGATTTTTGTTTAATTATGTGTCTGTGGTATGTTGGGAATGGCATTTCGAAGCTATAGGAATCTGTATCGGCAGTCAGTAATAATAATTGGTTTTTAAATACATTAATTGGAGCTTCTACTGAAAATATGAGGTTGTGTGACGAGCTTTCGTCGCTATTGGCTGATGCTGAGGAGCTGATTGAATTAATTTCTGCGGGGGCCCGGGACAACGCGTCCGCTACCACATTAGCTACTCCGGGCTTGTACCTGATCTCGTGGTTATACTCGCCAATGAGGTCTCTCCAGCGTTTAAGCTTAGCGTTATGGTTATTTACGCTATTCGAAAAACTCAAGGGTTGGTGATCCGTGTATATTACCACTTTTGAATACCCGTAAAGATAATGTCTTAAACTTTGGAGCGCCCAAACGATCGCGAGCATCTCTCTTTCGTTAGTTGCGTAGTTCTCTTCAGTCTTTGACAGGGTGCGTGAAATGAACGTTATTGACCTATGATTTTGTTCCAATACTGCGCCTATTGCGTAACTTGAAGCGTCAGTAGTCAATTGAAATTCTTTTCCGAAATCTGGATAGGCAAGGGTAACCTCCCTGGAGACGAGAGTATTTTTTAAGTTTCTCGAATGCTGTAATCGCATCTTTGCTCAAGTTGATAGCAGTTCTGCTTGACTTGGTCTTAGATATCCGGCCTTCTTCGCCTCTTAGAAGAATGGTTAGGGGTTTTGCTATTTTGGCGTAATCTTTTATGAACCGCCTATAATAACCTGTCATGCTCAAAAAGGAACGGAGATCTTTTAATGTTTTTGGGACTGGAAATTTTGTAATCGCTTTTATTTTATCTATGTTGGTTTTTACTAAATTTTCTGATATTGTGTACCCCAAGAAGTCTACTTCGTTTTTAAAAAAATGGCATTTCTCTATTTGAACCCTCATATTTGCGTTTTGTAGCGTTGAAAATACTCTTTCCAAGTTTTTGCCGTGCTCCACTTCGTTTTTGCTAAAGACTATAATATCATCAACGTATACATAGCAAATTTTCCCTATGTATTCTCTCAATATGTCGTCTAACGCTCTTTGAAAAATGGAAGGGGAATTTTTCAAACCGAATGGGAGTCTCGTAAATTCATATTTTCCGCCATTTACCGCGAATGCTGTTTTTTCTATGTCTGTATCTTTCAGTGGTATTTGATGAAAACCGCTCTTGAGATCTAATACCGAAAAATATTTGTTGTCCCCGAGCTGCGCAATAATTTCTCCAATTTCGGGTATGGGATACCGATCTGAGATAGTAACTTCATTAAGTTTCCTATAATCAATTACTAATCTGTACCTTTTTTCTTCGGACTGGCCGGACTTTTTCGGAACTACCCAGACTGGTGCATTATATGGTGATCTTGAAGGTCTTATAATACCATCTCTTAGCATCTCAGTTATTTGTTTTTCTACCTCTTGTTTGAGTGATATTGGGTATGGGTAATGTTTTCCGTAAACTGGAGAATCTGATGAAGTTCTGATCTCACCTACTACTTTAGTTGTGTATGCTAACTTTGAATCGGGATCTGCGAAGAGGATTTTGTGGCTTTGTACGAGGAGTTTTATTATTGATTTTTGTGACTCGGTCATATGGCTGACTTGCGGTCCAATTGTATTTACTGCTTGTGTCGCTAGTTGATGAATTTTAATTTTGCGTTTATTTCCGAGAATTAATATATCATTTTTTACATCTATTATTGCTCCTAGTCTTTTCATTGTGTCATTGCCCAAGATACCATGAAAGGTTTTCAGGGTGTCTAGTAAAAAGAATTTCATGGGTGTATCCGAAATATTAGCGAGCTTAAGTATTGCGTGTTGTGTTATTTTATTGTTACCACCGACTGAACTAACTGAAAAAGTGTTCTCATTTGGCTTTGGATTTGGTACTAATTGATTTTGAATATAATTTTGATTAGAGCCCGTGTCGATTAAGAATTTTAGAATTTTTCCGTTCTCCGTGGTTACTTTAAAGTAAGGTAGTGAGGAACGATTTATTCTAAAAAATAAAGTTCTGACATATCTATGTATTCTTGTTGTTTGTTATCGCTTTGCCATACATATTCCTCCTGAAGTTCGTTAACGTTATTTTCTTCTGCCAACTGATAATACTCTTGTTCTGAACTTGATGAAGCTTCATCTGAATTTTGCTGCGCGTTACTTCCTGTCTCTGGTTGAATATGGAACTGTCTTGGCATCTTATTATTATTTGGGGCATTAGCGGTGCTGAGAGGTCTTTTCCCTGCATAATCATTATTTGCTGGTTTGTTCATATAATTTATATGACGTGATCGAACTGACTGATCTACGTCCATAGGTACCGGTTTCGGTTGTGGTCGTGGCGGAGGTTTTGGTATGTTATAGGACGCTACTACACCGGATTGGTTTGTATAAGGTTGACTATAAGATTTGAATTGGTTAGTTTGAGTAATTAGGGGTTTTCCGGATTGGTTTGGGTTATGGTAGAGATGCGGATGGAAATTTTGTTTGACGGCTACCATCCGATATGGTTGTTGAGGTTTAGGTGGTAGCATGGGTGCCCTCCCTAAATACGGAGTTTTTGGTGTCTGGTTATTCCTAGCATTTTGATTCTCTAGCAGACTGCATAAATGTAGAGCGTGTCCTAAGTCATGTGGTTCTTTAATGGCCAGCAATTGTGCCAGGTTTCCATTAAGTCCTCTGACAAAAGTGTCTAAGGCTTTTTCCCTATACATGGCTGTCAGAGATTGTATAGTTTCTTGTGAGGCATCTAAGCTGCCAATTTGGTTCAGAATTAGTGATAATTGTTGATAAACTGCCTGATAATATTCATCTATAGTATTGTTACCTTGGTTAAGAGCATATAGTTGATATTCTAAGGTCTTTAAGTCGCGCTTATCGGCGAAATGCGCTGTTAGGCATTTTGAAATAGCTGTCCAATCTAAGGGGGTATTATATGATTCTAATACTGCGTCCGCTTGACCAGTAATTTTGTTACGGATTGCTAAAAGAATTCCATAATATTTTGGTGAACCTATTCTGTTTTCATAGATTTTTAACACCCTCTCGACACTTTTCCTCCATGATGAATATTCACTTTTGTTTCCTGAAAAGTCTCTAAGTGTCCGAACAATGTCTGGTAATTTATCTAACTCACTAAGATTGTGCGTTAATTCTCTTTTAATTGTTTGGTCTGTATATTTGGAAAAATCTTTATTTGGATTAAGTATTTCCTTTACTAGTCTACTGAGATTTGTCTCTAAGATTGTTTTTATTTTTTCCTCAATGTCCCTCTCGGTCATGATTCGTGTGTTTATTTGTGTGGAACTGGCTGATGAGGGTCCGGTAAGATTCGCGAGTCTGTCTGCCAAATCTTGTTCGGTCATTTTGGGTATGGATATATGAGCAGCGAAAAGTTTAATTTAATTTTTTAATTTTAGTTATTCAGAATTCGGAAGTTGTCTTCTAAGAATTAGAGTGTGCGATTTTTTATTACCTTTGTAATTATTATGTGGGAATTTTTATTTTCCCTATATTTTGGATTTTTTTCTTTTTAACTTACTAAAATATGTCTTCTACACTTTATATTTGGGTAAAACTTTTTCTTCTTTGAATATTTTTCGATTAAATATTTTTTATGTTTTTGTTAATAAATTGCTTAAAACTATTCTTACAGTAGTAACATATCTCGGCGTGCTCTCGTGATGACAGGCTCGGCAGATTCCGTTTTATCCCACCCTTCAACGATCTCTCCTGAGTGTGAGTTTACTAAGGGGCCTTCTCTGTACCTTAATTCACGTTCCCTTCGAACGGATACTAAAGGGATCACGGCGATAAAATTTGGCCTGATTATTCCACAGGGTACAAGTCCTGTTTTTTTTTCAGGAGTGACAATTTGCGGCGTTTTTTAAACGGCACTTTTGCACTTCGGAATCTCGGTATTTTTGGCTTTTTACTTCTCACTGATTAGGCGGAGGTTTGAAACGAAACGTCAGAATTTTTTACTTTCTGAACTTCGCGAGACGCGGAACTTGTTATCCTTTCGCGGTTTTAATCAGGTCCCTGTTCGGGCGCCAGTTAAAAGATTGGTTATGATTTTTATATAAAAAAATCAAACTTTCCTTTATTGAGTTGGATTAAGAACTAATTTACTTAGATTAAACAATTGTTTTTATAGCTACGCGTCGCTCCATCGCTGCCGCCGTCTCTGCCGCTGTTGATGTTTCTGCTGACGTTCTTTCATATTATTGGTTACTGCTCTTGGTCGCCGTCGCCGTTGGCCAAACTTAATTGTAATTGGCCAGTGCATTTTAATTATAGTTTTTGTTGTATGCACTAAGTTGAGTTCGATCAACTTTGGAAATTGGCTATTCTGCATTCCCACGATCGCTGACCAAAAGGTGCAAGCTAAGTTCGTTAGAACTTTATTGAGAGCATTGCTTTGCTGTTAGTTGTGCAATTAATGCTCTCTTCTTCGGTTTGGGAAATGCTATTATTGAGGGCATTGCTTTGCTGTTTGTTGTGCAATCAATGCTTACTCATTTCCTCTGTCTGAGAAATTGTATTATTTTGGGTGTTAACTTATGTATTAACTCCACATACAATTCTTGAAAAAGGTTTGGTGTCACCGTCAAATGTGGGCACCTCAATTTTTGGTAGGCTTGGCAAATTTTCTATTTTACTAACCACCTCCAAATTACTTGCAACTTTTCCCTTAATTTGTTCATCGATTTCAGTTGAAATATTTTGAATATCGAATTCCAACTCGCTAAGGATTAAATCAAATTTTACACTACAAGCACCAATTTTATTTTTAAGCTCTGAAATGCTTTGCCAGAGGAAATTAATCTTATTTTTTCGTATTCTCAGAGTTCCTTTTTTCTCACTTTGTATTTCTAAGAATGTTGCTTAATTCTTTGCTCTATTAATTAGCTGCCTCTTTTTTAAGAGCCTCATAGTCGATCCTTAATTGATTAAAGACCGACAATACCTGGTCATACCTCTTTTTTGTAAAATATTCATGGTCTACTGTACCAAGCTTAATCAAACAATTATGATTGGTTATAAATTCCCTTTCTAGCTCGTTTATGATTTCGATCTCCTCGCTTGAGAAATTTCTACCACCTTTATCGCTTATTTCCCTACACGCTTTGTTAATTTCTGACTGCCTTTTAAGAAGATTTAAAACTTGCTCGGACACCATTATATCAAAAATATTTCTATAATTTTTAAAAATACTAAATTAGCTTATATCTTATCTTGTTGTGCTGTTCGTTGATGTCGTCGCTTTAATTTTATATAATTTTTTTTTAATTTTCAGCGAGTTCACCAAAAAAAAAATTTTGTTGGGTTTTTAATTTTTTGTTTGTTTTTGTTCTTGTGTTTACGATCATTTAATGCACTGGTTTTTTTTTACGTATCGCACACTAAGTTCTCTGTTCACAAGAACCGTATAAGCTGATGTTAAAGGCCTCAAGCACGCCTTACCACGATTAAAAAAATGGGTAATATAGCAACCTTTAGCTTTATTTCAAGACTCCAAGGTGCTCTTTACTAAAAACAAAAAAGATTCTTTTATATCTTTTTGCTTGATGTATTATTCTCTGTTCCTTACCACGGGTGGGGGGCAACAACAGATATTTTATTTTGCTACCTTTAGAATTTAAGAAGCTGGTTTATAACTCTGAGTCTCTTACCACTGATGGGGGAAAACTGCAGAGTGTCTCGAAGGACCAAAAATGTAAGAGCGATCTAATAAAATACGTCTACATTTGCTGAGTTATAATTTCAAACTGTTTTTATTTCAATAAGGTTCTTAGCAAGTAACATTGCTGTGATTCGTATGCTATTCTTATCTATGGCCTACGCAGAGACCACATCCGTTTTGCCCTGAGCAGGAGAGCTATATTTTGACCCCCGTACAAGTCCTTTGTGTAGTGTGAGAAACATTTAAAGTGATAATATTTAGAGGCTCAAGTGGCCTGCACTTACAGATTACAAGTGCTAACAACTGTTCCCTTAGATTTGAAGTAACAGATCGTAATTTATGGCTCTGGCTCCATTGACAAGTGACATGCACAAAACTCATAAAATCTTATATTTGAAGTCATTATCTTATTTCTAATAACCCCTAAACTGAGAAAACAATCTTAAGTGCGATAAGGGAGATCCCAATTACCCTGGTAGCATAGCACTTGTAGCTAAAAACATTCTGTGACCGCTCACAGGAGGTCATTTTACAAGTGGCTGCTCCGTTCAGCTCATATACTTATATGTATTCGTGTTCATGTGTGAACAAAGACAACAAAGAGGAATTAATGAAATAGGAACTTTATGGAAATGTATAGCAAGTACTCCTGATCATGATGATTTTAAAACGGTTCAGAACAAAATAGACAGCCAAATTGAAAACAACAACACGCAATTCACAATAAATTAAAAATTGTTTAATGAAGTAAAATATATTACTGAAAGTTAAAAAAAATGTAGTTTTCAACGAGGAAACAAGTTTAAGAAAACATCGTTTGCGGTTACTCACATATGACTTACAAAATTTATTAGATACCATTATCTTAGCAAAAGCAACAATTTTTAATACACAAATTTTAAACGAGAATGAAATTAAAGAAATTTACAATCATGAAAAACAATCTGTAATATTATCTGACCTAATGGACATATCAACTTTTAAAATTTTATTAAATAATGATTTACTTGTAGTTTACATAAATTATCCCATGATTAACGGTAAATGTGACCTTTACAAAACAAGAGCTATTGCAAAATCCGATGGAAAAATATTAATAAATAATGAAGTTGCCAATTGCAAAAACAAATATTACCAAATGACTAATTTTAAGAAATAAATGTTTAACAACTATTGTTAATTAAGATTTGAAACTAATTGTTTTATAAAATTATTAAACGGCGAAAAAGCCAATTGCTCTAAAATAAGAGAAATTAATAATAAAATAGATACCTTACAGGATGGTCCCAATTTTAATAACAGGAACAAATATAATAGACAACACTCAATTAAAAGGTTCATATTTAATTTTGTTTAATGACTCAACTATTACAAACAACAACACCTACATTAACAGCGAAAACAAAATATTAAACTATATAGCTCAGCATAAATTCATAAATTATGACATTTCCGAATATATTATATATCCATTTATAAAAATTAATAGTACCAAAACACCAGTTTTATTTATATTATTAATATTTATCATTGTTTTTTTAATATTAGTATTATATAATATACAGAAATTTTGTAACCAAAAAACAACGGCCAGAACTAGAAATCATTACAAACCAAGAACAAATTTTAAAAGAAGAAAATACAAACCAAGAAGAAATTTTAACGAGGAAACTTTTAAAGAAAACAACACAAACCAAGACCAATGTTTTTTTTCAAAACTAAGAGAACGCTTAAAAGAAATTCATAATGAATCGGGCGATCCAGTTACAAACCAAGAAGAAATTTTAATAGAAGAAAATACAAACCACGAGGAAACTTTTAAAGAAAACAACACAAACCAAGACCAATGTTTTTTTTCAAAACTAAGAGAACGCTTAAAAGAAATTCATAATGAATCGGGCGATCCATTTTAGAAGGGGGAGAGTTAACCAACTCGTGAAACCGGGCCGCTTATGGAACTAATAAGCAATTTTCAAAATTCAATTTAAACAATCTTTGCCTATGCCTTTGCATTTGCCCTTGTCTTTGCCCATGCCTTTGGATTTGGGGTCCGCTCTTGGTTTCCCTACCAAGATAAACAAACAAAACTTTAAGTAAACATAAGTTTCCACTCGAAGCCCAATCAATTGCGTTCTAAGTTCAAACTATTGCGATCCAAGCCCAAGCAAATTGCATCGGTCAGCATATTTGAATTTCACAATAGGATGCCATGATTTCATCCTAAGCTTAAATTCTAAGCAAAGGGAAAAGTTCTAGAAGCTCAATGAAAAGCTTCTGGCCGACGTTCGTTGGATAAGATTTTAGAATTAAGCCGGCAGTCCATCTATGATCAAGAAACAGTTCGAAAGTAAAAAATTCGAATGTGAAAAATAAAGTGTATTGTAAAAGGTTTAACACCAAGTTACAATAAATAAAAAATATATTTTTTTAACAAAATTACTAGTGATAAACTTAATTTGCATACCAAGGAATTGAAATCAAAATGTTATATTTAATATCTAAATTAAATAATAAATCAATAAACCACATATTAATTGAATGATTCAGAAGTTAATTAATTAATAATATTTTCGTGTTTAATAGCCTGATTCAATTGGCGCATTAAAACGCATTTAGCCTAAATGCGATTATTAAATGCGATTAAAAACCATTCGCCCCGATACCGGAAAATACCGATGTTTAACGATATTTTGTTCGTGCCACCACTACAACAGATGTTTTCAGTAGCAGGAATATACAGGAGCGGGTTTTTAACGGTTTTATAATCAGTTGAATTTTTTCCAAATGCATTCACATACAAATTTCATAATCAGTGTACATGATATCCGATGGAACTCACTCGTTTTATTTGGTTCTTAAATATTCTCGCCAAATGTTCGGACCGATCCTTATCGTTTGAGAAAATGTACGAGCAAGTGAACACGCATACCCACGAACCCTAATATCAACCCCAACCCACTTGTGCGTCCTCACGACTGCTTGTGCGCGAAGGTGTGAAAGTAAGAAAGGGTACGAGAAAGTGAGCCCGCATACCCACGAGCTCTAATCTCAACCCCCACCCACTTGTGCGTCCTCACGACTGCTTGTGCGCGAAGGTGTGAAATTATAATTTTGATAGTTTTGATCAAAACGAGTAATTTTTAATTAAGAATCGTGACAAGTATATCATTGGAAAGGTCTTGAAAAATGCTTTCGAATGATACCAAACTTTTTTTTTTTTTTTTTTGTGGGGGGTGCATATATTTTTTTGGTTTTCCTCTGTTTTTGGGGTAGTAGAGGGGACTTACTTAACCGGCGGTCGTGAGCGGCGGTCGTCGAGTGCGGCGGTTAGCGAAGACACCCTAAACCCGTGGTGCTTGTCTAGGATAAGCCGGATTCGCTGCTCCCGTAAGTCCCCTCTACTACCCCAAAAACAGAGGAAAACCAAAAAAATATATCACCCCCCACCAAAAAAAAAAAAAAGTTTGGTATCATTCGAAAGCATTTTTCAAGACCTTTCCAATGGTATACTTGTCACGATTCTTAATTAAAAATTACTCGTTTTGACCTTCGCGCACAAGCAGTCGTGAGGACGCACAAGTGGGTGGGGGTTGAGATTAGAGCTCGTGGGTATGCGGGTTCACTTTCTCGTATCCTTTCTTACTTTCACACCTTCGCGCACAAGCAGTCGTGAGGACGCACACGTGGGTGGGGGTTGATATTAGGGTTCGTGGGTATGCGTGTTCACTTGCTCGTACATTTTCTCAAACGATAAGGATCGGTCCGAACATTTGGCGAGAATATTTAGAAAGCAAATAAAACGAGTGAGTTCCATCGGATATCATGTACACTGATTATGAAATTTGTATGTGAATGCATTTGGAAAAAATTCAACTGATTATAAAACCGTTAAAAACTCCTGTATATTCCAGCTACTTTCAGCTTAAGGCTTTGGGAAATGTCCATGGTTGCAATGCAACATCTTAAGCAAATGTTGACCCTAACCTAAGGACAAGGTTGATACACAATCAATATTTACCTACAACCTGAACCCTCCTACACCACGTTCCCCACCCGATAACTTGTTATCCATCCTTGTATTGATTTGACCTCTGATATCCATTAGACAGGTGTCTGGGCGGGTTTCTATATTCAAGAACCAATCGGATTGGTTCTAGGAGTAAAACATACCTGTATGCACTCCCTGTATATGTCAAACTGTTAAGTGAACATTCTAGACTATAAAAATGACACCACTCAAATTGCTCAGGATCAGTTCTTCAAATGCCTCAGAACTGCATTCTGAAAATATAATTTCATCCGGACCGGTTCGAGATATCGCGTGTACCAATAAGACTTATTTTGTTACGGCTTAAACCCCTAACTGTGAAAAAAAATCGTTGTTTAAAACAAATTATTATATAAAATATAAAAATATATAATACAATTTATCAAAAAAACAAAACAAAAAAAAACCATATCAAAATGGAGTTATCAGTTGCTTGTGATTTGTGTTCCAAAGATATTGAGCTTAGTGAGTTTGAAGCTTATTATGCCAAGTGTTCTATGCCTCGGAATGCCTTCGACGTTTTTATGTCGAATACGAAAAGAAAGAGGTGTGACTTATGTTCTACGCTTGTAAAAAATTATGAATTTGACGCCCACTACCGCAACTGTAAAGGACCGCGAAATGCTTTCAACGTTTTAATGGCTGGAGGGAACCGGAAAGAACATCAAAAGCGATCAATTCATCTACTAGTAAACCGCTCTAAAACTCCAGATAATGTCCTAGATGACATACCGGAAATTCCGTCTAATGCTCCAGAGGATCAACCTACAACTTCGGCTAATGCCCTTAAGCGATTGAGAGCGGGGGAGGATAAGGAGAAACATCAGTCCAGTAACCCCAAAAAAGGTCGTATTGAACAAAGAATAGAACTTTTATGTCCTACTTGTGGTGAACAGTATATGTCAACCAGGGAACGTCAACATATGTTGACAGACAAGCATAAAAACGCTTCTGCCAGAGAAGTTAAAAATAAAGTAAATATTATTTTGCTCACAGCAGAGACTAAGTTTCCTGTCAAATCATATCGAATTGATTGTGCAGTCAAGGATATGATAGACTTAAATGAATTTTATCAACAATGTCAAAAAAATATAATTGAAATTATAAAGCATTGTATGATAGATTATCGAGCCATAAAATTTAATTTGAGTGTATATGGTACATATGTAAAACAAAGAGATGACGGAGAGACAGTTAGCACAATAAAGCATTTTAGAACTGCATACAAATCTTTATACATTTATGAAGATATTGTAAATGAGCTGAATTCTGCAATAGAATGTTTACTAACATTGAGCAGTGAATTCCAAGAAAAAGACTCTGGCTGGGCTATTAAAAATTTTGACTATTTTGAAACCACCATTATAAAACTCGAAAATATTCCTGCTAGCGGTTACATACAGGCACCTAAAAAAATAAGAGCCCGAAATGCGCTTATAAACGTTCAGAATACTGACGTATTTTGTTTTAAGTGGTGCATACTAGCATCCATAGCAAATAAAGCCCATGAGAATGCTAGTTTCTCAACACCACAACAAAGGAAATATTCAAGAGAAAAAATGACAAAACCAAAAAACTACAACATTAACATCAATGATGAAATTATTATAT
The DNA here is from genome assembly GCF_018152505.1 of Drosophila elegans. Taxonomy (NCBI): domain Eukaryota; kingdom Metazoa; phylum Arthropoda; class Insecta; order Diptera; family Drosophilidae; genus Drosophila; species Drosophila elegans. The sequence goes on along the minus strand of NW_024545782.1, from coordinate 228,786 downwards.
ATGACGGAATAACGTTGAATTTTTCGGGAATTATATTTCTAATCGATAAACTTGGTGTACGACATTTTGAGAAAAATAATGCGGACTTCAGCATAAACATTTATGAAATTGATGAAGCTGGCGAAAAAATTATTGGACCAACTGTTCAAACAAAAGAAAGAAGACCAAACCACATAAATATATTGGGTATCGATAATATACACCAAAATATGATGCACTACGCCTATATAACAAATGTGTTTACATTATGTTCATCACAATTTTCCAAAGCCAAATCGGGAGGATACTTTTGTGAAAATTGTCTTCAGTGTTATCACGTTAAAAACACTACACACTACAAATTTGAATGCGGAAAAGTGGCGTCGTTTTATCCAGAGCCTAACACAAAAACGTCGTTTAAAGGATACCACAAGAAATTATCTCCTCCGGTGGTGATATATGCCGATATTGAGGCTGTTCTGGAAAGTTACAGAACATGCCTAAATTCACCATCATCTTCGTCAACAACAAAAGTACAGAAGCATACTGCCTGTGCAGTATTATTTTATGTTGTACACAAATATAATCCTAGTCAAAACGATTTGTGGACATACGACGGTAAATAGAAAAAACTATATTACAAATTAATGAACTATTAGATTTTTTTAAATGATTTATTTATTTAAAATTTATCAAAATTTCAGGTGATGATTGCATGCAAAAATTTTGTACAGCTCTGAAACAAAAAACTTCGAGTCTGTACAACATATATTGGTTAACCCCGAAGAAACCGAGTGTCAGCCCCATAGATGTTCGCGCCCAAGAAGGTAATTGCACCGCCTGTGAGATGGAAATAAATGCGGGCGATCTGGATAAATGCTACAACCAATTTACTGGACAATACGTAGGTCCTATTCATAAGAATTGTAAGCCTAAGTACAAGTTAAGTGATCCATTCTTCCCAGTAGTTTTTCACAACTTATCGAAATACGATCTACATTTGTTCATTACAAAACTAGAGGGGGAATTAAGTCCAATACCTTGTAATAAAGAACTATATATAGCACTAACGCAGACAATAAATATTAACAGCACAAATAGATATAAAATTAGATACATAGATTCAGTTAGATTTTTAAACTCAAGCTTGGAAAAACTAGCGAGCTATATGCAAGACAAAGATTTTAAAATTCTTAGTACAAAATTTGAGGGAGAAAAATTTAAGCAAATGAGGAGGAAGAATGTGTTCCCGTATGACTATATAGATAGCACAGAGAAATTTAATGAGACACAACTTCATAGTATTGATAGATTTTATAATTCTCTCAGTGACGAAAAACGTAGTATAGACGATTATAATTTTGCACTAAAAGTTTGGGAATCTTTCAACTGTCAGACCATTAAAGATTATTTAAAACTTTATTTAGAAAGTGATGTTTTAATTTTGGCCGATGTATTTAAAAATTTTAGAAAAATTTGTCAACAGATATACAAGTTGGATCCCGTAAATTATGTTACCGCACCATCAATATCATGGGATGCAATGCTTAAATTTACTAATGTACAATTAGAACTAATAAGCGATGGTGATATGTACAATTTTTTAAAAAGAGCAGTACGAGGTGGGTTAACTCAATGTACTCAGCGTATTTCCATAGCCAATAATAAATATTTAAAAAGCTTTGATCCCATAAAACCAATAAATTTTCTAAGTTATATCGATGCAAATAATTTATATGGATGGGCTATGAGTCAGCCCTTACCGCTTTCAGGTTTTAAGTTTTTAGACAAAGAAGAAGTAGAATCTTTTGACTATAAAAATATATCTGTTGATGGTAATATAGGATATATGCTAGAAGTTGATCTAGAGTACCCTTCCGATCGACATGACCTACATAACTACCTGCCTTTCTGTCCAGAAAATAAAGTTCCGCCAGGGGGTAAGCAAGGAAAGTTGATTGCTGACCTAACTGATAAAAGTGAATACATAATTCATTTAAAACAGCTTCAACTTTGCTTAGAACAGGGTTTAATTGTAAAAAAAAATACATAGAGTCTTGTCTTTTACTCAATCATGCTGGCTGAAGCCTTATATTGATTTGAATACAGACCAAAGAAAAATTGCTGAAAATGATTTTGAGAAAAACTTTTTAAGCTTATGAACAATGCTATTTACGGGAAGACCATGGAAAACGTGGCCAAGCGCCGAAAAGTAGCTTTAGTAAGGCATTACCAATCGCGACAAAATTCACCAGGTTTTAGGCAGCGCATAGCTAGGCATGATTTTCATAGCGTTGAAATATTCGACTCAGATTTAGCAGCAATTGCATCAACACCATCAAAAATTATGTATGATAAGCCCATATATATAGGAGTAACTGTTTTAGAAATATCAAAGTGGTTAACGTATGAATTTTATTATAACTTTCTATTAATTAAAAGTCCTTCCACGAAAATAATATATATGGATACAGATTCATTTATATTATCTTCTAAAGAAGATTTTTACCAAACTATAAGGGACAATCCCGACCGCTTTGATACCTCTAACTATAAGCTAGAAAACCAATTTAATATAATTCTGGCTAATAATAAAGAACCTGGAAAAATGAAGGACGAACATGCCGGTAAGATTATGACTTCTTTTGCTGGGCTTAAGGCTAAGGCATACTCTTGTTTAGTTGAGGGAGAAGGAAATGATATAGAATGTATTAAAAAAATTAAAGGTGTAAAAAAATCAGTTATTAAAAAACTAAATCATGAAGATTATATCGAATGTGTTAGACATAAAAAAACATTTTATAGAGCACAGCGAGTTATTCGTAGTAGGTCTCACATTCTTTATACTGAAATTGTAAATAAAATTGGTCTTAACTATAAGGATGATAAGAAATATATTTTAACTGATAATGTAAATACACTACGGTCATTTTAAAATATCCATATATTAAGCAGAGATCAAACTAATAATTAATAATAATAAAAAAATATGTTCCCATACTTGTACAATACAAAAAAAAATATAAAATGTAAAATGTAAAAAAAAAAAATAATAATATACAAATAAAAAATGTAAATAAAGTGAAATCAAATTTATTTTCAGTGTTTTATTACTTAAGCAGATCATTTACAGATATCCATGAGTTGTGGCTGGAATCAAAACCGCTCCACTTTACGAATACTTTGTTCTTTTTTCTTATAAGTATTTTCTCCACCAGGTAAGCATTTTTGTCTTTTACTTTTTGAAGTTCCACTTCATAAAACGACCCTTCAATAGGAACACTCATATAGTCTTCTATATCGTAAGTTACTGGGTCTGTTGACTTAACTTTTATAACTTTAAAAACTTTGGTGGACCAATTGGGTTCATATCCCTTCATAAATACTCCCTTGTATTTACTTATTCTAACGAAATCCCCTACTGAAAATTTATGTTTTGGGAATATTTTGGGAATATTATAAACTGATTTTAAAATGAACTCCTCATTTTTAGGGCATACATCTACAGGTTTCATTTTTATAGTTCGATGGTAAGAATTATTGTATTGATCTACAAGAAATTTGATTTTATGAATCCATTTGTATTTACCCTGAATACTAAACATTTTCCACATACGATTTTTGAGGGTTCTATTAAATCGCTCACATATAGAAGCCTTGAGATGTGTATATGTATGATAGTGATTTATATGACATTTTTTCATAAGTTCCCCAAAAGTGGAATTATAATATTCTTTTCCTTGATCTGAATGAATGTTTTTTGGTGTACATTTACTATTTATAAAAACAGTTTTCATTGCATCTGCTACATCCGGTGCAGACTTTGTCTTAACTGGTTCAGCGAACGCATACTTTGAAAACGTATCAACAACGGTCAGTAAATATCTAAAACCTCCATTTTCTTTACTAAACGGTATCATTTCGACTAAATCAATTTGCCACGTATCATTTTTCCCTTTTTGAACAAATTTTCGGCGTCTAAAGTTTTTCCGAGCGGGCTTATGAATTTCATTAACGACTTGTAGTTTACTCATCTTAAGGCGTTGGTTTGCTTGTATTATTTTTTATTAGAACACAATGATTGCTTAGTTAATAGTGATTGCTTATACACCTGTACATCTCTTTTTATTTCAGCACGCATTTTTTTTTAAATTTCAAAACATAACCGAGTTAAATCTATTTGTACATCGGGAACGTAGGAACCATCTAAATCAGATAGTTGAATATCTAATCTTTCCAAAGATGCACACTTAGGAATAATATGATTATGATAAAGATATATAACTTGCTGTCGTAATATGGAATTCCAACATAAAAATGTTGTAAAAAATATACCCAATCGTAACAAAGATCTCCATGACTCCGAATCGAACTCAATTTTGTTACCATACTGATTAATTACAAAAACGTACTGCTTATCTGATTTCCTAAATCTAAAAGTACACTTTATTGAAGACATGCGTGGGTGATCAATAATTGAATCCGACATCAAAAAGTCATACTGGTCAAGCTTCAATTGAATATATTCCATTCGTCTTTATCAAATCCCACGAAATTATTTTTACTTTACTGCATCCAAACCATGGGAGAAAATTTTCGGGAAGTTGACAAGCCACATTTCAACTTTAAGTTATGAACGACATAATATTCGAATCCGAAAATTACGTCATGGTCCTGAGTCTTTCGGGAAGTTTTATTTCGTTTAGTTAGACACATGTCCATTGGGTTAGAGTACTTTATTTAAACTAAAAATTGGTTCTTGTCTTGCGGGTATATAAAGGCGGAAGCCCTTGCAAACTTACTCCCAGTTGATTAAAAAAACTCATTCAACACTCCAAGTCGAAATTCAAGCATTATAGTAGATTTTCAATATTTACTCGGAAACAATAAACAAGTTTTTGTTAAGGAACTAGCATTCATGCCGGCTGGAACTGTGACACCTAATTTCGTTCATTTTAAACCGCCGTTTAATATCAAAGAATTGGATAATGAGACTCTTAAGCAACAACACATAAATCAGCGAAATATAAATGGATTGGATTGGTCAGCTGATGATATACCGTATACATGTCTTGAAGATATACTTTCACCACTTAACAAGTATCAAACAGTTATTGTTCGGGGTGAAACAAAGAAAAACTTTTTAACCAAATATTTATCAACTAACATAATCGATATAGATATTGGAAAAAGTTTAACTGAATTACCCAATTTTTTCACTAATTGTACAATACATAAGAAAAAAATTCCACTACGATGTTCATTAAATAATTTGTTTAAGCTTTTTGTATTCTTAGAAAACTCTAATTATGAAATATATAGTAATGGTGACACATCCGTTTAAGATTTAGTAGAAAATAATTAGTGGACCCAACCTGATCGTTAACTATGGATTCCCTTAAAAAAATTTTTGGAAATGATCCCCGCAAAAAGGGATACATGCAGCTTATATATTGTAATTATTGCGCATCTGATACTCATTTCGAGAAGAACTGCGCCAAAGACGCGATCAAGAAAAGCATAAAAAAGCTTAGTGTAATAAAAAATAAATAATATAATATCCTATTATAAACAAAAATTAAGTAAAACACTTTTATATTAATCTTGAATAAAATAATTTTTAAAAAATATATATATATGTCGGATATATACTAGATATACTAGATATTAGTTTTGGTAGAATGGGGACTCAGTTTGCGAGCTGAGGCCGAGTGTGGCTTCGTATGCGTTGCTAGGTCTGGTCTCTCTTTTTCTTTTTTCTGGTTTGTAGCGTGGCGTGAGATAGACACGTGTTTGGTCCTTACGAGAGAATGATGAGCAACAAAAGCATCGAAGACTCGCTGCATTTGCCAGAATTAAGTTCAGGCAATCAAGAACCAAATGATCAATTCACCAGCAATGACGACTTACAAGGGGATGAATTTAGTTCTCCGGTATATTAAAATTCGGTATATTAAAATCGCCAAAACTGTGACCTGATCTTTATCTGACAGTTCTTTAATAATGGACTGTATAACGGAAGGTGATTCGGATAAATTGAAAAACAAGATGCTGGCGAAGTTTTAAACAAGTAATATATATATAACTATTGGGTAACTATATTTGTATATATGTATATATTATATATTTTCTTTTTTATCTTAGCCTTGAACACTTGAAATAGCTTAAAAATGTGTACTTTTCAGGATATTTCGCGCAGTATATAAGATATTGACATGAATCTTTCCAAATCTTACTATAGCCTTGCAGAGGGTATTATAATTTTGGTCAGAAGTTGGTAACGCAGTGAAGGAGACGTTTTCGACCCTATAAAGTATATATATTCTTGATCAGGATCAATAGGGGAGTCGATATAACCATGTCCGTCTGTCCGTCTGTCTGTCTGGTTCAATACCGTTTAAGAGCTTAGTTTAAAAGCTAGCTATCTGAAACTTTCACAGTCGTCCTAAACCATGTGTACGCAGATCAAGATTGAAAAGTGCCATGATCCTATAGCTCCCATAGGATCAATCGGATATAACTTGCAAGAACATGACATGCATCTTTCCAAGTCGTATTTTTATGCATACCTTGATCTTGATATTTTCCGCAGTATATAAGCTATTGACATAAATCTTTCCAAATCGTGTTTTTTTATGAGTACCTTGAGGGTTAAGGCGCGGGCCGATTGGACGTTCTATATCCTATAGCTCTCGTAGGGATAATATGGTGAAAACGGTCAAAACTTGATGTTTTTTAAGATATTCTACTTATTTTAAAGGCAGTGATGGAAACTGACCAACAAAAGTGTTGAACCACTCGTGTGAAAATCAGCTGTGTTGCCCGAAATAATTCAAAGATTGTTGGTTTGATTTTAACAATGTTTTTGCAACTTTGCAAATAATTCAAAGATTGTTGGTTTGATTTTAACAATGTTTTTGCAACTTTTGGCAAATATCGAGTTGAGAAGACAACAACTGTTGGACTTTAAACGCAATAACACAAATTTAAGATGCAATGCTAACCTTTTATTTTTTTGCCAGATCGCCAGTAACTATTATTTCGAAATTGCTTTAATAACTGAAAGTTCTGCAGATGTTTGCAATCTTACCGGATTGACAAAGATATATTTCTTTTCCTTATTGAGAAAATTGGATCCCTGGATTGCCTAGCTTGCGGCAGTCCTTCGTTTCCTGGCCAACGGGTGCTGCTTGGCACCAGTGTAGCAAAGCAGTGCCAAAGTTGCCAAAGACGATGAAAAAGGTGCCAACACAACACGTTTTGCACAATAAGTACATTAAATTAAGGGGTAGTAGGAACAAAAACACAAATTAGATAGTTTACACATCTAACCATTTTAAAAGAAACCGAAATACGCTTGCTAAAAATAAGTCCCAAGAAAATAATATTTTTTTTTTCGTACCATGAGAACCATTGCTTTTTATACCCTTGCAGAGGGTATTATAATTTCAGTCAAAAGTTTGCAACGCAGTGAAGGAGACGTTTCCGACCCTATAAAGTATATATGTTCTTGATCAGCATCACTAGTAGAGATCTAGCCATGTCCGTCTGTCCGTCCGTTTATATGCAAACTAGTCTCTCAGTTTTAAAGCTATCTGCATGAAACTTTCCCAAAAGTTGTCTTTCTATTGCAGGTAGTATATAAGTCGGAACGAGCCGGATCGGACGACTATTGCATATAGCTCCCATAGGAACAATCGGAAAAATAAATGAAAAAAAATTATAACTTTGCTGTATTTTAATTTTTTGTTTAGTTCTTCGACATTTAGTAATGGTTAAATATTACCGACTTACGGTTTAAATTTCATCAAAATCGGAACACTATAGCATATAGCTCCCATAGGAACAATCGGAAAAATAAATGAAAAAAATTATAACTTTTCTGTTTTTTCATTTTTTGTTTAGTTCTTCGACATATAGCAATGGTTAAATATTTCAGAATTATGGTTTAAATTTTATCAAAATCGGACGTCTAATCATATAGCTTTCATAGAAATAATAAAAATATATAAAATAACTTTCAAATAATTGAGCTGCAAATCATCATAGCTTCAATGTTTTTAAACATATACGCAAGTATATCATAATTTTAATGTTTTCAAAAATGTTTAATTCTTGCAATAGCTGCAAGGGTATATGAACTTCGGCTTGCCGAAGTTTGTTTCTTTCTTGTTTTTTTATCAAATTCGTTCCGAAACTAGAACAGAAGCGGCGGATTTACAAAACTCCAGTAGGCTAGAATCGAAGCGATCCTGAGGTGCCATCACAAAATAATTTTTAAAAAGTCAAATATGTTACTATTAACCAAATCTGTTATGCAACAATGTTCTTAAAACATAAAAGAATAAGGTAAAAATTAATTTCTGTTCTTGCGGATCTGAATCCGTCATCCAAATGCTTGGCGAAAAGTTTCGGTGCGTTTTTTGCGGAAGTTAAGAGAGAATTAACAGAGGGAACTTAGATTCCGTGCAAGTATTTCGGAAGTGAAAAATGGAAACGGGTCTGGGAAATTCGACTCCGTGTAAATCTTTCTTTTGGAACAGGGCTGTATAACTCAACGATATACTGATCAATCGACTTCAAGTTGAAAAAAAATAAATTACGATATATTTCATTGGTAGAAAGATGTCAACGTGGCATAAGAAAAACTACTTTTTTAACTCAAAAAACGACACTTTTGTCCGAAGTTTTGTTAAACTTTAAGATTTTTATATATATAAAAAAAACACCCTGATTATTTATTACTGATTTTTTTTGATTTCTTCTACTCTTTTGGCCAAAATCAGCACCTGTGATGACAGCACAAAGTTCCGTTATTGTTCTATTTAAAAAAAAAAACTTTTCCATTACTCAAAAATATATATATCTTTCGGGTATTTTGGACAAATTTCCGAAAATCGCCCAATATAACCGAAACAGTTCATAATTTAAGAAAAATTCACGCATGTTCTGAACGAGCTCAATGCAGGCTTAAAACTATGTACTATTCGGCTTTCTCGCCCATTATTATCGCTGGGCTTCTTGCGGCCTGTCTGACATCAGCCCACAAACCGCGAAAGTCGGTCATGTCACTTTTAAATAAATAAATCTATCGACTGAAAGTTTTTGGCGATGTTCCGTTTTAGCTTGTATTTGCCAGCATGCAGATTGCCAGAAGGCGCCACCAAAGCCCAGATTGTTTTGTGAGGGCATATTTGTTTTAAAATTAATAAGTTGAGTAACGGATATTTAAGTGTCGGGGCACTAGCTCTTTCTTGTTTTATTTATGATTTGGTAAGTCTGCATTAAATACAAATTTTCAGACAAAATAAATATGTATATTAAATAATTGTTATAACTTTAAGGGTACCTATATATTCTTCTTGCCGAAGTTGGCTTTTTTTAATACCCTTGCAGAGGGTATTATAATTTCAGTCAGAAATTTGCAACGCAGTAAAGGAGACATCTCCGACCCTATAAAGTATATATATTCTTGATCAGCATCACTAGGCGAGTCGATCTAGCAATGTCCGTCTGTCCGTCCGTTTCTACGCAAACTAGTCTCTCAGTTTTAAAGCTATCTGCATGAAACTTTCCCAAAAGTTGTCATTCTATTGTAGGTAGCATATAAGTCGGAACGAGCCGGATCGGACGACTATAGCATATAGCTCCAAAAGGAACAATTGAAAAAAAAAAAAATTATAACTTTGCTGTTTTTTAATTTTTTTTTAGTTCTTCGTCATATAGTAATGGTTAAATATTTCAGAATTACGGCTTTAATTTCATCAAAATCGGAAGACTATATCATACAGCTCCCATAGGAACAATCGGAAAAAAAACCAAAAAAAATTATAACTTTGCTGTTTTTAAATTTTTCTATTAGTTCTTCGTCATATAGTAATGGTTAAATATTTCAGAATTACGGTTTAAATTTCATCTAAATCGGACGAGTATATCATATAGCTCCCATAGGAACAACCGGAAAAATAAAAAAAAAAAAATTATAACTTTTCTGTTTTTTAATTATTTGTTCAGTTCTTCGACATATAGCAATGGTTAAATATTTCAGAATTATGGTTTAGATTTTATCAAAATCGGACGTCTATATAATATAGCTCCCATAGAAATATTAAAAATATATAAAATAACTATTTATTATTGAGCTGCAAATCATCATAGCTTCAATGTTTTTAGACATATACGCAAGTAAATCATAATTTTAATGTTTAAAAAAATATTTAATTTTTGCAATAGCATTAGCGGCAAGCCGAAGTTTGCTTTCTTTCTTGTGAAATTTTGTATTATGTTTTGTTTATTTTTTAAAAAACAGAAAATGTTCTTTTATATCTATTACCCATTTATATACCCCTGCAGAGTGTTTTATAATTTCAGTCAGAAGTTTGCAACGCAGTGAAGGAGGCATTTCCGATCCTATAAAGTATATATATTCTTGATCAGCATCACAAGCAGAGTCGATCTAGCCATGTCCGTCTGTCCGTCCGTTTCTACGCAAACTATACTCTCAGTTTTAAAGCTATCTGCATGAAACTTTCCCAAAAGTTGTCTTTTTATTGCAGGTAGTATATAAGTCAGAACGCGCCGGATCGGACGACTATAGCATATAGCTCCCATGGGAACAATCGGAATAAAAATAAAAAACAAAAAGAAAGCAAACTTCGGCAAGCCGAAGTTCACATACCCTTGCAGCAATTGCAAGAATTAAATACTTTTGAAAACATTAAAATTATGATTTACTTGCGTATATGTTAAAAAACCTTGAAGCTATGATGATTTTCAGCTCTATTATTAGATAGTTATTTTATATATTTGTCGGAGAGTATGTAGTGAAGCATTTCGACAGGTATGACCATGGGTTGTGCTGGTATACTAGATATACTAGATATTAGTTTTTGTAGAATGGGGACTCAGTTTGCGAGCTGAGGCCGAGTGTGGCTTCGTATGCGTTGCTAGATCTGGTCTCTCTTTTTCTTCTGGTTTGTAGCGTGGCGTGAGATAGACACGTGTTTGGTCCTTACGAGAGAAGGATGAGCAACAAAAGCATCGAAGACTCGCTGCATTTGCCAGAATTAAGTTCAGGCAATCAAGAACCAAATGATCAATTCACCAGCAATGACGACTTACAAGGGGATGAATTTAGTTCTCCGACATCAGAAGTGGGATTCGGCCCTAACCAAACTTTGTCAAGGGATGTCTTCGCGTTGTTGGAGCAACAAAACCGGAATTTTCTGGAACTGGTTAAGAAACTACAGATGCCGGCGAGCACAGTACAACAGACTGGCGAGATTTGCTTGCCGAAATATAATCCGGACATTGCTGGAGTGGATGCCACGCAGTGGTGCGCTACGGTCGACATAATTTTACAAACGAAACCGCTAAGTGACAGCGCTCTTATATTAGCGCTGAGTAAGGCCTTGGAAGGCACAGCGGCCCAGTGGTTGTCACAAATATGCTACCCAGGAATAACTTGGCAACAGTTCCGGCAATTATTTGAGCAGCGTTTCGAGTCTTCAGAGACGCCAGCCGCTGTTATTTTTAATCTTCTAAATAGTCGCCCAAGGAACGGTGAGAGCTTGCCTGTTTTTGCGAGCCGCAGCGTGACGTCACTGTGCACAAAATTGCGTAATTTAAATTGTGAACAAATTTCCATCGCTTTGATTCTTGGGCATATGGCTAATTTCGACCGGCGTTTACAACGAATGATACACACAACGCATATCAGCAATCGACGTGAGCTGCAAGCGGAGCTGCAAGTATTTTCTGCACTGAAGGAGCGTCCTATTGCACCAAACTGGGAACCGGAGACTAAGCGGGCTAAAACTGCTGATCTAAAATGTTATCAGTGTGGAAAACCAGGACATAAAAAGCAAGACTGTAGATCTGGACTAGGATTTCAGTTCTCGTCAACTGAAAAAGAGCGGCGTTCTGGGAAGTCTCATCAGGAAAGGCCAATTGTAACTTGTTACAGATGCCAGGAGCCGGGACACATTGCCACTAATTGTCAAAAAAAAGTGCAGAATACCGGATCGAGAGTAAGATCGGAAAAGAGAGTGGAGCTGTGCACTGTGGCGGAGCCTAAATCGAGTATGCTGGTTGATGGTGAGAGATTTCCAATAACATTTGATTCGGGAGCTGAGTGTTCATTAATTAAAGAAAGTGTTTCTAATAAGTTAGTTGGTAAGAGGATTCATAGCGTTATCTCTCTAAAGGGAATAGGCAATGCCAATACTTACAGCACTGTACAAGTTGAGTCAAACATCATGGTTGAAGGTAATTCTTTAGTAGTTTTGTTCCACATAGTACCAGATGAATGCATGACGAATAATATTGTAATTGGCAGAGAAATATGGGCTCAAGGGTTTTCAGTAGAAGTGTCTTATGATAATTTTAAGATTATTCAAACTAAAGCTGTGAATGTTTGTGAAACAGTTCAACCTATTGATTTTGATAACATTGAAACTGAAGTGGTCGGAAATGAAAAAGAAATGTTAATATCATTGCTAAAGCAACATTCAAAATCGTTTACAGAAGGCACTCCGCAAACGCGTGTGAGTACTGAGGAAATGCGTATTCGGTTGATTGAACCGACTAAGACTGTACAAAGGCGGCCATACAGATTTAGTCCATGCGAAAGCGAACTAGTACGAGTTAAAATTAATGAATTAATCGAGTATAAAGTCATCAGACCTAGTAGTTCACCTTTTGCTAGTCCTGCATTATTGGTAAAGAAGAAAAATGGTACAGCAAGACTTTGCGTCGACTATAGAGAATTGAATAAAAATACAGTAGCGGATAAGTTTCCATTACCGTTGATCTCAGATCAAATAGCTAGACTTAGGGGAGCTAACTATTTCACTTCTCTTGACATGGCTTGCGGCTATTACCAGATTTGAATGCACCCCGAATCAATTGAATATACAGCATTTGTTACTCCTGATGGGCAGTACGAATTTCTTTCGATGCCCTTTGGTTTAAAGAACGCACCCTCAGTGTTTCAAAGAGCTGTACTGAAAGCACTTGGTAGTTTGGCTCATTCGTTTATATGGACGATATATTAATTGTTTCGGAAGCAAAAAACGAAGCTTTTGAGCGACTGCAACTGGTATTAGACGTTCTAGTGAAGGCAGGATTCTCATTTAACATTTCAAAGTGCTTCTTCTTGAGAACTGCAGTTCGGTACCTTGGCTACGAGATAAAAGCGGGGGAAATACGTCCAAACTTAAACAAAATGGAATCGCTAGTGGCGTTGCCTCCACCGAAATCAGTTGCTACTCTGAGACAGTTTATTGGGTTAGCGTCATATTTTCGTCAATTCATTCCGGGTTTTTCACAATTAATGAAGCCGTTATATTTTCTCACATCTGAAAAGAATAGTTTTGATTGGCAAGTACAGCATGAAGAAATACGCAGCAAAATCATCAGTGTATTAACAAACAAGCCTGTTTTGATTATTTTCGATCCACAGTTTCCGATAGAGTTGCATACCGATGCCAGTTCTATAGGGTATGGGGCAATCCTTTTGCACCGCATAAACTCTAAGCCTCACGTGGTTGAATACTATAGTAGAGCCACTAGCTCCTGTGAGTCCAGATATATATCCTATGAATTGGAAACGCTGGCTGTCGTGAATGCTGTAAAACATTTTCGTCATTATCTGCATGGCAGAAAATTCGTGGTTTTTACTGACTGTAATTCAATCAAATCTTCTCGAAATAAAGTCGAATTGTCACCTAGGGTTTATCGTTGGTGGGAGTTTCTACAGGCATTTGATTTCGAAATTGAATACAGAAAAGGTAAACGCATGGCACACGTGGACTTTTTATCTAGGAATCCAGTGTGCCAAAAGAATAAGTCTGTACCAAATAAAATAGAAGAGAAGCGAATTGACTTAACAGAAATATAAGAAAACTGGATACTGGTGGAACAACAAAGGGATCCAGAAATATTAGAAATCATAACTAAGTTGAAGAATGACGATTTACCATTAGCACTAGTTGCCACTTATGAAATGAGATCAAATGTTTTGTATAGAAAGATTCAGAGGCATTCCAGAACTCGTTGTTTACCTGTAGTTCCTCGTACGTTCCGCTGGTCAGTTATAAATCAGGTACATGAGTCTATCATGCATTTAGGTTGGGAAAAAACGCTACACAAGGTGTACGATCATTACTGGTTTACTGGTATGGCAAAATATGTCCGAAGATTTGTGGAGAACTGTATTACATGCAGAGTGTCTAAGAGTACGTCTGGAAAACCTCAAATTGAATTACATCCAATTCCAAAAATTAGCATTCGTTGGCACACAGTACACATAGATATTTCGGGAAAACTAAGTGGAAAAAGTGATCGTAAAGAATATATCATAGTACAAATCGACGCTTTTACTAAATATGTTTATCTATTTCACACCTTTTCTTTGGATGCTAATACTTGTATAAGCGCAATGAAATCTTCGATTGCCATTTTTGGTGTGCCAACACGTTTAATTGCGGGTACAAAGTTTGCGCAATTTTGTTCTAATGAAAAGATACAATTACATCTAATTGGAACAGGTGCAAGTCGAGCCAACGGCCAAGTTGAAAGGGTTATGAGCACACTTAAAAATCTGTTGACGGCTGTTGAGACAAGCCCTAGATCGTGGCAAGATGCACTAGGGGACGTTCAGTTAGCCCTTAACTGTACAGTTAATCGTAGCACTAAGTGTAGTCCTTTAGAACTTTTGATCGGTAAAGTTGCGCGTCCAATGGGGTTGATTCCTATTGGCGATACTGAAACCGAATTTGACAAGATCGAATTAAGAGAGCTAGCCGCTAAGAACATGGAAGAGGTCGCTAGGTATGAGAAAACAAAATTTAACAAGAATATGGCTAAGGTAATTAAGTTCTGTGTGGGCGACTTTGTGTTACTTAAAAATAGTGAGAGACAACAAACAAAACTAGATCCAAAGTTCAGAGGACCCTTTTTGGTGGTCGAGGTTTTGAACGGAGATCGATACGTTTTAAAGTCTACACAGAACAATAGACGTTACAAGTATCCACACGAAAGTTTGAGAAAGTTACCGGATGTGCAAATTCCAGAAGAGCTTGATGTAAATTATAAAGCACAAAGTTTGTTGGAAAAGTCTGTTGAAACAGAAGAGTGTCGTGAAACCATGTGATTGGTGATGAACGAAGGTTGCTTTAGAAATGAGATTGATGAATTCGTGAAGCCAAGTGTTGTACGAGCGATGTGGTTAATGAATTCGTGAAGCCAAGTGTTGGGCGATGTACGAGCGATGTGGTTAATGAATTCGTGAAGCCAAGTGTTGGGCGATGTACGAGCGACGTGGTTAATGAATTCGTGAAGCCAAGTGTTGGGCGATGGACGAGAAAGAAAAAAAAAAAATGCGTGAAGCCAATGTGTTTGGCGATGGACGAAGTTGGCTAGTATAAGACAAGTTCTGTTTCATGGATTATGATTTAATGATTTGTAATGAATAATTTATAATTTGATAATGTTTAAATGATCTGTTGAGTGAAAATGTAAATGAAAGAAATGGTTTATAAGAGAACATTATGATTTGTAATATGAATTTGAGATTACTTGGTTAAGTTTTCCTGAAGTATTCAATAAAATTATAATGTTGGAATGAAACTGAGAGGTTTATTGTAGACACGAGGACGTGTCTATGTCAGAATGGCCGTGTCGGAGAGTAGGTAGTGAAGCATTTCGACAGGTATGACCATGGGCTGTGCTGGTATACTAGATATACTAGATATTAGTTTTGGTAGAATGGGGACTCAGTTTGCGAGCTGAGGCCGAGTGTGGCTTCGTATGCGTTGCTAGGTCTGGTCTCTCTTTTTCTTTTTTCTGGTTTGTAGCGTGGCGTGAGATAGACACGTGTTTGGTCCTTACGAGAGAATGATGAGCAACAAAAGCATCGAAGACTCGCTGCATTTGCCAGAATTAAGTTCAGGCAATCAAGAACCAAACGATCAATTCACCTGCAATGACGACTTACAAGGGGATGAATTTAGTTCTCCGACATATACCTAAAATTAAAAAATGTTTACACAATTTATACATCCATTCCCAATGTTAATTTGCGGGCCCTCTGGATCAGGAAAAACAACATTTTTAGAAAACCTGATTTCCAAGAAGAATGATCTTTTTAATATTTCAATTGATCGAATTATTTGGTGTTATGGAGAGGAAAGTGCTAAACCAACTTTTAGTAATATTGAATACTTTAAAGGAGTTCCTGAAACCATCGAAAACGAAATTAATGAGCCTATTCTGTTGATTCTAGACGACTTGATGATGGGTGCCTTTAACAAAAATGTTTGTGAACTGTTTACGAAAGGATCACATCACCGGAATTTATCAGTTGTTGTGGTTACTCAAAATATATTTCATAAATCATCGCATACCCGTGATATTTCACTAAATACCAAATATCTAATAGCTTTTAAAAATCCCCGAGATAAGCTTCAATTTCAATGTTCGGCAAGACAAATTTATCCAGAAAACCCAACAGAATTATTTATAATATATAAAGAAATAACAGAGCAACCCCAACGATCTCTTACGGTTTAGATCTGACATTTTTAACTCTGAGTATACGGTGTGCTATTCCGAAGAAAATGGTTTACAAAAAGAATCTAAATCGCTTGAAAGCGAACAAACATATATTGTATGTGCTCAAAAAGGCTAGCAATAAACTACGAAAGGCAATAATAAACAATAGCGATAGTGAACTGGTAAAAACAATAGTGGAAATAGTTTTGAACACATTACGAAGAAATCATAAGGTTACTAAAACGCATCTAAATTCCCTAAAAAAGTATAAAAGTGCATTGCGCTACCTTTCATGTCCAAAGCGCACATTAAACTCTAAGAGAAAAGTTCTTATTCAAAAAGGTGGATTTTTACCTATTCTACTAAGTTCGTTGCTCTCAGGAGTTTTTGGAAAAATTTTAAAAAATGATTAAAAACAAACATAGTTTCAAAAATTAGTAAACAACTCTCGAGGAAATGAATTGATAAGTACAAAATTTTTACCAATTTTAAATAATAACAAAATAAGTGATTTTGATAAATGGCTTAAAATTAGACAAGAACTTAGTTTCTATCAAAATAAAAAACGTAATAAATCATGGAATATTCAAAATGAACAAAAATCGCCATTTATGTCAACCAAAACAACTGAATCGCAAACTACAGATTGGGTTGATATAAAACCGACTACTTCTGAATTAAAACCAAAGACTGATGCGACACTTGGGTCCCCAGAAAGTGATGATGAAGATTTTAAATCAAACAAAATACCTAATTCTGTTAACGTTCAACAAAAGTTTCAGTCTGATGTATCACTCCCAAAAAAGATAGAGTTCATGGACTTACCTACCGAGAGTGATGGAGAAGATTTTAAATCAAATAAAACACGAAAATTATTGAACGTTAAACGAAAAATAAGAGATACTTCGTTTTTAGACGACAAAGAGGATATCAAAAAACTGGCAGTACCAAAAATAAAGCTCAGTGATCAACAACGCAAATTGAGAGTTAAGCTAAAAAAAATTAAAGCGGTTTCATTACCATTTCAAGATTTAAAATATATAACAGGACGAGAAAAGTTGTCTAGATCGGTTCGAACTAAGCCGGTGCAAATAGGGAAAAACAAAATTAATTGGATATCTTATCAATAACAGAAATTTCAATATAAAGATGTGTTATTCAAATGAGTTGTTTGTCACATTGCTTAGTAATGATTCAATGAATGTATTTCCTGATAATGTAAAATGTGCATTTACAAATATTGTAAATATACCGCAAGACATGAATGAATACTGGGAGGTAGGCATTACGGACATATATCTGAATAATTACATTTACAAAACAACTACTAAAGAAAGAAATATAGGTGAAGAAACTGAATTTGTTAGCTTAGTAAATGCTGAAACATTTAGATACTCAAATGTTCCTGTTGAATCTAAAATACCTGAAAATGGATTGATTTTTATTTATACTGACATAATCAAACCAAGGTCTGTAGGTTGTAAAAGACCTCGATGTCTTCGTGTAATGCATTATAATGGAAAAGAAAGAAATATTCAATTTAAAAATATTGAATATTATCCTTTATATGGTCTCCAAACGAAATCTCAATACTAATTACTGATTCAAATGGATATAAGGTTCCTTTTGAAACTTCAGCTGTTCCGATTTTTGTAACTCTACACTTTAGAAAAAAAAGAAGGTTAAGCCTATAAATAATACATACCCCAATGATGTTTAATTAGAACAAGAATAGTCATCATGGTGAAATCTTATCACGAATATTATGTGAATCAGTGCGGTGCCGGACTAAATAATATTGGCAGTCTGTATGTGTCTCCACGAATTATTCAGCAAGGACGAGGAATTGGAAATTTTTTTAGCGGTCTTTTTAATTATATAAAACCTCTTTTCCTTTCGGATATAACTGCTATAAAAAATCAGGCTGCAGAGACTGGTAAAGCAGTAATAAATGAATTTGGCCGAAAGCCCTTAAGAAATATTATTCAAGAACAGAGCAAGATTGCGTTAACAAATCTCTCAAATAAAGCAATAAATAAAATGACACGCTTTCAAAATGGTAGCGGAAAAAGGAATAAAAAGCGCGAGTCGAGAAAAAATCGTTCTCATTTAACTTCTAAACGACAAGGTAAACATACCCACCACCATCAAAAAGGAAAAAAAAAATCAAGGAAATTGAATATTAGTGATATTTTTTCTAAAGTAAAATGAGTAACCATATTGAATGTATGAAAAGCGAACTAGATTTGTTTACACCACACCCTACGCAAAGTTCTATTCTAAGAACTGAAGAAGTCTCATACAATCCTATTGCATCCTTGGACGGCGCCTCCTCAATTGAATTTGTTTGCTTGGGAAATGGTGAAACATATCGAGACTTATCAAGTGTTTATTTACGGCTTGTGGTGCAACTCAAAAAAAATGATAATAACGTCATTGAAGGAAACGCTGTCGGTGTAGTAAACAATATTTTACATTCAATATTTAGAAGTTCCTCAGTTTATTTAAATAACATATTAGTATCGCAGAGTGATAATAATTATCATTATAGAGCTTATTTGCAAACAATTTTAAACTATGGAAGTGATGCATCAGAAAGCCACTTGGCTTCCCAAGGCTATTTCCCGAATTTTGGAAGATTAACAGCAGGAAAATACGTTTATTCAGCCACTAATGAAACTCTGAAAAATATTTTCCAAAATAGTAATAAGGTCGAATTATTCGGAAAAGTTCATGGTGATATTTTTAACCAAAGCAAACTGCTTCTTAAAATTGTAGATCTAAGAATTCATTTTAACATTGAAAAAACAGCATTTAATTTAATGGAAAATGAAACTGAATCAAATTTAAAGATACTAGAAGCACAACTCTTTATGAATCATATAACAGTTAACCCAAGCATTTTATTGGCTCATCATCATGTTTTACAAACAAAAAATGCTTTATACCCATTCAGTAAAGTAGAAGTCAAATCTTTTACAATATATTCAGGCAACAATACACTATCGATAGATAACGCAGTTATTGGACAGCTACCCAATTTCTTGGCTTTTAGTATGGTTAAAAACCGCTCATACTCAAGAAACCGAGGCTTAGATCCATTTCATTTTGAACATTTTAAAATGCAACGCTTTAACCTAATGGTTAACAGAGTTCAAGTTCCCTCCCAGGCCTTAGAATTTGATTACTCGAACGCTGAAAATGTTCAAAGCTCTAGAAGTTATAATATGCTATTCAGATCGACTGGAATAAAGCATTATGATCGTGGTCTACAAATAACCAAGGAAATGTTTGATACTAACAGTTTCATATTAGCCTTTGACCTAACTACTGATCATTCAAATTCCACTGTATGCTCAAATTTGATGTCACAAGGCACTATACGAATCGAAGGAAGATTTTCAGAACCCCTAAATGAAGCAGTTACTTGTCTGGTATACTGTGAATATGATTCCATGATTGATATTGATAAACATAGAAATATTCGAACGCTTTTTTAAAATGAATACTTTACAAATTTAGCAATTGCTTTCCAAACATGCCAAGACACAATCAATTTTTAAAGGAGTTTTTCCGTCGGACCAGCTACCCAAAACCATTTTTAAATATCCTGCTCTAATTATTGCGAGCACCGACACTTCAGATCAGCCCGGAACTCATTGGATTGCATTTTATTTTAATAGTCAGAGATAGCAGATCAGCAGAATTTTTCGATTCATATGGACAATATCCCCAGAAAAAAGAATTCGTAACATTTTTAAGTCAAATAAGCAACAACTACAGGGATATTTTTCTAATACCTGCGGTCACTATTGCATGCTGTATGGCCTTTTTAAAAGTAAAAACAAATCACTTAAAAATTTCTTAAAATATTTCAAGAAAAATGACTTCTCATACAATGACAAAATAATACTTAAAATGTTTAAGTCCAATTTTAAAAAATAAAATTCGAGTTTTTAAAAGATAATTAATTTAGTTTATTAAATGTTTCAGTTCGATACAATCGTCGGCTTAACTTATAATATCTAAGCATAAGACTAAGGGCTTTTTTTCTAATACAGGCAGCACTGGCATGTGTCAGGGCCAGACGTGGCATCATCATCGCTCCAGGGACAAAGTTTGTAATGGAATCCAAATTTAGAATGAATTAGCTCCTTTTCCTCCAAATCCTCCAGAGTAGCCTTTAGGTATTTAAGCCTCTCCAAGAGTTGTTCGAAAAGCATGTCTTCAAATTGCATCAAGAAGACTTCAATTTGTTGAGCGTACATTTTAAGGGAGAAGTGGTCGTTTCTTTCGATTGCTTTAAGACTGATGTTGGATTTAGAAACCCAGGGCTTTATATTGGAAAAATGCATTTATTTCTCTTTCTTATTTACTGACAAAAATTCTATTTGCGCACAACTATATCTATTTACATCTTTTCCTTTATATATTATATGAGTAATTCCGTTCTCATTTAATTTCCTATAAGGTGTCTTAGTACAAAATTTGTTTACATAACTTTTAGGTAAAAATATCCAAACATCTTTGTTGTCCTTGTCTGTTAAATAAAGAGCTACTTTGGTTCCATATGGTGTCTTTTTCAACTTGCATCCAGTGATCTTATACTCGAATCCAATACATAGATTTTCAATTTTTGTATAACCAATCACAGGCTTCAATTCGTTTAATGTCTCTAAGAAGTCCTAAGAAATCAACAAAAATTACTTTATGATTTATTTATCGTCAATATATATGCATACCATTTTTGAACAGCGCTAGTTTTGATCCGATGTGCTCTAGTACCTAACAGTTGTGTACTAATTGATTTACCTAAGATTACTTGGTCTTTTATACTATCCCGAACATGCAAAATATACCGATATCTTTCACAAACACAATAAAACTAAAACACATAACTATGCTATATTTTCAAATATACTTTATTATAGCTATCTCTATCTTTAAGAAATAGTTACAAAAAACATATACGAAACATAGTTCAAACTATGTAATGCTTTCATGTTTACATTATTATATCTATCTCTTTTTTATATAAGTAAATAGTTACAAAAAAAATGTACCCATGACCCTATATAAGACAACATTTTTAAAGAAAACTCAGTTTATATTTTTTAAATTAAAATGAGGAAGTTCCTTTGTTAGTTGTGTCCAGAAACAAAATCGTCGTCAAAAATCATATTTTAAAGTTACATAACTTTAATTATCAAAAATCAAGAACGTCATATTATTGCTGTTATTTCTGTCCAAAAGTACAAACATTCTGGTTGCGATATGATTATAACGCTCATCTCCTGTTGAAGCACGATGCAGTCTTAAAAAGCATTCGCAAGGCACAAGAAAATTATCAAATAAAGAATAACAATTTTAACAACTGCATTTTTGTAAAAGGTTTTTTATTTATTATAATTTTTTTTTTCAACATGGAAATTACAATCCCAGATCAAATAAAACGTCTAGTAGGTTGTGATCTTCGTCGTCATCCATCATTTTTAAATATTCGTTCGAGGGGTTGGACTCGATGATCTGATCAAAGATGTGATCATCATCTGGAAACGTATTGCCTTGAGAGTTTGAGAAAGCTTCGTCCAATTCAAATCTCTGTCCACATTGAAATTGATCATCGTCTTCATCGTCTTCATCGTCTTCATCGTCCCGTATTAGTTGATTCAAAACTTCTTCAGTGGTCCTTCCCAATGGAAAATCGCTCCACTCAAGGGAGCCATAGTCAGCTCCAATAGGCTCCGTTTGGGTTGACACTGTAGCAGGCGCAAACACGCCTCGTAGAACCAGCTCAACCGCATCCTGAGAGTCGGAAGCATCCAGAGGCTCCTGATCTGTGTTTTCAATAATAATTACATCCGAGTCTTGGGTAGGGGGTACTTCCACCTCGTCCTCGGAGTCAATGAACTGCACAGTTACATCCATTGGTATGCAGTACTGAGGCACTGATTATGAAATTTGTATGTGAATGCATTTGGAAAAAATTCAACTGATTATAAAACCGTTAAAAACCCGCTCCTGTATATTCCAGCTACTGTTTTCTATATGCAAGGTTGGCGCAATTTTTGAGGTCTTTTGAATATTAAATCTATTTTGTATAAAAATTACTGAAACCTAGAACGCACGCTGCAATTTCTGCTCGCAGTACCACAATGCATTACTGCTGGATCTCTGGCATAAAATAACTCCCACATATACGGGGATCCTTGCCCTTTTTATACCCTTGCAGAGGGTATTATAATTTCAGTCAGAAGTTTGCAACGCAGTGAAGGAGACGTTTCCGACCCTATAAAGTATATATATTCTTGATCAGCATCACTAGTAGAGTCGATCTAGCCATGTCCGTCTGTCCGTCCGTCTGTTCGTCTGTACGTCCGTCTGTCCGTCTGTCAGTCTGTCCGTCTGTCTGTCCGTTTATATGCAAACTAGTCTCTCAGTTTTAAAGCTATCTGCATGAAACTTTCCCAAAAGTTGTCTTTCTATTGCAGGTAGTATATAAGTCGGAACGAGCCGGATCGGACGACTATAGCATATAGCTCCCATAGGAACAATCGGAAAAATAAATGAAAAAAATTATAACTTTGCTGTTTTTTAATTTTTTGTTTAGTTCTTCGACATATAGTAATGGTTAAATATTTCCGATTTACGGATTAAATTTCATCAAAATCGGTCGACTATAGCATATAGCTCCCATAGGAACAATCGGAAAAATAAATGAAAAAAAATTATAACTTTGCTGTTTTTTAATTTTTTATTTCGTTCTTCAAGATATAGTAATGGTTAAATATTTCAGAATTATGTTTTAAATTTCATCAAAATCGGACGACTATAGCATATAGCTCCCATAGGAACAATCGGAAAAATAAATGAAAAAAAATTATAACTTTTCTGTTTTTTAATTTTTTGTTTAGTTCTTCGACATATAGCAATGTTTAATTATTTCAGAATTATGTTTTAAATTTTATCAAAATCGGACGTCTATAGCATATAGCTCCCATAGAAATAATAAAAATATATAAAATAACTATCTAATAATTGAGCTGCAAATCATCATAGTTTCAATGTTTTTCAGCATATACTCAAGTAAATCATAATTTAAATGTTTTCAAAAGTATTTAATTCATGCAATAGCTGCAAGGGTATATGAACTTCGGCTTGCCGAAGTTTGCTTTCTTTCTTGTTATTATATAGTTTAGACCTAACCGTTTAAAGATGTAATCTATATTTATAAAATCAAAAGGTTTATTGTATAACGGAATAAATAAATAATAATAAGATTTCAGTGCATTACCAAGAATACTAACGGGCTCAGCCATGTTAGTTCATGAATAAAATTTGGACCAGTCAAAGTCAGCTATAAAAGTATTTAATTGTATGAAAGTTTGCCTTGCGAAAGAAGGGGATTCCAGACTTTTCATATTTCCATCAGCTCTGTTCCTGCATCAACAGTCAACTTTTTAAGTTGCGTAAGGAACAGCGTTCTTAATAGACAAGCCAAAAACAAATCGCACTACGAAAGCGCAGTGTCAAGCGAGGTGTATAGGTGTGTTAAAATTCCGTAGTTCTATGAATATATCCATAATCTCAGAACCTTGATAAATATTCTTACATAAAGCTTTGAGCGAATGCCTTCTAATTGCGTACCTTGTGGCGCACAAAAGCCCTTGAAATACCGAAGTTATTTCAAAATGTCCGTTAATTATGGAAGTTGGTGTTGAACAACTCTAGCATTTTACAGTTACCGTGCTTGCGGGATATCGTGCGATGAGCATATTTATTTCGTTATAGTGTTGACCATTTTTGCATTCCCCGACATAAAGCGCTATATCTTAAAAGCGCTCTGGGAGGCTTAAGCACGTATAGCAAGGACAGATTTGGAAGTTAAATTATGAAATAAGTGAAGACCAAATTCTAAATTGATCTGACCACGTTCTTTCCTAATTCAGTTTAGAATGCCTGGCCTTCTGAATAATAGTATCTTCATATTCACAAAGGATTCTTTGACAACACCTTTCTTTCAGACGTTGATGATCTGTGATCAGTATTAACAAGTGACCTTAACGAAAAATGAATTTAAAAAGCATTAAAAAAATTATTTAGATTGTAGGGTGGGACGATTCCCTAAGCACGTTGGTTGGCCTCGATTGGCCCTTGAAGTCAGGCCGATGATGAAAGGAAGAGTGATAGTTCCTTTTGGGACTTTGCTTCTAGAATTTTCAGGTCTTCTAAAAACAGTTGCTCGAGATAACTGGCTCTTCTTCTTTGAAATGCGCAAAACAGATGTTGGACACTCTTTGTTTTTCCCTCTTATTTCCACTGCTGCAACAGAAGTCATGCTAGAAAACACCGTGCCGTTGTGCCCGAGGGCAAGGCTTTGATTGCTTCATGGCTGTCGTTGAGAAATTTGAGATTTTCTTCGAGTTGTCCCCTAAGAGGTCCAGGCGATCGCCAAGCTGCGTAAATCTGTGCTCCTAGCCGCGGTGTAATAAATGCCTGGGTGGTCGATTTTGGGCAACCTGTCACTCCAAAGCACGCTGGAGTGTGTACCTTCTGAAGGTTGTGGAGGTGGGGCTAGGTTTTCATCGCCTCCCACTATGCCACTGCGCAAAAATCAGTGAATAATGTACGCTTACAAAACTTAAAAGGCCTGTATTGCCCTCTTCATTCTTTCTTCGGAGTCCCATTTCTATGAGTGTTTGGACTCAAGAATTACTTCAAGGTACTTGACCTCCTTTGTTCCGTCCTGCCCACCTTATGGTGACTATTAAGTAGTTCACTGACGGTAAGCAAGAATTTGCCCAATACCATTAACATCATCATCCGGCTCGATCCGACTTATATACTACCTGCAATAGAAAGACAACATTTGGGAATGTTTCATGCAGATAGCTTTAAAACTGAGAGACTAGTTTGCGTAGAAACGGACGGACAGACGGACAGAGGGACGGACAGACGGACATGGCTAGATCGACTCTCCTAGTGATCCTGATCAAGAATATAGGGTCGGAGATGTCTTCTTCACTGCGTTGCAAACTTCTGACTTCTGATACCCTCGCAAGGATATAACAATAGAAATAGGATTATTCATAAAGATAATATTAAATTAAAATATAAACAATATTTTATTATTTTTATACCCTTGCAGAGGGTGTATTTTGTAATTTTTTTAGAAATTCTTTTTGATTATTTAATTATTTGACAGTTCAGAATTACGCTTTTAATTTTATTATAATCGGAAAACGTTATCATATAGCTGCCATAGGAACACAAATAATTGAGCTGCAAATCAATGCTATTAACAATACACGCAAGTAAATCATAATTATGATGTCTTCAAGAATATTTAATTTTAGCAATAGCTTCAAGGGTATATGAACTTCGGCTTGCCGAAGTTTGCTTCCTTTCTTGTTTTCAGAAAAATATTTTTTCAGTACTTATACTCAACCTAATACTTATAACAAGTTCTGAAATAATTGACTATACAATTAATACTATACCAATTAATACTTAGTTTTAAGTTAAGTTAGCTGATGGCCAGATAAGAATTTATCCATTGGCGAATAAATAAATAAATAAATAAATACAAGTCACGAATACCTATTATTTAAGGACAATAAAGACGTGTTGACGTACGATTCATACGCAGATTTATTTCACATAACTAATTTAAGTTTTGATAAATAAATAATTAACACGGAAACCAGATCTTTGACCAAAACATCAAAAACAGACATAGAATGGGAAATTAAGAAAACATACTTAAGTGCGATAAGGGAGATCACAATTACCCTGATAGCACTTGTAGCTAAAAACATTCTGCGACCGCTCACAGGAGGTCATTTTACAAGTGGCTGCTCCGTTCAGCTCATATACTTATATGTATCGTGTTCATGTGTGAACATTCTGCCAAGGGCCACCAATATTAGGAGTGCAGTTTTTTTTATTAATTGACATATAAAATACAAAATTTTACAGTATACAAACATTTTATTTATTTAACAATTACGCTTTAAATAATTAAGCATCTTATAAACGGCCTCCAAAAGTTATGGCTTGCAATTGCCTGTTAATGGTACACTTACGTATTGCATATATAATTAAAATTACAACGATCACATACATATAATTAGAGAGCTATGACCAGATATATGATGTACACTTAATGCCTTCAATTCTATATGTGTTTCTTTTAAATTTGCTAATTCTTTTGATAGCCTATCAATTTCTGCACTATGGTTGGTTGAGTGGCTCTCAAATGGGCTCCAAACAATTTTCGGTATATCCGTGATATCACCTATATACGCTGATGATAACACATCTTTCCTCTCTGTTTTCCATGCACACAAATACTGCTATATACCCTTTATACGTTTTCTGACCTATATTTTTGGAACATCTAATATAATAAGGTCCTGCGTAATCAATACCTGTATTCAAAAATGGGTACGACATGGTTACCCTATATTTGGGTAGATTTCTCATTACTTGTTGTGCAGTGATTTGACGATATCTTGCACATTTGGTGCATTCATTTAATTTTTTCTTTAAAGAATTTCTCAATCCAAAAATCCAATATTTTCTTTGAATGTATGTTCTCATTAAAATTATTCCACCATGTAAGGTTTGATTATGAGCATTTTCTATATTTAATGCGGAAATGTGCCTTTAATAATAATAATAATCGGATGTTTTACTTCGAATTTGGCATTGGTATTACCAATTTCTTTATTTTTACACTTATCTGCTATATCTACCAGAACTCTAGTAGCCAAATATGGAGCAGAGGCAGTACCATAGGTTACTGTTTTTAATTTATAGGACTTTATCTTATCTTCAGGAGAATCTCTCCATAATATATATTGATATTCTTGAACTTTGTCATCAATAAATATCTGTCGGTACATTTTTCTATGTCTGCAGATATAACGTATTCCCATTTACGCCAATTTAAAATTATGTCAAAAATTTCTTTTTGGACTCTAGGTCCAACCCACATTATGTCATTAAGACTTTTGTTGTTAGTAGTTTTGGCCGAAGTGTCAAACACTACTCTTAATTTTGTAGTTAGACTTGAGGGCCTAACTACGGCTTGGTGAGGTAGGTAATATTTTCCCTCCTTCTTCGACTCAACCATATGTCTAAGATCAATATATTCTTTCATAAATGATTTATAGGAATCTCTAAGTTTCTCATTCCGCTGGAATTTTTTCTCCATATTTATTAGCCGTGCCATTGCCCTAAGGATGTATAGTCCTTAAATAGAATCCTGACAATATACCTCCCACTTGAATTAATTGTGGTGGTTTTAATAAAATTATTTTCACAAATTTCGGTTTCAATATTATTTTTATCATCATTTTCCAATTCCCAGAATAGTTGTAAATCTTGTACTTCAATAGTAGTTGCAACTATTGAATGAGTACCCTTAGACTTAGTACACCCAGAAACAATCCACCCGAAATGTGTATTTTGACCTAACAGGCCATTAATTTTTGTCATACCTTTCTTTAATAGTGATCCTATTATTATAAAGGTCGCTTATAAAGCCGGGCAGCCAATGAAAAATGTTGCCATTTAGATTTATCTACATTTATTTCTCTAATAGGAAGAGCTTTCATTAATTTTGGCAATATTATTGCCTCGGTGGTCAATGGCTTTTTCGTATGAGGGGATTTTATTAACATTTTAATTTAAAATTTGGAAACATATGTACCTTCCGAAGATATCCCACTTATCTTTTAGATAATCTTATCTAGATTTTATTTTTGGCAGCTTTAGAATTTGCGCTGCCTCTTCTGATATGATAGTGCTTTGGGATCCACAATCAATCAGCGCTCTCAAGCTTTCAAAATCGCCATTGCCAGATTTTACTTTGAATCTTGCTGTTGCAAGCAATGCTTGAGTTTTCCCTTTTTTGCGTATTTAAGTGCAGCATTGTGTGATGGGTTTTATTACAAAGCGAACACAAATATTCGATTGTACATTTTTGCCCGTTATGATGTTTTAAACATCTTGTGCATAATTGCACCTTTTTTACGTTATCCAATCGCTCTGCGGGATTCATTCCTTTAAATTTGTGACATTGGGTTACGGTGTGTCCCATAATTTTGCAGATTGGGCACCGATCACTCCAATTTGGAAAACTATTTGGCCTGGGAAAACTATAATTATTATGAGTGCCGAAAGACTTTCTGATAGGCTTTTCTTCCTGTACAGAGCAAGTCGAACACAGCCGCTGCCCCAAAAAAATCCATAACATCCGATAATTTCTGGATGTCTTTGTTTTTTTAATGTGACTCTCATACAGTTGAAGAGTTTGCGTATTAAATTTTTTGAGCACCATATGAGCAAATATCACATCAACTTCGTCGGACAAATTGGCCTTAAGTTTTAGGATGTGTATCGCTTCATTAATGATGTCGATGAAATTTTTTATCTGCCTGACAGAATCAATATTTAAAATTGAGAGCTCCATCAGGCGATTAAGCTGCTCCCAGAAAATTTTACGTTTGTTTTCGTACCGCTTGGTTGGAAGTTCCCAAGCGACATCGTAATTTTCTACGGAACCCAACAATAGGTGAGCGACAACTTTTCGCGCTTCACCTTTTAAGGCTGTTTTCATATAATTAAATTTTAGGGAGGTACTAAGATCCTTCCTTGTATGTATTAACTCCACATACAATTCTTGAAAAAGGTTTGGTGTCACCGTCAAATGTGGGCACCTCAATTTTTGGTAGGCTTGGCAAATTTTCTATTTTACTAACCACCTCCAAATTACTTGCAACTTTTCCCTTAATTTGTTCATCGATTTCAGTTGAAATATTTTGAATATCGAATTCCAACTCGCTAAGGATTAAATCAAATTTTACACTACAAGCACCAATTTTATTTTTAAGCTCTGAAATGCTTTGCCAGAGGAAATTAATCTTATTTTTTCGTATTCTCAGAGTTCCTTTTTTCTCACTTTGTATTTCTAAGAATGTTTCTTTTAAATATTCCCTAAGTTGCTTATTTTTTTGCTCTATTAAGGATGTTTATGCTCTTTTTTTATGGCTGCCTCTTTTTTAAGAGCCTCATAGTCGATCCTTAATTGATTAAAGACCGACAATACCTGGTCATACCTCTTTTTTGTGAAATATTCATGGTCTACTGTACAAAGCATAATCAAACAATTATGATTGGTTATGAATTCCCCTTCTAGCTCGTTTATGATTTCGATCTCCTCGCTTGAGAAATTTCTACCACCTTTATCGCTAATTTCCCTACACGCTTTGTTAATTTCTGACTGCCTTTTGAGCAGATTTAAAACTTGCTCGGACACCATTATATCAACAAATATTTCTATAATTTTTAAAAATACTAAATTAGTATTGTCGTCACTTTAATTTTATATAATTTTTTTTAATTTTCAGCGAGTTCACCAAAAAAAAAAATTTTGTTGGGTTTTTAATTTTTTGTTTGTTTTTGATCTTGTGTTTACGATCATTTAATGCACTGGTTTTTTTTTACGTGTCGCACACTAAGTTCTCCGTTCACAAGAACCGTATAAGCTGATGTTAAAGCCTCAAGCACGCCTTACCACGATTAAAAAATGGGTAATATAGCAATCTTTAGCTTTATTTCAAGACTCTATGGTGCTCTCTATTAAAAACAAAAAAGATTCTTTTATATCTTTTTGCTTGATGTATTATTCTCTGTTCCTTACCACGGGTGGGGGGCAACAACAGATATTTTATTTTGCTACCTTTAGAATTTAAGAAGCTGGTTTATAACTCTGAGTCTCTTACCACTGATGGGGGAAAACTGCAGAGTGTCTCGATCTAATAAAATACGTCTACATTTGCTGAGTTATAATTTCAAACTGTTTTTATTTCAATAAGGTTCTTAGCAAGTAACATTGGTGTGAGTCGTATGCTATTCTTATCTATGGCCTACGCAGAGACCACATCCGTTTTGCACTGAGCGGGAGAGCTATATTTTGACCCCCGCACAAGTCCTTTGTGTAGTGTGAGAAACATTTAAAGTGATAATATTTAGAGGCTCAAGTGGCCTGCACTTACAGATTACAAGTGCTAACAACTGTTCCCTTGGATTTTAAGTAACAGATCGTTATTTATGGCTCTGGCTCCATTGACAAGTGACATGCACAAAACTCATAAAATCTTATATTTGAAGTCATTATCTTATTTCTAATTACCCACGGAGTGACTTTTTTTATCCCTAAACTGAGAAAACAATCTTAAGTGCGATAAGGGAGATCCCAATTACCCTGGTAGTATAGCACTTGTAGCTAAAAACATTCTGTGACCGCTCACAGGAGGTCATTTTACAAGTGGCTGCTCCGTTCAGCTCATATACTTATATGTATTCGTGTTCATGTGTGAACAAAGACAACAAAGAGGAATTAATGAAGTAGGAACTTTATGGAAATGTGTAGCAAGTACTCCTGATCATGATGATTTTATAACGGTTCAGAACAAAAACAATAAATTAAAAATTATTTAATGAAGTAAAATATATTACTGAAAGTTAAAAAAAACATGTAGTTTTCAACGAGGAAACAATTTTACGAAAACATCGTTTGCGGTTACTCACATATGACTTACAAAATTTATTAGATACCATTATCTTAGCAAAAGCAACAATTTTTAATACAAAAATTTTAAACGAGAATGAAATTAAAGAAATTTACAATCATGAAAAACAATCTGTAATATTATCTGACCTAATGGACATATCAACTTTTAAAATTTTATTAAATAATGATTTACTTGTAGTTTACATAAATTATCCCATGATTAACGGTAAATGTGACCTTTACAAAACAAGAGCTATTGCAAAATCCGATGGAAAAATATTAATAAATAATGAAGTTGCCAATTGCAAAAACAAATATTACCAAATGACTAATTTTAAGAAATAAATGTTTATCAACTATTGTAAATTAAGATTTGAAACTAATTGTTTTATAAAATTATTAAACGGCGAAAAAGCCAATTGCTCTAAAATAAGAGAAATTAATAATAAAATAGATACCTTACAGGATGGTCCCATTTTAATAACAGGAACAAATATAGTAGACAACACTCAATTAAAAGGTTCATATTTAATTTTGTTCAATGACTCAATTATTATAAACAACAACACCTACATTAACAGCGAAAACAAAATATTAAACTATATAGCTCAGCATAAATTCATAAATTATGACATTTCCGAATATATTATATATCCATTTATAAAAATTAATAATACCAAAACACCAGTTTTCTTTATATTATTAATATTTATCATTGTTTTTTTAATATTAGTATTATATAATATACAGAAATTTTGTAACCAAAAAACAACGGCCAGAACTAGAAATCATTACAAACCAAGAACAAATTTTAAAAGAAGACCAAGAAGAAATTTTAATAGAAGAAAATACAAACCACGAGGAAACTTTTAAAGAAAAAAATACAAACCAAGACCAATGTTTTTTTTCAAAACTAAGAGAACGCTTAAAAGAAATTCATAATGAATCGGGCGATCCATTTTAGAAGGGGGAGAGTTAACCAACCCGTGAAACCGGGCCGCTTATGGAACTAATAAACAATTTTCAAAATTCAATTTAAACAATCTTTGCCTATGCCTTTGCATTTGCCTTTGTCTTTGCCAATGCCTTTGGCTTTGGGGTCCGCTCTTGGTTTCCCTACCAAGATAAACAAACAAAACTTTAGATAAACATAAGTTTCCACTCGAAGTTCAAACTATTGCGATCCAAGCCCAAACAAATTGCATCGCAAAATTCTGGCCGAGGTTCGTTGGATAAGATTTTAGAATTAAGCCGGCAGTCCATCTTTGATCAAGAAACAGTTCCGAAGTAAAAAATTCGAATGTGAAAAATAAAGTATATTGTACTTGTGAAATTAAATAAAAAGGATTAACACCAAGTTACAAAAAATAAACAATATATTTTTTTAACAAAATTACTAGTGATAAACTTAATTTGCATACCAAGGCTTTAGAAATTGAAATCAAAATGTTATATTTAATATTTAAATTAAATAATAAATCAATAAGCCACATATTAATTGAATGATTCAAAAGTTAATTAATTAATAATATTTTCGTGTTTATTAGCATGATTCCATTGGCGCATTAAAACGCATTTAGCCTAATGCGCATATATTTACACAGGGAATCCCATATTATTAAATGCGATTAAAAACCATTCGCCCCGATCGTTTTTAGAAAAAATACCGGAAAATACCTATGTTTAACGATATTTTGTTCATGCCACCACTACAACAGATGTTTTCTATATGCAAGGTTGGCGCAATTTTTGAGGTCTTTTGAATATAAAATCTATTTTGTATAAAAATTACTGAAACCTAGAGCGCACGCTGCAATTTCTGCTCGCAGTACCACAATGCATTACTGCTGGATCTCTGGCATAAAATAACTCCCACATATACGGGGATCCTTGCCCTTTTTAGAAACTGGGTGGTCTCCATTGCAAACCCGTCATAACAACGCAATCACCTTCTCTTCCTTGTCGTCCAAGTTATGTCCAAGCATTATGTATGTCCTGCTGAGCATTACAGAGTGTTAGTAAACTCACTCATGTTCATTAATTTTAATTAATTACTTTTGAATGTGCCAAAATTCAAAAGTAAACAAACCCAGGTAAACTGTTTGTGCCACTCACATGTCGGAGTAGCATTAGCTAAATGCTAATGCGCCAAAGGAATCAGGCACATTTAAAAAGTACACTAATGCGGCAATGGAATCAGGCTATTAAAAAACTAAAAACCCCAAAAAAACCATACAAAGTCTCAATGCAACAACCTGGAACTCCGCCGGGCCTAGATGAATAGACTGGCTTAACCATTTTGACTTGAGCACGGCACATAAATAAAACTAATTTGGACGGCATGAATACGTAGGATAAACAGATACATGTTTGCCTTAAAGCTTACAAATGTAAGCGATTCTGGGTAAAAGGCGAATTTACGATCAGTGTACAATAAAATCACAAGACTCTATTTTAAAGGCTGGAGTTTTCAGCAAGTCAAATAGCTTTTTTAGCACCGGGTACAGTAAGTACGACAAAATTAGTCAAACTCTAAAGTATCGGGAAAAGGCAGATTGTGACGCGCCCGTTTTATATTTATTATATAGTTTAGACCTAACCGTTTAAAGATGTAATCTATATTTATAAAATCAAAAGGTTTATTGTAGTTTGACGAATTTTATAACGGAATAAATAAATAATAATAAGATTTCAGTGCATTACCATGAATACTAACGGGCTCAGCCATGTTAGTTCATGAATAAAATTTGAACCAGTCAAAGTCGGCTATAAAAGTATTTAATTGTATGAAAGTTTGCCTTGCGAAAGAAGTGGATTCCAGACTTTTCATATTTCCATCAGCTCTGTTCCTGCATCAACAGTCAACTTTTTAAGTTGCGCAAGGAACAGCGTTCTTAATAGACAAGCCTAAAACAAATCGCACTGCGAAAGCGCAGTGTCAAGCGAGGTGTATAGGTGTGTTAAAATTCCGTAGTTCTATGAATATATCCATAATCTCAGAACCTTGATAAATATTCTTACATAAAGCTTTGAGCGAATGCCTTCTAATTGCGTACCTTGTGGCCCACAAAAGCCCTTGAAATACCGAAGTTACTTGGAATGCATTTTCGAAATGTCCGTTCATGATGGAAGATGGTGTTGAACAACTCTAGCATTTTACAGTTACCGTGTTTGGGCCGATGAATGGGCACATAAAATCGGCGATTGCTTGCGGGATATCGTGCGATGAGCATATTTATTTCGTTATAGTGTTGACCATTTTTGCATTCCCCGACATAAACCGCTATATCTTAAAAGCGCTCTGGGAGGCTTAAGCACGTATAGCAAGGACAGATTTGGAAGTTAAATTATGAAATAAGTGTAGACCAAATTCTAAATTGATCTGACCACGTTCTTTACTAATTCAGTTTAGAATGCCTGGCCTTCTGAATAATAGTATCTTCATATTCACAAAGGATTCTTTGACAACACCTTTCTTTCAGACGTTGATGATCTGTGATCAGTATTAACAAGTGACCTTAACGAAAAATGAATTTAAAAAGCATTAAAAAAATTATTTAGATTGTAGGGTGGGACGATTCCCTAAGCACTTTGGTTGGCCTCGATTGGCCCTTGAAGTCAGGCCGATGATAAAAGGAAGAGTGATAGTTCCTTTTGGGACTTTGCTTCTAGAATTTTCAGGTCTTCTAAAAACAGTTGCTCGAGATAACTGGCTCTTCTTCTTTAAAATGCGCAAAACAGATGTTGGACACTCTTTGTTTTTCCCTCTTATTTCCACAGCTGCAACAGAAGTCATGCTAGAAAACACCGTCTCGTTGTGCCCGGGGGCAAGGCTTTGATTGCTTCATGGCTGTCGTTGAGAAATTTGAGATTTTCTTCGAGTTGTCCCCTAAAAGGTCCAGGCGATCGCCAAGCTGCGTAAATCTGTGCTCCTAGCCGCGGTGTAATAAATGCCTGGGTGGTCGATTTTGGGCAACCTGTCACTCCAAAGCACGCTGGAGTGTGTACCTTCTGAAGGTTGTGGTGGTGGGGCTAGGTTTTCATCGCCTCCCACTATGCCACTGCGCAAAAATCAGTGAATAATGTACGCTTACAAAACTTAAAAGGCCTGTATTGCCCTCTTCATTCTTTCTTCGGAGTCCCATTTCTATGAGTGTGTGGACTCAAGAATTACTTCAAGGTACTTGACCTCCTTCTTCCGTCCTGCCCACCTTAGGGTGACTATTAAGTAGTTCACTGACGGTAAGCAAGAAGTTGCCCATTGCCAGTAACACAAGATGACAATGACGCTGCTTTCTAGTCTAGAGAAGTTTATTTGAAGTTTGAGAGTCCAGGGGGTTCAGGGGAGATATGACTCACCCCTAGGTGAACTGTGAAGAGGGTAGAGTTGTTTACTCTGGATCTAAGCATCTTGATCGGAAGTGAGTGATAATCGTGTGTGTAATAACCCTTCTGTTTCGTTTCTTATTTGTCTAAGCTCCGTCTTCTATGATGATTGACGGTTTGACCTTGGAGCCCGACTTATGGGGCAAAGGATGTAGTGCCTTATCTTGTGATGGTCCGAGACGAAGAAATTTTTTGGATACGAGCCAATCCAAGATATTTAAAGTGTCTCTATTCGTTTAACCTGTTCCCGGTTCTTATTGTGAAAGGTGGCGAATATACGATAAGATTTGTACACAAAACGATTTCGATCAGCGACTCCTCTCCCTTTTTAATGACAGAGCTTTCGTACAGGGTATGGTGTGCATCGGCATCACACCCAATGATTACGTCGGCGCTCTCTCCTTGCGCTTGCTGAATGAAGGCTCTGATGTTATCCTATAGTGGATATTTTTCCTCATGTGGGAGGTATGCCGTATCCAGATATAGCCGCGTCCCGTTGTTAGTGTCGCATACGGTTAAGTCGGCGTTGCTGTAACGAGTAGAGAAAAGAACACTTAGCCAAGCTCTCAGCACGTGAGCTTCGCTTACCCGAGCTTCGCGGGACAAGGAGATGGTATAGATGGGGCTTGAGTCCACTGAGTTATGGTCACGTCCCCCTCTCCTCGTCCATGAACCGCATCGTCTGATGGTATAGATGGGGCTTGAGTCCACTGAGTTATGGTCACGTCCCCCTCTCCTCGTCCATGAACCGCATTGTCTGATGGAACTGGTGAGAGACGCGGGTTAATCTGAACCACTCGTTATGTCTCCGGTTCTACGGGGACATGTATGTATGCCGTGAGCCTCCTCAGGAGGCCATGATTCTTCAAGATGGTGGCTTTGGAGTCAACACCTAACTTTGCCTCCGTCTAAACTTCAAAATCTATACACCAAACACACCTGGCGAGAACTTAAGAATATTCGATTTCGAAAAAGCAAGCAGAAGGCAGAACACCAATTTGACATGAATGAACTAAACAGGATGTTTGTGTAAGTGACTGTCACATTTGTGGCAGAATTCTGTATGGAAGCTCGCTAACCGAAATGTCAAAATGTCTGTGCACTAATCTAAAAAAACTGTTCAACTTCTCTGTCTCCGCAGTTAGGCTTTTGAAGTCTTATCTCACAGATGGACAACAATCTGTCGCGTCTGGGTCGTGTTCTCCGACTTTTATATCGCTAACTAGAGGCGTTCCCCAAGGCTCTGTGCTAGGGACTTTGTTGTTCTCTATCTATGTTAAAGACTTATAAAATGTTTTGTCTAATTGTGATGTCCATTTATATGCAAACGACGTTCAGTTTTACATTCCTAAACGACAAGTTTTCAAAATTAATGAAAACGGTCTATTTCTGAACTTAAAAAAAGGTATGCAAAAAAAAACCCTTAATACTTTCTTAACTTCAAAATCTAGTTATTGGCAATAGTCCTACCAAATATGAAGCATTTTCAGTTATCTTGGGCATTACTTTTAATGTCACACTGTCATGGAGTAAACATATTTCAAAGGCAGCTGGCCGAACATATGGGCTTGAGAAACAACTTTTGACTTCTTTTGATTCCCACTCTATTATAGTGCGGTAAGATATATGGACATTGCGACTCTTATGATACGCAAAAGTTAACTGTTGCTAACAGTTCCATCGTCCGTTTAGTGTTTAATCTCCGTCGTACTGGCCACACATCTCACCTGTTTATTAATATTCTTGACCTTAACCTTTACTAGTGGATTGACCTTTTAAAACCGTTATTTATTTTCAATAAATTGTGTGCACCCGTGAACCTTCCTTATTGTTTCAAAAACTACTCCCAGGACCATCTTATAGAACACCAAATTTTATTTCCCCCCATATGCTCAATAAGGCAATTTTTCATTAACGCTATCCGCCTATAAAACAATGGGCGTATTTACCAAAACAATATGATCATAGTTCTACTGAACGCTTATGATACAATACGCAATAATTAATAAATTTTTGCTTTTTTCTTTGTTTTTTATTTTTGTTTTGCTTACACTCTGATTTTTCTGCTTATTCTTATCGAAATTTACACCATTGATATAGGCTAGCAGACATGTATCGTGTATCAACAAAAGGTAGCGTACTATTTTTACTTAAAGTATTTTTATTTATTATGTAGTTGTTGTAAATTTTGTTTATTGACTGAACATGTAACACTTTTTGTAAATTTACTGTTCATTAGAGTAATAATTATCATCGTCTTCTTCCCAAGAATCAGTAAAAGGACAGATCATTATGCTCTTCATTAACCTTTTATATTTTGTATCATTCAAAAGCTTAAGCGCACGTTGAATATCCCTTTTCTGTGATAAGAAGAACCGTGAACACTTACTCCTTGGCTCATGATAACGCATAAGTTCGTCAATCTTGTGTATGTGATTATTGATTTTTTCTTCTAACATTAGTCGCCTCTTATCGTATCGCTCAAAATCGGATATAGCTTTGGCAAGTTTAGATATATGTTCCTTTTTGAATTTTCTGGAAAATTTAAGTTTTTCCTTCATTATCGTAAATTCTTTATTGTCCAATTGGTCTTCATGGTACTTATTCAAATAATATATACGTTTTTCTTGTAAAAAGTCATAGTCATCGATGTAAGTCTGTGAAGTGAATTTTAAAAATAAAAAAATAGTTATAATGCTTATAATTGGGGTACCACAAACGTCTAATTCAACAGAATTTCAATCGAATTTTAATTTGTGGTGACAGGGAAATGTGTCTAAATTCTACTATAGGCTTAAAGAATAAGTTTAGCGAGAAATGAATTAGCCCTTGGGCAAGGCAATTGTAACAACTATGCATATTGAAGTATAATATCAATTACATTGTAATCACATGCATACATCATAAAAGGAAACCAAGTTATACAAGCCCAGGTCCAACTTTGACACTATTTTGTGTTTGTCTGGAATACTTGTTTTTAATGGTTTTGAGAAATTAAAAGTTTTACAAAAGTAACCAGATTCCATAGGCATTTTTTTTTAAGGAATCACATTTCAGCTCAAATTGGCTAAAAAAACCTCAAGATATCTCTTACTAATCAGAAATAAATAACTTTTTTAGAAATGTGCAATAAGCGTACATTTTGAACCCTTGTAAACTTCGATTTCCCAAAACTGCTCAAATTGTTTTTTTTTTTTTTGTAAATATTGTGAGCACAAAAAGCCAAAAAAATCTGACCTTCAAAAATAACTTTGTCGATTTTTACTCAAAAGTAGAATCACTATGGACGATGTGCACAAAGAAAGTGTGCACAGGCGACTACTATATAGACGCATAATTAAAAATCTGTTTAGATGGCCACATAAGAACTAGTAATGCACACATTTAAAGGTAAAGCTAAAAGAAAAAGGTGTGTATACCAGGATTTTAGAAATCGAATTCAAATGTTGTATTTAATATTTAAATTAAATATCAAATCATAAACTAAATAAACCGCATATTATATGAATGATTTAATGGTTAATTAATTAATAATATTTTCGTAATTAAAATAGCTAAAAACCCCAATATAAGAAAACCCATACAGAGTCTCAGTGCAACAATCTGGAAATCCGTCGGGCCTAGATGAATAGACTGGCTTAACCATTTTGACTCGAGCACGGCATAAGAAAAAAACTAATTTGGACGGCATAAGTACGTCGGATAAACCTTAAAGTTTTCAATAAAAGCTATGCAGGGAAAAAGGCGGATTAACGCTTACTGTACAATAAAATCATAAGACTTTGTTCCTGCAACAACAATTATCTTTTTGAGTTGCGTAAGGAACGGAGTTCTTAATAGACAAACAAAACACAAAACTTAATCGCACTGCGAAAGCGCAGTGTCAAGTAAGGTGTATAGGTGTGTTAAATTTACGTAATACTAATAACTGATATCTACTCACTACCTAGCCAAATATTCTTAAATTTAGACATTTTTGAATCAAAAAGAATATTATTTTAATAAGCTTTTTGCTGTCAGCAGATAAATACGAGCACTTCCCATCCTAATACACCTGGTTTCTCGGGTCTTCCCCAGATTTCAGACCGTTCAGATTTGAAGCTTATATTCCTGTGCCTCGTTCAGAAACCCAATGATTAGCGACCAATTTTCTTGCGCACTGTTTTTTTTTTTGTGTAGTTGGCGAAACTCTAAGAGTAGAGCAAAAAACGATGAAATTAGAAAAGACATTTTAACATTTTAAATTAAAATTTATTAGTTAAATATAAAAAAATAAAATGTCCGCTCAAATAATTGCCCTAATAAAAAGGCTGGTAGATATTACAAATGCCTTAAAGGCCCTTCAGGAGTTACCGAGCATGTCGTTAGAGTTTATGATGATGAGTTAAAATGCATCATTCGGCATAAGTGAAAATTGGAGTTGTCGGTCATGACTACTTCAGAAAAGATTTTGCGTATGGCTCTTGAAACCGACTAATTGTAGCAAAATAGTTCCTTATGTAGTCAGTATATTAGATAGAGCAATCGAGAAGTTTGACAAATATTAAAAAGAGACTTTTGAAGACATAAAAGAGGGTAATATTTTTACATTTGAAATCGAATTGAATAAATATAAATTTATTGGAAGAAAGTAGTTGGACTTAAAAAAGTCGACCAGACTGATGTCACTGAAGGAATTATGACGAAGAGTTAAACGAACTAGAGTTTGACATTTCTACAGTGACTAAATATATGATGAAAAAACTCGAGGAAATGGATAAGTTACCAACGCTACCTAAAATTCAGGTACCACTAATCTTTGCAGATTACAAAAAATTAGGGACCTGTTTTATGAACCTAATGATCTTTAACGAACTTAAAATCTTACTTAGAGGAGAAGCCAGAATTGTGGTTTCGCACTTATTGCTGGGGTCTGGTCGAATTATGAGGACGTTTGGGAACTATTCAAAATAAAAGGAACATTTCTTCCGTTCAATTAAATTGCTTTCTTAAACTGAAAGTTCTAAATATTAACTCAGATAGGCATTTAAGAATGTTTATTGACACGATAAATTTGTCAATTCGAATGATAAAATTAAAGGCACAGTTATCCGATGAGGTTGATATAAAAGTACTAAAATTATATGGGAGCCATTTTAAAAAACTAAAGAAATTTAAGCATTGTTCTACGTCATTGAATTTTTGGTGCAGCGGTTATAATAAAAAAGAAAAAGTCGGAACAAGCGTTGCTTGCTACAGCACGCGTTCAAATTAACCCCTCAAACGGAGGTTTTAAAATATTAAGAGCTTTGATTGACAATGGCTCACAAAGGCACACAAATTTTTGAAAAATCGATCTCTAACAGAGATCAGTGGAGTGTCTTCCGCAGGAAAGAGCATATCAAGGATCTCGAGCGTTGGATCTCAGCGTTGTAGTATTAGACTTATCGTCATTCGTCGTCTCGACTTTGCGATCTTGATCCTGGCAAATCAAGTGCCGACTTGATTAACTTGCGTGTGGTCTCGCGAACACGCACTCGCTTTGATTACCGCACTATTAGTTCGGGCTGAGCTGCGTTTGCGCCGCCCTTTTATAGCTTGTGATAGTCCATTAGCCTTCTTTTCCAGCTTCCGTGATCGGGTCCAAGGTCCACTGTTGCACCGGTAGTTCACGATGTGTACTCTTTGTACGGCTCCCAAGTCCGGCTTTTTACCGTTTACCTTGTTGCCCTTACCGTATGAGGGTTCACGGTGTCTCCGCTTTACTCGGGTCCAAAATCAGTCGTCTACAGTTTGACTTGGCTGCCCTTGAGTCCTCTGGCATTCTCGCCTCATTCGCTATTTCTATGCAGCTTTCCTGCACCGAGATTTGTGGGGAGTTTTAAGACTCCTCACAAGCTATATAATATTGTTTTCCCATATATATGAAATGAAACAAATCAATTAAGAAACATAGATATGTGTATTTCCATTTTTTCTTTAAGGAGTTGCATAATAAGTCATCCAGTCTGAAAAAAAAATCA
This sequence comes from Drosophila elegans, assembly GCF_018152505.1. NCBI lineage: Eukaryota > Metazoa > Arthropoda > Insecta > Diptera > Drosophilidae > Drosophila > Drosophila elegans. The sequence goes on along the minus strand of NW_024545782.1, from coordinate 187,284 downwards.
TACGGTATTTGGAAGTATTTTGAAAATAAAATCAAAATCAGCGAAGTTCAAATGTTTGTTTCACTTTATATAGTCGTTAAATTAAAATGAAATCGTAATTCTGAAATATTTAACAAAATATAACAAAGGAAATTAACAACATAATTTTTTTTTCGATTATTCCAATGGGAGCTTTATGATATAGTCCTACGGTCCGGCTCTTTCCGACTTATATACTACCTGCAATACTAGGCATCATTCTACGGTTGGATAAAGTTGGTTAAACATTAAGGTTCGCAAATATATAGCTAAATAAATAGGTACATAAATAGCTAAATTAATATGTAAATAAAAATGTAGTTAAAAGACTTCCCTTTAATATATATATTTTTAATAATTAAGTTTATAGGCCGAGTTTCGCGTTCGTTAATATAAACTAGTATTAAATTTGTATGGTGACCCCGACGTGATCGCAGTAGATTTCGCCATTTTTTTTTACCAATTTTTTTCGGTGAAAAACTAAAACAATTACCAAAAAAATCACACAATCAAAGTATTCGTGTCGGTTTGACTAATACTAGTTCGCGTTCGTTAATACTAGTTTGTATAAGCGAACGTGAAACTTGTGTGACTGCATAAGGATTCGGCGGATTTATTTGCGATAATAACTTATGTAAAAGTTAGCGAAATTGCGACGACGAAAGGAAGTGGTTTCGATGAAGTTCAAATGATCACTTAATTTAATGTTCCAATAATTTCTCTTATAACCTAACTTATGCGAGAGACTGGGCGAATTCGCAGGAGCGAATGAACGAAAGCTTTATTGGCTCCCGCTTCTGCTCCCTACAACTAGTAATTTAAATTTACAAGTGGTCTTCCGTTGTACCCCTTCTCCATCGGCGCTAAAAAAGCTTGGATATAGCACACAGTTAAATGTAAATTTTGTATTGCACCAATTATAGTAAAAATGTTATTCCTATGAATTTGTAAAAGTTCTCTTATCATTGCAGTTGGGCCAGGTAAGCTTTGATGTTATGCAGGTGGTATTGGACACTTCCATTATTATAAGCCAGTGATGTCCACGCAATACAATGACATTTGTCACGTAATTCTCTGGTCGGGGTAACACCTCAATCGGGGCCAAGGAACCTGTACAAGAAATTATATAGAAGGGTGGAACTTGTAGTAGGAATTTGTATGGGAGGTTGTAAGACGCCTACAGACGGGTGCTATTCGGTGGTAGCTACCGATCGTAAAGGTTTCCGCGAGGTTGACGTCCCGAGATGTACATTAGGGTGCCGCCGTGCGGCTTGTGGTGGCGGTAGGGCCGACTACACTGCTTGGCGTGAAACCTGGGAGGATCCTGTTTGCGGCGCCCTCTGGTGGCAGAACGAACTTGGATGAGTCCCGCTGAGATCGTCCCCAGGTGACCAAAGAGGCCTTGGGAGGGTCGATGAAGAGGGTGATTCCACTGCTTGGTGGGGATCCCGGATGACTGCGGCTGTAGTTGGCTACGGGGATTCCGCCGGGCGTCAATTCTATACTTCGGATGGACTTGGAGTCTAAGGGTGTTCTATACTCCGAATGGACTCGGAGTCTACGGGATTCTATACTCCGGATGGTCTCAGAGTCTACTGGGGTTCTATAGTACGGATGAACTCGGAGACTACGGATGAACTCGGAGACTACGAGGAACCTACACACCGCATATTCTCGGAGTCTACGAGGATTCTAAGGTGGGAGTTCTCGGCCGAGATACGCCGCGCGGATGCGAAATCAAATACGCGTCGTTGATCTGGATCGAGAAAGGGTAGGAAAAGGAGGAGGGGTTGTAGGCATAGAAATAACACACGGGGTTTGATATTTAGGTCTTTATTGTCAGTGGATAAGACCAGGACCCTGGCTGCTACCACTCTCGCGAAATAGTTTTCCCCGGCTTGGCCTCGCCCAAAGATCCAGCCCGTTGGATTTTTAACTCCGAATCGCATCGTGATCAACACCGTCATCGCTCTCTCCCGCGACATCCATAAGAACCTTCGGCGTGAACCCCCAACCTACTCATTCACTCGTTGAATAAAACTCTCTAGTCCGGTGTTTCGGTGATTTACAAATTTCTTGTAAAGGACTTCTGGACCTGACTGAGATCTGTACTCCGGCCAGAGAGCATCCTTAAAATATACGCACCCATTTTTTTTCTTATTATTCCAGTTTGTTGTTGTCCCCGTAAGCCCATGCCAATGATCTGTGTGATATTTATTTTTCGAGGTGATTTATTATTAATTTTTTTTTGTGTCTCGTTTGGCAAACATTTTCACCCCCCGCCGACCCTAGTCGCACCCGGAACCGCCACCGCCGACCACTTTCCAACGTCGCTCATCTGGCAGGGACATCTGCTGGAGGAATGCTCGACTGATGCTGCTCACCGGTGAGGATTGCTGCCTTTGCATCCTTGGCCGCTGACCGGGTAGTGGATCGGGCTATATCAACAGCCCCTTCTCCAGCGGGTCCTCGACGTGGATGACACCCTCGGTCGGTGGTTTCGGTATTGTCGGTGGCTCCGCCTCGGGTGTCGGCGGCTCCACGTCGGGTGTTGGTGGTGCCCATGGGGTGGACCTCCTCCTTGGCTTCCTGGTTGTACCTCGAGGTGGCTGGTATCCTGCCCTGTTCAACCTTTTGACATCCGTTGTGGTGTTCACGATACCGTTGTTTCTCTACTGTAGCCATTCCTTTTGTGAGTTCGCAGTCACTCGGATCTTATGGTGCAGCTTGGCTGCGCCGTCTCTCCCCTGTCTTCGGTTATCGTTGGCTTTCTGCCGTATAGACTCTAACGACGCTACGGTACGAACTCCTGTTTAGCTGATTGTGCCGTGTCCTTTTCTTCGTCGGTCGTCCGCAGCCTGGTTTCTGCCGTATAGACTCAAACGCCGCTACGGTATGAATTCTGGCCTGAAGTTATCGTCTGGGCCTTACCCTGTGTATCACCTTTTTTTCCGACGCAGAATCCATTTGCCTCGTTGTCTGGGTCATTATGCATCCATGTGTCCTGCGTTCTATATAGACTCTGGTAAATGCCCAACGCTATAGTTGGCTCCTTCGTTGTTGAGTGCGTTTGATTTGCTGTGTGGGTCACTGTGTGTACTTGTGTTCTGCGTTCTGTATAGACTCTGGAAAATGCTCAACGCTATAGACCGCTCCTTTTGTTGTTGCGTGCTCGTGCCGTTGCTTATCCTGTGCACACCTTATTCAAAGCGGCGGATGACGGATGACTCTGTCTTTATGCTTGCCGCAGAATCCGTTTGCCTCGTTGTCTGGAACACTGTGCATTTATGTGCACTGCGTTCTATTTAGACCCTGGTATATGCCCGACGCTAAAGTGCGCTAGTTGTTGCATGCTCGTGTTGTCATTGCTTGTCTGTACCGTGTTGTTGTGTTTGTTGTTTTAGCTCGCTGGCATGGACCGTTTGTTTTACGGTGAAGTCTATCACCGTATAAGGTCCGTCATATTTAGGTGCTCCTTCACCCAAACAGTGACACCTAATGTTCAATTCCAATGCCATGTTTCTTCGGACAATTTTGAAAATTTCCTTCATCTTGTTGGCCTTGTTTTCAGGCGTTTCCGTCTGCTTTCCTGTGCCGATGATTTCCCTGTCGTACAGTTCGCTGGGCAGGCGTGGCTCTCGGCCTGCATGATTAAACAAGGGGAATACCCAGTGGACTCCGACGTACTCAAGTTTGCCGCTAGCATGATTACTGGCCACTTTTCGTCCCAGTTTCGTTGGTCTTGCCCTCAAATTGCGCTGGCATCAGGTAAGCGTCTTTGATTGATTTGGCATTGATCTGTCTAAAGTCGACACAAAGTCTCCACTGAATTTCAATGACGCTTGGTCTTTGATGTTCTTGTCTTCTGTCTTGACTTGAAACCCTAGTTCTTGCCGCCTCCTTCATTCAGTCCAGCCCAGGCTTGCTATAAGCTGTTCGCCGTCTGGGTCCAGCCTGGGTTGGGTTGGGCCTGGTTTTCCGTCGGTCTCCTCCAGCTCAGTCCAAATTTTAGCCATTTTTAGGTCTTCCTAGGTTTCTATAACGTATTCGGAGAGGGCTTTCCGTATGTCCTCCGATCTGCCATCCAGGGTAATGGCAAGCTTGGCTGCCACGTTCGGAAAATCCTTTTTCATCAGGAGATAAATCCATCTTTTTCCCATTTCTGCTTTATGCTCATCCTCCCGGCAGGACAATAACGTCTGGGCGCCAGATGTAACGAACTGATTTTGTTTATTCTGCTCGCCACGAATATCGTGCGGCTAGCTCAGCCCCCTTGCAGAGGGTTTTATAATTTCAGTCAGAAGCTTGCAACGCAGTGAAGGAGACGTTTCCGCCCCTATAAAATATATATATTCTTATATATATTCAGCATCACTAGGAGAGTCGATCTAGCCATGTCCGTCTGTCCGTCCGTTTCTACGCAAACTAGTCTCTCATTTTTAAAGCTATCTGCATGAAACTTTCTTAAAAGTTGTTTTTCTATTGCAGGAAGTATATAAGTCAGAACGAGCCGGATCGGACGACTATAGCATATAGCTCCCATAGGAAAAATAAATGACAACAAATTATAACTTAGCTGTTTTTTAATTATTTGTTTAGTTCTTAGTAATGGTTAAATATTTCAGAATTACGGTTTAAATGTCATCAAAATCTGACGAATATAGCATGTAGCTTCCATTGGAACAAAAAAATTTTTTTTAATTTCTTTTTTTTAATTTTTATTTAACTTTTTTATTTTGTAATTTTTTTTTAGAAATTCTTTTTGTTTAATTAATAATTTGAAAGATTAAAATTACGCATCTAATTTTATTAAAATCGGAAAACGATATCATGTCATAGGAACTATCAAATAATTCAACTGCAAATCATCACAGCTTCAAATAAATCATGATTTTAATGTTTTCAAGAATATTTAATATTTGCAAAAGCTGCAAGGGTATATGAACTTCGGCTTGCCGAAGTTTGCTTCCTTTCTTGTTTTTTAATGTTTTGCTATTTATTTATTCAATATTTTCCTTTCGGATACTAACAATAAGTGTATCAAATGGTATAACCTAACTAACAGTCGTTTGACTGAGTTATGGGGCCCGAAAAGTATTGCTGGGTGGGAGGTCGTTGCTTTGTAGGCGGGTTCTGCTGGAAACCCGAGTCAAGTCTCTTGCGAAATGAATTGGGTGGACAGAGTGTTTTTATTGTGGGTCGCTTTTTGTATGTCTATTTTATCTTTTACTGCAAGAATGCCAATGTCTCTGTGGATATTTTGGTTGCAATAATACCATGGTGCCCCAGTGATAGTTCTCAGTATTTTTGATTGTGCGCGCTGTATGATATCTATATTGCTGCTGCTCGCGTTCCCCAAAAGCTAGGAGTCTTACGTCCAGATTGCCCTGCGAGTGGAATTGTACAGCAGGACCTTGAAGTCCAGACGCAAGGGCGATCGAGCGTTTAATATTCAGTGGAAGCTGCTGGCTTTTAGTTTTAAATGTAGTTTCTTCCAATCGATGTGTCTTCTCCAGGTTAGTCGTCTGTCAAGGTTAACGTCGAGATACGTTACTTCGTTGACTTGGGGAATCTGCGTACTATTCAATGATAGTGGAGTGCATGTTTGCCCGTTCACAGTAAGCGTAATGTGTTTGCATTTTCGCTCATTTATTTTAATACGCCAGTCAGATAGCAACCTCTCTACTACGATGAGGTGGTTGGCTAGTTGAGTTGTTGCTCAGTTTGGGCACCTAGACCGACTTAGGATTGCGGTGTCTTCAGCGAACGTAAATTTTGTTATCTGCTCGTTCGTAGGAATATCCGCTGTATATAGGAAGAACAGAGTAGGTCCAAGTGCGCTTCCTTGCGGGACTCCAGCTTTGAAATGTAGTCGTCAGATGTTGTTGTGTTGCACATTAGACTCTGTTGCAGAGATACGACTCAAGTAGCTTATGAGTGTATGTAGCGAGTTTGATTTGATTTTATACATGAAGCCATCGAGCCAGACTCGATCGAAGACTTGAGATACATCGATGAATATTGGACTGTAGTATTCCCGATTCTTGAAGGCTGTGCGAATTTCTGATGTTAATCTGTTAACTTGTTCGGTTGTTCCATGGCTAGACTGAAGCCAAATTGATGTTCCGGGATGACACTGTGTGCTTCCAGATATGGTATTATGGGTGTTAAAAGGAATTTTTCCACAGTTTAGACAGATACGATAATAAACTAATTGGTCTATAAGATGACGGAATTCTGAGGTCTTTTTCGGGTTTCGGTATCATTATGATAGTATATTTTGTCCATTTTCTAGGATAGAAGCCGAGACGTATTATCCCATTGAAGAGTTTACAAATAACCTCGATAGCGGAGTTTGGAAGTTGAATTATCATTTTTGAGGTTAAAAGGTCACCGCCCGGAGCCTTTTCCAGTTTCAGTTCCCCTATGGCTTTCGAGATCTCCTTTGGCTGAAACAGTGTTGGTATGGAATCAGATTCGGTTTGTGGTAACACAAATTGACCAGTGGCAGAATTCGGCTGGAAGACTCTTCGGAGATGAGAAGCAAAAGTTTCGGCTCTATCTTTAGTCGCTGCGGGCCCAGCTATCTGATGAATTTTTTACCGGAGTGACTATTTCGTTTGGAGAGCTCAGGCTTGGGAGAGCCTCCACAGAGGATATTTTGTATTGGTTGGCGAAAGTTTTTCGATGTACCATAGTTGTGCGTTTTTAGCGTCTTTATTCAGGGCTCGGCTTGGTGTGCGTGTGGCTTCCTTAAGACGTTTTTTTAAGGATGGCGATCTGTTGGTTTGCCAAGCACGTCGCCTCTTTTCGAGTACAAGCTGTTCAATTTGTAGATTAGTTTTGAAATAGTTGGTTTGCACCTTCAATTGTGGTGCTGAATTGGCTGCTACCACGAGTATATATCGTCAAGAGCATCTGCAGAGCTATGAAGCGATCTTCAAGTAAGTTGTAAATATCCTTCAGAGATTGTAAAGCGAGGCGGTTATAGAAAGGTTTCCGTTACCTGGCTACACTATAATAGACGTGGCCTGCAAGTTAGTTGCAAACCTTTGGGGAAAATGGTGCTTGTTGCGTTTTCTGAGTAGGATGCCGGTTCCGCCGTGGGCTTTACCATCTGGATGATCTGTGCGGTAGAAGGCGTATCCTCTTGGAAATTGTATTTGCTTCTGAAGGTGGGTTTCTACCAGTTGCATAATTCCGATATGATTTACATTCAGGAACTAAGTTTGTGCTGGGAAACGTCATTGTCGTTTCACACGGTTATTCGTAGATTTGCATCAATTGTTTGGATTGCTTAGCTGCAAGCAACTGTAACACCATGTTCTGGTTTCGAACCAGTGCTTGCATGGTCATTTTCATGAAAGACATTAATTTGATCATACTTGGTTGCATGGTAACCATCAAAGATTCTAGTGTGCTTTGTGACTTTCCTAGAACCTGCTGAAGGTTTCCTAGATTAGACTGGAGTGGGTTTTTCGTTCCTGTCCGAAGGGCATCGGCGTATGAGAAGCCCTTCGGGGTATGAGGATCTTGCAGCCGTGCCGAAAAAAACTATCGGCGTCGTTTTTGAGTAAGTGTGCACGTTATGAGGATTTTGATGGCGCGTGTTTGTCACTCGTCGCATACGGTTTGTCAACTCCTTGTAGACCTGGACTGGATTCCTTTTAATACAACCAGAAAGCCCATGCTGTTTTTATGTTGGTACGTGTATTAGTTTTTCTTAGCTTCCTCAAGGTTTGATTTGGACACGATTCGGAAATGTTCTTCAGATTTGGTCTGAAGTTTGGTTTCGTGAATATTCCCTTTAGTAAGCGGAACAACATGAAAATTTGCGTCTCCGACCAGCGTACCAATTTTGTTGACCAGGGCGTTCGAGCTTTTCTCCCTAATGTAAATTGGTGAGGGCTTAAGTTTTGGTTGCGTCTCTTGACCCAGTTCTAGTTGAATTTCATCTAGGTGGGCAAAATATGTTGTCGTTGCTGTAGTTGTTGCTATTTCTGTTGGTGGAATTGCAGACATTTTACCGCTGCATATTGTTGGTGCGCCAGTAGTCAATTCTGATGGTGGGGGGGTTTACTCAGAGAACTCAGCGCCGTAGAAGAAGGCACTATCATATAATAATTATGCACTTGTATCATATCATTGATTTTTTTGGTCTATTTAGGTCTGTTTTAGCGTCTTTTCTGTTTAACTATTGTGGGATAGGGATACTTAGTAGATTTAGTTGCCCTCTATTCGTAGTTGGTATGGGGACACACTGTCAGCCAGATTCGCAAGCCGCATTCCATCCCTTTTTATCAGGTTGATCAATCGCCATCACTCTCTTCCCTAAAGGCCCATACCAAGAAATTGCGCAATAAGTCAGTCAGTTGCGAAGATTTGTCGAAGGAAGGTCATGGTCTCCATAGACTGCGAAAGTCGTGAAACTTCATTTGTTCAGTTTTAATTAAATAAACTCTTGTAAACTTTACCCGGAATAAATAAATAATAACTAATTTGTAATACCCTACACTAAAACATTACATTAAACATTCATTTTCTTTAACTTTTACCGGAGCTCGCGCGAAACACGTCCGCTCACTTCAGATGCACTTTTACATTTATATAAATATGACCACCCAACTGACTTCTTTAACTTGTGTCGGAGCTCGCGCGAAACACGTCCGCTTACTTCAGATGCACTTTTACATTTATATAAATATGACCACCCGATTAACGAGCAAGAACGCACAGAGGTTGGGGTTGATGATGATCAGCCTGGGACTGATAATGACAAACAGGTAACTTTATCGCCATCTTCTCCGATCCCGGATGAGCACTTTGCTTTTCACGTTGCTCCGGGTTTTCCGGGTTGATACTGCTACTCGTGGTTCCTCCTGCTGCCGTTGGATTGACGGTTATCAGGGCTAAGCGATGCGTTACCGTTCTCAGACTAGGGTGAACAGGCACTGTTCCCTTAAGGTACTCCTTTCGCAGCCACAGCCTCTGTCCCGGCGGGTCGCGCTCAGTTTTTACCTGACACAGTTTTTACCTGACAGGCGAACGCCGGAAGCCGCCAACGCTTCCACGAAACCCTTTCGCCGTGGACTTGTAGATGTTGAATTAACCGATGGCTTACATCTCGCCCTTCGCTTGACTTTCGTCGTCCCCGATGTCCTCGCTCTGCTCACTGGTCCGATGTCCTGGCTGTGCTTCTTGCTTGCTTCTAAAGGACCATACGCAGTTTTTGGGATCCGTGAATTATGGCCGCGTGAAATAAGACCAAGGTTGCAAAATTAAATTAGACCGCGCGACCTTAATTCAAATTGAAAAGCACAATTGAGCCGCGACCAAAAATGAACTTAAGCCACGCGGCCCTAATTCATTTTGAAAAGTGAAATAGAGCCGAGAGCTATAACATAACAAGAATGCATCATAATATTGTAAGAAAAAATTATAGAAAGGCTTTCGGAAAATACAGAAAAATTTGATTTAGAATTAAAATAGACAATATAATCTAAACAATTAAGCAGTAAGGCCTTGCTGTGAAAAGTACACGACATGAGGCTCTGAGTTCTCTAATGAGGCCCCAGTCTGCGATCGAAGATTTTGTGAATTCTAAATGATTCTGGAAAATTGGCGAGCCAAGAAAATGATTCATTCAATCCCAGAGCACCAACGTATTGTTCGGAACCAAATTTTTGGTTAAACTCGTTAGGCACGATTCATTTTTAATTAATTCTTAACACATTTGTAATTTTTATTTATGTGTTGAAAAATGCAATCTTGGTTTGTTCCAAACATTGAAAGATATTTTCCCATTGCATGGGAATTCGTTGATGACTGATTTCGAAATGGAAAAGTGCGTTTTGTCAAGTTATGGATGCTGTTTTTATTTTTGACAAGCGGCAAAACGAAAAGCGTGTCAACTTTTCAACCTCCCGAACCTTATAATATCTAGTTCAAACATTAAAATAGCATATTGCAATGCCTTCTGTTATTACCAGCTTTGGAGATGATTTCGTGCTTTGAAATAGTAAAATCAGCGTCTTACAATAAAGATTTTAAAAGCTTTCTTAAATATTTTGAACAGCAATGAATTCGAAAAGTACTTTTCTTCTGTTGTATATTTTTTTTAATTAAATAATTTGGGAAAATATTGATAAAGCTCGGACATTTTTTTTGTAAATCGGGTAGTTTTTAACGTATGAGTTTGCCAAATCCTGAGTGTTTTACTTGTTAACAGCACCCCCAAATGAGTGTGAATAAGGTACGTTTTTTTTACTATACAATAGCAAAAAAATATTTGTTAGGATTGAGCACTCTCGACTTTTGGGCCAGGCTAACCGGTTGTGTTTATTTCTGAGCTTTTTTTTTCATTTTGGGTTTTCTCGGTTTTCTGAACTTTCAAACATAATTTTCGCCGGCCTTGCCTCTTCTATTGACAGGCCGGCTGCTGCGCTTAACCTTTATTTTTATTTTTGTTTTATTACCCGTGCAATGTCAGATGCTGATATCATGTCCGGAAAAGATGTCTATCAATTTCAAGCCATCTCTGGAAATACCTGTTGTAAAAGCAATATTGATCCCCTTGTGAGTAAGCACTTGGAGCTTGCCAAGGACCAAATCATTAGACCACCGGTCAATAAAGACGAAGCTGTCAAAAAGTCGTCAACCAAGCCTCTAGGAATGCCAAGGCGATTTCCTTTGATGCTAATAGGTGCCTCGCTGATATCTCGGACAATTTAACCATATAAGATCAAGACTGTGACAAACGATGAATCTTTTCCGGCTATGAACTTTTTAACTCCCAATTGGATTAGTAAGAATGCTGCTGATAAAGAGCGTCTGACCCAGGTAAATAACCTCAGTAAAAGAAGAAATCTGGACGCAAGCGGTGGAAGTAAGACTTCGCTAAAAAAAACCTGTTAGCAATCAAAAACGTCCTCAAGTAGCCGCCTCTGCTACGAATTCTCAACAGTCCCCTTTAAATGAAGGAGAGTCTACTTTAAATGAAGGAGAGTCTACTTTAAATGAAGGAGAGTCTACTTACGCAGGGAAGAACAATATATTTGCTATTCTGTCTGATGACGAAGATGATACAATGCCTATTGAACCTATCACCGAGCCTGAGCTTGGCCATGGTTTATCCGAGCCTGTCCAACTTAACTTTTCTGCGGTATCACCAACAATGCCTTTTCTCCCCTTTTCTTCCCCTCCCTTTCTGCTGAGGGGTGTCACTGATTTTCGAAAATTAATTGCTTTAATTTTATCTGTGACTACAGGCTTTCGCCGTGTGGTCCAGAAGCTGTTTAAGAAAGAAAGGGCCTTTCGAGTCGTCATCAAGGGTCTCCATGCGGCTACTGAGTTAGCTGAAATTACTGCGTGGCTTAAAGCCTTGGGCACAATCCTCGTAGTGTATACAACCCCCTGTTGAGAATGACAAAGCGAACCGGGATATATTATTTGCTGAGTTGGAACCAGCGAGAAACAACAAAGAAGTTTATGATATTCGCACTGTAGATTACCAGCTCCAGAGAAAAGGACCTTTAAGGTGTTTCCGGTGTCAAGAATTTGGGCATTCTAAAAATTTTTGCTCACTTTTGCCAAAAGTGCTTCCTGCCGCCGATGTCCTGCCTATTTAGAGGCGATTAAGAAACGTAAGGCCTAATACCTCTTTGGATCGCAGTCAGATTCAAAAGCTTCTCCTTAAACCTGCTTTGCCCCCGGCTCATAAAGCTTAGTTTACCTCGCGACCTTCTGTATCCTCAAGTCAGCCCTTGCCAGTGTGTGATTCGCGGCAAAATGTATTGCCCCCGTTAAGCCAGACAAACCTTGAAAAGCTTCTGGAATTTATTGATATGTTAAGGAAGCAGCAGGAGAATGCTGCGATGGCTCAAGCGGCTGCAATTGACAAACTGTTGGTACGCTTTGATCAAATGATGTCGATTATGACGGCAACGTTGGAAATGCTACAAAGAGTGATGTTTAAGCAAGCCACCCCGCTGGGGTCGACGCATTGCGATGACTAATTACGGGCTAAATATCGTAATTTGGAACGCCAACGGCTTAGTTGGCAAATCTCTGGAGGTTGAGCATCTTCTACAGGAACGCAATATTGACATTCTACTTATTTCGGAGACACATTTTACCAGCCGTTTTTTTCCCGTATTTATGAAAATGCTATATACTGCGCAAACCACCCTGATGATCGGCATCTTGGTGATGCTGCCGTTATCGTTAAGTCCTCCCTCGACTATCACCTGAGCGCCACAATATCAGAGCCACATTTGCAAACAGTCAAACAGTAAATTTGGTCACTGGGTTAATCTGAGTTTGCTGTCGACATCCGTGGACATCGTTCTGGACTACGCCCAATTCGTGCTGGGGTTACGCAAGGAAGCGTCCTGAGGCCGGTCCTGTATTCAGTTTATACGCCGGATTTTCAAAACCCAGTTGCACGCGGTACACTTCTGGCCACCTATGCAGATGACACTGAATTTCTTACAGTTTTAGTACCCCATCGTCTGCCTCCCGGCGTGTCCAGTCATTCTTAAATGAATTCGAGTGTTGGGCTTCTCGGTGCAACATTGCACTGAACGTCGACAAAATATTGTCCGTGATAGACACGGGTGCCTCTTATAACAACACAAGAATACTGGCAAGCTTTTACCTTCCCTGCACTTAATACTCGAATTTTTTGGATCTTTGAACACTCCTGCGCATACACGAAAACAAGGACCATCCTTGTGCGGCGTGTAAAATAAAACAATTGCAAAAAAAAAGAATCGAGCTGACAAAATAGCTTATGCAAATGTAAGGGAAAATGACTGCTTTAATCATTTAAAGTCGATTTCGATCCAAGTAACTATGTATCCTTGTGGGCATGTTCAAATTTGCGTAAAGTGCTGGGAATTTTTACTGTCTGACTGTGAGACAAAGCCAAGTTTGAAGAGTGTGGCTTAGACGAAGAATGCAGGCCATACTTAAAGTATCCTTACTGAAACGGTCCTGTTGAAAATTTTTTAAAAAATACTTTCCTTAATAACATATATATTCTGAATATTATTATTAAGAGCGCAAATTAAAATGTTAAGTTTTATAAAACCATAATCCAGGCGAATGGAAAACGTTCTAATAAGTCTAAATGGCGAGCATAAATACAGACTTTATAGTTTCATTTTGTGGACAAAATAAAAGCTTTTTGAACGTTTATAAAAAAATAAACAAATTAGTCCTTTTAAAGCAAAAACTCAAGCAAGTGTAATTTTACTGCCGTGCTTGTTAGTAATTGTATATATTCTTCTTTCACCAAACTATATATATATTTTATGTATTTCGTTACATACATAATCTCTTTCTATTAAAAAAACATTAAAATCTGTTTCCAAATATTCACTAATATGGTGGTATCTTTTTAATGAGATAATATAAGAATTTTAAAATCTGTTCTATTCTATTTCTATTTATTCTATTATAACATAAAAGTGTAACTTGATGGACCTGTACAACTCTCGCAAGCAGCTCCACTAGATTTGTACGTTGTTTCACTGATTACGGGGTAATTCAATTACTGATCCACGGATACTTGAAGACTAGTACTTGTTGACCCAAGTCCGTTGCTTTCCCATTACTTCCTTTTGCACCCAGCACTCCAGCGCTCTCTCTCCTGTTGCCGTCTCTCTCGGTCGCTCCTTACCCTTTCTATGCAAATGGCACCACACTCTCTCGCCATACTACCCTTACTAATGGCGAATTCCCGGCATATCTTGCAACCGGTAGGCTACCACTTCCGTGATTGCTCGCACTGCTAGATTTTATTAAAGGGGAGTTACTCAACTCCTCACAACAAAATAATATCGCGTTTTTTCTTTGCCAAGATAAATTACTTTTAGGCAATTTATATTTTATTATACTGTATTACTGCATTTAATATTATAACTCACAAAAAAATTTATTGATAATGGCAGGTGAATAAATATACATTTCGTAGCAATATTGCCAATAAAACTACGACTCTAAAATTACGTTTGACCATTAGAAATGCATAATAAAAAGTACTGTTTTGTACACCCTTGCAAAGGGTATTACAATTTCAATCAAGTTTGCAAGTAAAAGAGATATTTCTGACTATATAAAGTATATTTATTCTAGATCAGCATCACTAGGTGAGTCGATTTAGCTATGTCCGTCCGTCCGCCTATCCGTCTATCCGTCCGTTTCTACGCAAACTAGTCTCTCAGTTTCAAAGATATATGCATAAAACTTTCCCATATATGTCTTCCTGTTGCAGGAAGTATGTAAGTCGGAACGAGTTGGATCGGATGACTATATCATATAGCACCCATTGGAAAAATCGGTAAAAAAAAAAAACAAAAGATTATAACTTGGTTATTATAATTTCTGTCAGAGGTTTGCAACGCAGTGAAGGAGACATTTCCGACACTATAAAGAATATATATTCTTGATCAGCATCTGTCCGTCTATCCGTCTGTCTCTCTGTCTGTTTCTCCATCCGTCTGTCCGACCGTCCGTTGCTACGCAAACTGGTCTCTTAGTTTAAAAGTTCTCAGCATAAACCTTTTCCAGAAGCTGTCTTCCTATTGCGGGTAGTGTATTAGTCGGAACGAGACGGATCGGACGACGTTATCATATAGGATCAATAAGAAAAATAAATTAAAAAACTTTATATCTTGACTGCTTCTTAATTTTTTTCCAGTTCTTCCAGAAATTTCAAAATTACGGTTTTAATTTTATTAAAATCGACCGAATTTAACAAATAGCTCCCAAAAAAAACAATCAAAATATAAAAAAAATGAAAAAAATGATAACTTTGCTGTTTTTGTTATCTTTATAGTTCTTGGATATTGAGTGATGGTTTAATGTTTTGGAATGACGGTTTAAATTTGATCAAAATCGAACTACTATATTATGTAGCTCCCATGAAAACAAGAGGAAAATAAAAAAAAATTGGAATCAAAATATTAGCTTCTCTAATTTTGTATTCTTTTTAAATTGTTTTTCATATAGGAATGGTTTAATAGTTCGGATTTGAGTGATAATCGCCAAAACTAAAAGGTCCGATTTTCATGGAACTTTTTGACTTTTTGGGTTCACAACAACAACAAAAAAAAACACATTTGGACCGGTTTTGAGAATTTAGATTTTTTACGGAAGTTACAGGGTCTACTCAACTTTGGTCACTTTTTAAAAAATACTACTTCCATTTTATTTAATAACTTCTGATTGGTAGGGGCTATCTTGATGATTAATTACTGCTTAAATATAACAACATAAAACATTTATTTTTAATTGTATTTTCTTAAAATAAAAAGTTTTCTGGACCAGCTACAGATTTCTCATTTATCAAAAAATAAACTTTAATACATTTCAACACATTTAAAAATAAAAAAAATAACAGCTTTAACAAAGTTTTGAATACCACGTGTTTATCTGTGCGGGAGTTATCTTATAGGTTCGTTTGGGAATCAATATTGTTGTTTAAATTAGGCAACACTTTGTTTTTGGTTTGAGGTTTAATTGCAGAGTGATTTCTTTATTATTTGTTTAGTTATTCGTTGGTTCATTTTTACAATAAAGTGCTGATCTAACGGATTTGAAGTAGAGAGGATGCGGTATTTGCTGACTTGGCCAGCCGAGGGTATCTGCTGAGGCAAAAGTCTTTGTATGACCGTCGCAGGGGCTTCCGGGGTGTCGCCGAGGTACTCGCTGAGGCTGTACTTATGCCAGTCAAAGGGGTTTTGGTGGGGGAATGCCGAGGGTAGTTGCTGAGGCGGTAACAAGCGCACAGCTATTTCCCATACAAAAGTTGAAAAAGTACCGCAAGCAAGACGGCGGGCGCACTGCTGCCGACGGCTCAACGCGGATAAATTTAGTTCGATTTGGAAGATTTTTTGTTTGACTCGATACTCATTGACCGACGTCTACCATGTCTCAGAGTGACACGACAATTCGTAGGCATAGCACGCGCACTGGTCGTTGTATTTGGTTAACGATTTTAATAAAATTAAAATTAATTTGAAAATAAGCCATTAATATATCTCAAAGTACATTCAAAAAATTTGAAACACAACAATACAATTGTAATAAATTTTGTTCATTTCTATAGTTGCTGTATGGTATAGTACCCCGATCCAGCCCGTTTTGACTTATATACCATGTGCAATAGAAATTAGACTTTTGGGAAAGAAACATTCAGACAGCTTTAAAACTAAGAGGTTAGTTTGCTTAGAATCAAACGGGCGAACAGATAGACGGACAGACGGATGGATGGGCAGACGGACATGGCTTAATCCACTTTTCTAGTGTTGCTGATCAAGAATATATACACTTTATAGGGTTAAAAGTGTCTCCTTCACAGCGTTGCAAAGTTTTGACTGAAATTGTAATACTCTTTGTAAAAGTATAAAGAGTGTCAAAAAAGAATTTTGTAAGGATGTATGTAACCAATCGGACATAAAAATAGCTAGGTAAACACATTAAATGGTTTTCTCAGTTATGTAAAACCCTTTCATACTTGTTTATAGGGCCCACTCACTTGATGCGAAAATGTTGTCTACTTTTTTTAACGTGGTACAATGTAAGCATGGACACTAGGCAATTTTTTGAAATTTTTTTTTCTTAAGTACCTAACAGAATATTTTGAAATTTTTT
This sequence comes from Drosophila elegans, assembly GCF_018152505.1. Classification (NCBI taxonomy): domain Eukaryota; kingdom Metazoa; phylum Arthropoda; class Insecta; order Diptera; family Drosophilidae; genus Drosophila; species Drosophila elegans. Next base: position 170,610 of record NW_024545782.1, on the reverse strand, counting down.
GCTTATAATAAGGTAAGTTTCCATTTATTTTAAAATTTTTTTTTGCAAAAATACTGAGAAATTACGGGAAAAAGGATGCCAACTGCTGACATGATTCAAGTCAAGGGAGCCTTATATCGCAAAATTCCAAAAGATTATGAAAGCAAACATATTTTCCCTACAATGACCTACGATCTTACAAAAATATCAATTATTAAAAAAATTGCGTCGGTTTGAACAATGAAGTCGTTTTTTGGGGTTTCAGGTGCAGCGGTGTATGCCTGCGGGTGGTCGCTCTTTAGAACGCAGCCATTCAACAAATGTTGGGATACGAGCTTGCCGCTTTCACAGGTTATTTTTAAAATTTTAAACTATCGAATAGTCCAAGAAAAAACAGATACACTGGTATAGGTTTGGGTATAAGTAAGTTTATTTGTTGATCCGGTGGGTGATGAGTCGCCGTCGCTATCAGGAAGTTCCTTTTCGTCCTCTCAGGCGATTATTGGCCGGCTGGCCGAAGGTGTCCCAATGTTGAATTAGGATGATTACGTTGGAGGGGTGACTGCCCCTCTTACCTGCTGATCTATGGACTCAGACAGTGAATAATTATACGCAGTTAACGACTGTTGGTCGGAGTTAGGTTTATGAGCGATGGCTCTTTATTATTCAAAAGTTGAATCAGAACTGAAACTTAAAGCTAACATAATTGAACTTCATAGCGGCCACTCCAATGGGCAGTGCTTGCCGGCTATGCACGAGCATCCGGCCAGACGCTGTGTCAGCAGTTTGGCCGGCGCGATGTTTACGTAAACTGTGTTCAACAACTTTGGTTTTGCTGGCCACAGTTAACTACTCCCCCTTTTTAGTTATGACCGCCCTCGGTCGATCCTAAATCACTTCTTTTATTTGGATGGCAGATCTTTTTGCTCTACTAATTCGCTGATAAGTAAGACCAATGCAGATAAGTGCACAGCATATTGTTCCTACAATAATTGCTGCGAGATACATTTGGTTGTCGTCAATTTCGTCTCGGAACACCTTGATAAACTCCAAGTTTCGTTCACTCAAGCGGTGAAGGTACGGGAGGCTGAGAACATCTTGGTTGGCAGTGATGTTCAATAGGGGGGAACTGGCTGCCCCTGGAGTTCGCTTCTGGGCGCTAGCGTGATTGATGAAGAGGGTTTCATTTATTATGGCTTGTTTATCGAAGGTGATAAGGTGAGTGCCATGTATCCAGACTTCTGTCCCATTGTCCACTCGAACACCACGTATGTGATTGGGTGAAGGTCGCTCTGTTGTGTTGGGCAATACGCCATCCCACCAGCATGCAGTTCTTTGGCGCATGAACTCTCTGCCAAAAGGCAGAATGTGGCTCCCGGTGACACGGAGCAGTTTTTAATGGCGTAAATTTCTCCGACGCATTCCGCTATAATGTTTTCTGTTATCTGCAGCATTGTCTCACTATGAGCGACTGGAAAAATTGTTATCTTCTTGCATGCTAATTTTACTTTGGGAAATTTTATGATTAAATGTAAAACGTTAACGGACTGCAGAACCTTCACGGACGAAACAGACAAAAGGTCCCCTATGGGAGTGTTGGTGGGTTCCTCAAGCCAAACTGATTTTAAGTCTTCATTCATAAAATGTTCGGACTAACAATATTAATTTTGGCAAGGGTTATTGCAAGCATTAAATTCTGTAATTTCATCATCAACATTCTGTTTCTAGCAAGTAGTGTCTCATATAGGTGTCCAGTGTCTACTTGTGAATTTTTGGCGGATCTCAGAATTTGATTAACGGTCGATGTTAGCTGATTAATTTGATTTTGGATTTTAGTGTTTATTTGATTTTGCTTATTGCTTGACTCAACTAGCTTCATTTCGGTGAATCTGATTTTCTCTAAATCACCTGCGTCTGGTGTCCCTGCTACGACCTTTAGCGCTGACCCTAAGAAATCCAGACTCCTAGCTACTCGATGATGAACACCCAACGACTCCAACAAGTCCTGGAGGTGGGCGGTATCAACGCTTAGAAGCTTTTTCATGTGGGATAGTGGAAACATGTCTATTATGTTGTCTGTTTCTTCCACCACGCGCGCATACTCCGAGAGGTTCGCTGTGTGAGTGACGAACGCGAACTCTTCCCACACTAGTATTTGGCCGTCAACGATGGGGATATACTTGGCCTGGGAATAATCAGTTATGTGAGCCGACGCCAAGGATAGGAAAAAATAAGGTACGAGTCCGAACCTGCGGAATTGAACTTTAGCTATTTTTTGTTCATCGAGAGGTATCCCACCACCAATAAAATAAGCTTAAACTAAAAGGCATGCCGGTGGCAATGAACTTATGTTTAGTACGAATATGCGCCACGTGGCTTAAAAGTGTAATAAAAATGGTTAAAGAAGGACATTATCTGATTGTGTTATTTAAGATTGTCCTTGTGGACCACCCTCCCCTTAATGAGGACCGTGGTCCCCAGGTCCGCTTCTACAGCTCTTTCCTAACACAAGGGTGTGAGTTTATTCCCTAGCCTTTTGTTGGACTTTACGAAAACTTTTTCTCCAACTTCGAAGACCCTATTCTGCCGAGTCGCGTTCTCCCTGTTTCTTAGCGCGTCCTGTGCGTTTTTTATCTTTTCCCGGACTTCTGTTTGTAAGCCGTCCGAGTTCGCCTGCACAACATCAGCTGGTCTTTTGTCAATGACCGTGTGGATTGATTTGTTGTACCTGGTAGTGGCTAATAGAACTATTTCCACGGTGTCGGTTATTCCGGTGTCGATTTTTAAACATCGACTGAGTTCCGATAGGGTACTATGGAACCGCTCTAAATGCCCGTTTGAAACACTATGTAGAGGCGGTGCATTTGCAATGTTAAAGCCAAAATGATTACTGAGCAAGGTAGAGATTGTCTGCGACTTCAACGACGGTCCGTTGTCTCTAGCTAGCTTACTCCAGCTTTTGGAAAATAAATTCATCAGCTGAAGTAAAGCTGGTTTAAGATCCTCAATGGTCCTTGAGTGGACGTGTTGCACGACAGCAAATTTCGAAAATTTGTCGATGCAAGTGAGAAAATATTTCCTGTCGGTGGAGTATATGTCTATGTGCAATATTTCTCCAATATGAGAGGGGATTGGTGTCTCACCCAACTCCTGTTTTTTTGGATGTCTGTCGTATTTGGCTCTCGCGCATGTCTTACAGTTTGAGACGATTTCGCTGGCCAATTTTGCCATCTTCGGGAAGTAGTACTCGGAGAGCATTTGCTTCACATTTTCCTGGGCCGATCTATGGGCCCTATTATGCTCAGCTGTGATAATTTGTCGCCTCTCATCAACTGCAAAAATGTCTGTTACTCGGTTTTTGCAGTGCCAGAATTTTGTTGCTGGAAATTGTCGAACCAGCTGGTCCTGCATCATGGCCAACGTGTGTAGGTCACAATGGATGGCGTTTACGCCATTAGGAACGATAATATCTGCGATTTCTCTGAGCAATGATTCTTTGCAAGAGAAGCTAACTAAGTGACGACTTTTGTTCCCAAACAGTATGAAGATGCGTTTCAACGTGGAGCGCGCCTCTTCGAGAACCAATTGGTTCTGGAAGCAATTCAGTGGTTTGTCCGTAGAATCAATGGTGTGGGTCAGGGAGAGTTCGAATGATTCAGCTTCCTGCTCATCCATGGCACTGAGTTGTTGTCTGGACAGCGCGTCCGCGACCAAGTTCTCTTTGCCAGGCTTATAAAAAATACGCCCACCTGACTCATCGATGCGCGCCTTCCACCTCTTGATTTTAGCGTTAGGATTTGACTCCGAGACCGCAAAGGTCAAGGGCTGATGATCAGTAAAGATATTTATGTCTTTTACTGCGTACAGATAGTGCCGTAATTTGGCTAATGCCCAAATAATAGCTAACAATTCCCTTTCATTTGTAGCATAATTTCTTTCCCTGTCCTTCAATGTCCTTGAGATCATTGTGATAGGACGACCCTCTTGGGACATTACCGCGCCAATGCCATAGGCCAATGCATCTGTCGTTAGATCAAATGCTTTTTTAAAATCGAGGTATCTTAGCATGACGTCTTCAGATGCCAAGATATTTCGCAGCTTCTGAAACGCTTGTTGCTGCGCCTCAGAGAACTGGACCGGAATGTTTCGTGACCTATGTCTACTAACCGTTCCGTTTTCCCCTTTCAAGATTTCCGAAATGGGTCTTGCTATTGCTGCAAAGTCCTTTATGAAACATCTGTAGTAGCTCGCCAGGCCAAGGAATGATCTGACTTCAAACACGGATTTTGGTTCCGGGAAGAGTTTACGCTCTTTTTAAAGAAGCGTGATTTTTCTACAGACACCCTCATGTTTGCTTCGTAGAGGTTCTTTAGAACCCACTCTACGTGTGTGACATGTGATTCTTCATTTTCAGAAAAAATAATCACATCATCCACGTATACGTGACAAAATTTGCCGATTTACTCTCGCAAAATATCGTCGATTGTCCTTTGAAAAATGCTGGCAGCATTTTTCAGACCAAAAGGGAGTCTGCGAAATTCATATTTCCCTCCGTTTACCGAAAAGGAAGTTTTTTCGCGATCACGCTCTGCGAGTATGATCTGGTGGTATCCTGACTTAAGGTCCAAAGTTGTAAAATATTTGGCCTTGCCTAGGTTTCCCAATATCATGGAGATATTTGGCATGGGGTACTTGTCAGGTACCGTTCTTTCATTTAGCTTGCGAAAGTCAATTACTAGTCGCATGTTTTTGTTGCCCATTTCATCAGTGCCCTTCTTGTCCACTACCCATATTGGGTTGTTGTACGGAGACACTGATTTTTGGATTATGCCGTTGTCCAATAGATTTTGGATTTCCTTGTTAACAAAATCGGCCGCCTCCATGGGGTACGGATACAGTTTTGCATAAATAGGTTCTTCATCCATTGTTCTTATTGTGGATACTACCAAAGTGTTATATGGTAGTGCCTCATTGGGGTCTGCAAATGCCCTTTTTCTGCTTTTAAGCATTTTTATAAAGGCATCTTTGATCAGAGGGGGTGCATCAGAGCAATCTACGTTAGTAAAATTGACATCAGCACAGGTATGGAAGGAAATTTCTTCGACTTCCGTACCCCACTTAAGACTCCCAGATTTTAAGCAAAGCGATGCTCCAGCCTGTGCTAACAGGTCGAGGTCGATTATCCCATCGAACGTTGATAGGTCCGATAGAATAAAGAATGTTGCTTTTATATTGAAAATTGAGACAAGGCATTTCTGTGTTATTTGAATGAATATTGAAAGGGGCTTCTACCGGGTGGACGCCTTTTAGCCCCTTGTAAGGTCTAATAAAGTTTATAGACGCGCCCGTGTCTATGAGGAATTTCATGGAAGCCCCCGCTACTCTTCGTCTGAGGACGGGTAGCAGGGATTTTCCCCTAAAAAATTGATGGCATCTGAATCATAATCTTCAACGGCATCGTCAATTACTTTTGCCGCTGCACTGGAGGCTGCGATAGAATAATTTTTGTCGACCTGCTCGCCGCTTTGAGTGACATGATTAACTCTTTGTCTTTTAATAGGGCCTGAACGGCCGGACGTAGCCGGTCTCCCGTTTTGGTAAGCCTGTGCTTGGGTCGGTTGTACAATTCTAGAAACGGATGAGTCAACAACCATTGGCTCTGGAGTATTATTTTGCGGTACAAAATGCACTTAGGCCTTATGTGGCTTGCTAAAGTGCGGGTTTTTACCGGCACCAAACTGTTGATTAGGCTGCGGGAAGGGCTTGTCCTGTTGACAATCTTGTGGCTTTGGATTTTGCCGACGATCTTTGTCCTCCTGGCTTCTTGCAAACGTAGTTGCGAAAATATACCTTTCGTGGTTCGATTCCACTTCTTGTGCCAGGGCCAAGGCCGATGGCATGTCTTTCGGCTTTGCCGAGAAGAGCACATCCGTGAGGTTTCGCTTGAGGCCTGAAATGAACACGCATAAAGCGTCGTCGCGGAATTTGGCGCACAAAATTGTTGCCATTGACGTATCATACGACATATTGACTTTGTTTGTCAATAAGGTGAGTTTTTTCTCAACCTCATCGTAATACTGTAGAAGGGTCATGCCACCCTGTCTTAGGGTTCCCAGCTCTTGTTCAATGACATGCATTGGTCGCTTGTCACTGAACGTGAAGTCAAGACGACTTATTATCGCGTCGAAATTTAGTACCTTGCCGAATGAGGACAGCACGGCGTCGGCAGGGCCCCTAATCTTACTTCTAATGATGATAACCGCCTGGTAGTGGCGCGAGCTACCATCATACCGTCTAAAAATATGGTAAGCGGCCGTGGCCGCCTGTCGCCAGGAGACGTATGTTTCCTGTGCACCCGCAAATTCGGGCAAGCATTTTATAGCATCTAAAGGTTCGCTTCATTGTATATTATCATCTATTTGAATAGCCGTGTATGTTTTCACTTCTGCGGCCGTTGCTGGTGAAGTATTTATTGCTGCCACCCTGCCAGCCAACTCTTCGATTTGTTGTCTTAACCCCTTCTCTCTTATGTGGTTCTGAACGGCCTGTTCTGTTAGGGCATTATTAATAGCTGCCTGTATAACGGACCTAAGTTGCTCGGGATCCATGACGTCTGTAGGAGGGACGGGGGGCTTGCGTCTTGGGGTTGGGGCGTGGACTTGCCCTATACTCTCGGACTCTGAGTCGCTTGAGTATTGTTTTCTGTTCCTATATTGGAGAAGCGGATCACTCATGGGTAGTCGAATTTAACTGCACAGGAATCCGTGCACGTAAGCAAAAGCGCTGCATAAATAAAGACAAAGTCGAAAGACTTTGGGGGTCGTATTTCCTTTTAGTTTATCTGCTGCTGTCAAATTGTAAATTATAAAATTCTAAATACTGAAATTCTCCAAAAATTTACTTCGCACTCGTTTATTTATTTATTTGATTTTCCACTTTTTTTTTTGTTGTTACAAGAATTAAATGGGCAGAATTAAATGCTTGTTTTTCTTGAGACAGTGGTCCGAATTATATAGATAACTTTGACTGAAGACATAAAAGTTTTGGCCGAAGGGCCCACTTACATATTTTGTGAATTTTGTGTTGTTTTGCAGCTACGTTTTTTCCCGCGCCGCCGTCACTTTTAGTTTCCAAGCTTTAGCTTTATTCGGTGGGGTAATCTGTTACCACTAGTTGAGCGCCAGTAAGTTTATTTGTTGATCCGGTGGGTGATGAGTCGCCGTCGGTATCAGGAAGTTCCTTTTCTTCCTCTCAGGCGAACGGTATGTCCGCTGTTGATTATTGGCCGGCTGGCCGAAGGTGTCCCAATGTTGAATTAGGATGATTACGTTGGAGGGGTGACTGCCCCTCTTACCTGCTGATCTATGGACTCAGACAGTGAATAATTATACGCAGTTAACGACTGTTGGTCGGAGTTAGATTTATGAGCGATGGCTCTTTATTATTCAAAAGTTGAATCAGAACTGAAACTTAAAGCTAACATAATTGAACTTCATAGCGGCCACTCCAATGGGCAGTGCTTGCCGGCTATGCACGAGCATCCGGCCAGACGCTGTGTCAGCAGTTTGGCCGGCGCGATGTTTACGTAAACTGTGGTCAACAACTTTGGTTTTGCTGGCCACAGTTAACTTATATATCAGTATACAAAGGTTTAAAGTTTTTTTGCAGTTGATAAAGATTAATACTAAACAAATTTTGAAGTGGCAACTGTTTAACTTGTTCTGTGTCACCTGTACTCAATTTTGGGTGAGAATTTGTTTGGCTTCAGAAAACATTAATTTTGTGAGTACACATATATACATAATAAAAAACTTGAACTTACCGGACTAGAAAATTTGGAGAATGTGGTCGTGATCTTAGTTGTCCGTGATCCCAAAAGCTCTGTGAACTTTTTTGTAGGCTTAGTAGTAGTTTTGGTTATCTTAGGTGTTTGTTTATTAGTGGTGGGAGTCGTTGTAGTAACGGCGGGAATTTTAATACTGGTGGGGCTTGTTTTTAAAGTGGCGCCTTCCTGGCAAGTTCTGAAAATTTTGTAAAATCTGTAACAATTTATTCAGAAATAAGATGAAAAAAACGTTTTAAAAATTTTTTTTTGCTTACAACTGAAAATAAACGAAATTTTGCAGGAGTAACAACAATTCCCTTGAAGAAGCTCAGGATATTTCACCTACTCTTTATTAAATATCTTCTGATGTGTACATTTAAAATAAAATAAACAGAAAAAATGTGGAAGCTTGCCATAAAAATAATACAAATATTTTGAATTTATTTTATAAAAAATGATTCAAATCAACAAAAAAATGTGTAGATGTAAATTTTTTGCCATGAACCAAAATCTTCCAAGAAACAAAAAAAATAATTTTTTCTATATTCCCGACTGTTAGATACCTGTTACTCAACTAACAAATTTCAAAATAAACGTTCCCCCACAAAACAATCGGAGTCTAGGTCGAACTACATAGCCGACCCTAAAAGCTAAGAGCGTACAGCACCCCCACCCCCGCTAACAGTTCTGTTATTCTCTCGTTATCTCATTCTTCTGCTAGCAGCGGCAGAACATCGGCCGATCAGTGGTTGAGAGAGGGGCGCCAGAGGTGCCATAGCTTCTTAAATAATAGCTGGATTTTAAAATTTTGTTGTCTACCGATAGATATAACCGAAACGCACATCGCCTACTCTAACGGTTAAAAAAAGTCCCCTTCTTGAGCCATTATCCATGTCTTTAAAATATGACGTTAGGGTTGAAATCTTTTTTACACAATATCTCCAGTCTTAAGGTATCACTAAATAATATATCTTCAATGGAATTAATTTGAATTTTGTTTCTAAATCTGCAGTCCTCTGTTTGTTGTAAATTTGGTTTAAACAGAATTTTTAAGTATATTTAATTGGATAGTTACCAAAAAGCGGTTTACAAAGAATACATCCAACAAGGTATCAGCTGTGTTACTAAACTGAGTAGCTTGAAAAGAATTGACTAGAAACAAATCACGGAACCATATAATATCGGAAAAATTATGTTCGTTAAGCATATTGCTATTTAAATCTCCAGCTAAATTAAAATCTCTGTATTGAAGGCTTAGGTAGGAGGTAAGGTCAATCAATATACAGACAACCAATAAGACACTTCGGATTTCCAAGAACAGATATTCAACGGTGCTGACAGACATAACCTTGCAGATGAGCTTGCAATTCAACGTTTTAGTGTGACCATTCGCATTGTTAACTATCAATCTACCTGGGCTCATCCCTGAGCACCAAGAGCTGTAAAAGCATTCCCAAATTTATATTTCTTAAAAGAAGACTTTGCACGCCCTATTTACAAAATGGTCCCCAATAAACAAAGGTTTAACTATTAAAAAATTTAAAGTAAGATAAGGGGAAATGATAAAATATTTTTCGAATCCTAGTTAGGAGCAAAAGCTATGCTCGTTCGGTGAGACCGAATTCTTAGATATGAGTTTTAGATGGCTCATAGCCCAAATGCAGATGTAGATCTCGCATTTGAGTTTTAATTTCGAGTGGAAAAAATAACAATATTTAAGTTATTTAATTTTAATTTTTTAAAAATGATTAATTTTGAATTTTAATTTTAATGATCGAAATAATAATTCAAGGATAAAAAACAAATTTGGGCCAAAAAAAAACACTGACGCCGGGAATAATAATAATGATCAAAATAATATTTATGAACGTTATTAAAATAATACTTTTTATAGAAATTATTTCCAAAAAATGTTTGTTATAAAACTTATATTGATTACGGTCCCTGATATATGCAGTTGCGACTTACCAAATCTTGAAAATAAATTACGTTCTTTTTGCTGACGCCGGTGTAGGGTTCGGGGAAATAGCAATAAACAAAACGTATTACGCATGTCAATTCGGATAGGCCCGGGCAGAAATGTAGGCAAAACTTTCAAACTTCCAATCGGTTATGCCTGCTGAGTCGCATTGTCCACACACACACACACCCACTTAGATCTCTCCCGCTCTCTATGGGTGTGCGAAAGGTAAAGAAGGAAAAATGAGCGTGTTTGGGAAAAGTCCCGTTTCTTGTGGATCTAGAAATTTTCAATTCGCGCTGCCTTAAACCAACGCGGAGAGATGCTCGCTCACTTGTTTTTGGGAACGACAAGCAACTACAAGTATTTGGACAACAGTATTAAATTTAAACTGCAATATCGACACGTGCATAACCTGTACCCCAAAAGCCAGAAAGAACATAGGCTTGGGAGCTTGCAACCTCATTTTGGTAAACGCCGCATACGAAACTAAGAGCGGAGCATAAGTGATAACTGACCGGAACTTGGTGAAACGCATACCGATACGTGGAGCCCTAACCTAGGAAGTCAGAAGACTTGTACAACAGCCTTTTGGGAGTACCTGCGTCTAATACTATTTCTGGGCTGAAATAAACAGGCCTAAAGGAGATCGGCGCAGCAAACCTGTGAAGAGGGATTGGCGCTTCTAGCAGCATAAAGTCCGCTAGGGAGTACAAACGATGCAAGCACACATACTTCCAAACCAGCGCCTACACTGGCATACGTCGGCGATACCGATCGCCCATAAGAGAAGTCCTATTGTTTTGATTTAACTTGAACTTTTTTTTTTGAGAATTAGTTTTAATTAGCTATTAATTTTATTAAGCATATAAACTAAGTGAATGCCAGATACCACAACTATTAATCCCGTTTAAATTGAATAACCACCCTCTTTGAGAAATCCTAAACAGCACCTGCGTCTTCTTCCGCCCAACGAATCGGCAGCGGAAAATATGTGGAATATGTCTAAACAAAATATATTAAAGAAGTTTTAATTGCAAAAGAAGAACATGAATTATTAGAATCTAAATTCAGTAACTGAATAGAAACACAGAACAAAAAATGAATGTGGAGAATATATATAAATTATCTTGGATTTTGTTACCGTTTAATATGAGCGAATAATTTGATAGTAATTATTAAATCATTAAAAATTAGTTTAAATGACAAAAGCACAAAAGAAAGCACAACCAACTTGCAATTATAAAACAAATGCATATTTTTATACCCTTGCAGAGGGTATTATAATTTCAGTCAGAAGTTTGCAACGCAGTGAAGGAGACGTTTCCGACCCAATAATGTATATATATTCTTGATCAGCATCACTAAGAGAGTCGATCTAGCCATGTCCGTCTGTCCGTCCGTCTGTCAGTCTGTCCGTCCGTTTTTACGCAAACTTGTCTCTCAGTTTTAAAGATATCTGCATGAAACTCTTCCAAAAGTTGTCTTTCTATTGCAGGTAGTATATAAGTCGGAACGGACGACTATAGCATATAGCTCCTATAGGAACAGTGAAAATATTAAAATTTTTTTTTTTTAATTTAACTTTTTTATTTTGTAACTTTATTTTAGAAATTCTTTTTGATTAATTAATAATTTGACAATTCAAAATACGCTTTTAATTTTATTAAAATCGGAAAACGTCATGTAGCTGTCATAGGAACTATTAAATAATTGAGCTGCCAATCATCACAGCTTGAAGTGCATCTAATTTTATATTTTCAAGAATATTTAATATTTGCAAAAGCTGCAAGGGTATATGAACTTCGGCTTGCCGAAGTTTGCTTCCTTTCTTGTTTATTTATAAGACCATTATTTTGGGGTCATATTGATACTACAACTCATTAAGGAATGCACCATTTCGACTCTAAGACCCTAAAATGATCCTAGAACTTCCTCACATCAGTACCATATTAAAAAAAAAACATTGTCAAATGGACCCTAAAATGAACCCAATAAAAGATAATGGATAATGGCATATTGACACGCCAAAGTGCATATTAACAATTTCGAAAATGTCAATGTATAGGTGTTAATTTGATTATTTATTAAGAACTTTTTACAACTCAATAGTGTCACATTGACACCTAAATAGGGACATATAGTATTGTCATGTTTTTTTTGTGGGTGAACAAATTAAGGATTTGGCATGAAGATTCAAAAAGGAGGCACGCCTACTCTAACGACCACAAATAGTGAAAGTATGTACTGACAATCTCAGGTTAGACCGTAGGTCTTAGGCTTTATTTTAGGCTTTCGGATGACACAAAAATCGAGCTAAAACTTTAGAAGTTATTGGCACTTTGATTTGCTCTGAAGTCACTGCAGGAGACGAGAGCAGCAGAGAGCCGGACTTGTGTAAGTAATTTCCACGGGGAAACTTGTTAGTGTATGTGTGCTGTGCAGCTCCTCTGCATTAGATAGTGCCGTTGTAGCGGGGGCGGGGGGCTGCTCTTGTAGAGTTGTTAATGCAGTTCGGCAAATGTCGCCAGCCAACCCGATGGTTTTCTGGTGGAATATCTATTTTGAAATTGGTTAGCTGAGTAACTGGTATAAAATAGTCGGGAAACTCGACTATAGCGTTCTTGTTTTAATTCCTTTGGACATAGTAATGGTTCAATAACTCAGAATTTCGCTTTCAATTCTATTTAAATCAAACCGCTCAAACGAACGGATAATTGAACTGAAAATCGTTATAGCTTCAATGTTCTTAAACAGACACGCACATAATTCGAAATTAAGATGTGTTAAAGAACAATTTTATTAAATAGCTACAAGGGTATATAACTTCAGCTATTGTTTTGTGTTTGTTTTTGTTTCTTTTCTTGTTTTTTGTTTATTTTTGATCAAGTTGAATATTTTAACTCTATTTGGCAGACTGGATGAAAATGAAAGTGTTAGTTTACTTACAAAAATGAATTTTTTGTCTCCGCGAAGAGCAAACATTATTATTTAAATAAGGCACAAGGTTCTCTGAACGGTAATATTTTATTCACGAACTAAGGTTGTGCAACCAACATCGAAACGGTTTAAACCCTAATTTCACATATACAAGATATAAAAATTACATAAATTAAAACTTAGCGACTTAAGATTTAACTATAATAAGTACAATCAAAATGTTTATTTAGTAATCTAGACCTATTGTTTTTTAAAACTGTGTGTCTAGCGCATTAAATAATAAGTTTTATACTTGTAGCGTTAGGAAGAACATGTAAATGAGTTAAATTAAATTATCTCTTCGCACATTTGATTGACTGCTACGACCTCGTTTTCTCTTTGGCATCATACATTTAAATTAATTAAAGTGAGGAAATTTTTCGCTCACTTAGCAGTAAAGTGTCACTATCCCAAAATATATAAAAAAAAATATATCGCAATGTCACTAGTACAAAGGATCACTTGACTCTAAATTTTTTATGGAAATTTGTTTAACCTTTTAAACTTTCCCTAGACCTCCACGGGCATTTGAAAACCAAGATAAGATAAATCCTTTCGCCTGTTCTCGAGTTTTAGCGAGACTAACGAACACCAATTAAATTTTTTATATATAGATGGAATTTGTTCCATACTTATCATGAATTATCATAAAATTATTTGCGATAGCATTGCACTTTGGTGGTCAAGTTTAATTTATTTAATATAATATCCTATTGCTGCATGAATAAGCTTATTTCAGGTACGAATAATTTTGAGGGTGAAAGCTGAGTTGTAGCTAGCAGTGGCTTTATCTATATGCTTTTCCATGAAAAAGTATTATGCCAAGATTAACTACATGGTCTTCATTACTTATTGGCGTGGTGTTAATATATAATTTTTGAATGCAATTTGTATCAAAAATCTGATTTTTTTGGATTTATTCCCAAGCCATTATTTTGAAACCATTACCCAATTTTCGAAAGCATATTGTTGATTGACTGGCACTCGCATTTATTTAATTGACAGGGTTATTATCTGGACATCAGCAGCAAAGGTGCACTTCACATTCAAACAAGACCCTTGGTAAATCGTTTGTAGTATAGAAAATAGTAAAGACACCAGTACTGGTCCCTAAGGTACTCCCTCTGTGAGTTGCCTAAAGGTAAAAATATTACTCCCACTGATACAGCTTTTAGTCTATTAGTTAGGTAAGACCTATCAAGCTTTACCGCTGTGCTAGTGAAGTTGAATAAACTCTCAAGTTTTGTGAACAGTATGTCGGGACTCACAGAATCGAAGACTTTACTGTGATTCACTATCAAGTTGCTGCCTAAAGTCTTCCAAAATATCTGTTATAACGAGTTTTTAATCAAAAAAATAGGTATTTAAATGAAAATAAAGGTAGTATTGATATTGGTTTATAAGTTAATGTTGTCTAATTAAGCACGTAGTGAATGCGGTGTTAAAAACTTGAGTGATGTGGGTTGAGAACAATGGAAGTTACAGTTTTACAAATTTAGTGCTTAGAGCGTTAGATTTAATCTTAAGAATACTAGCAAGGACATCACACGGATCTACACACATAAAAATAAAATAAATATCACAGAAAGGTACGTTATTCAGGTACGTATTGCACATCGCTTTAAGTTGGTGGGTCCTGGTTGATATAATTTCAAACCTTGTGGAGATCACAAAAAAATAATCAAACAAATTCTTCATTAGTGAAGACGCCGCTGAGGATGACCACATACAATCAACATTTTTGAAGTCACAAAGTCTTAACATTCCATTAATTCTTTCAAATTTCTAGACCAGAATACCCTCTTAAGTAAGCAACATCTCGCTGATGGATTACATTTTTATTATTATTATCGAACCATGGACTTTGAATTGGCTTATTTACTTAAGATTTTGACGGCATACATTTGTTAAACAAGAACTGAAAATTACTATTACTGTAAATGTTCGACTAGATGCAAGCATTAAATTCGAGTTCAAGTCTGGTATAGTCAATATTTTTATAGTCTCTATAAGAAAGGAAAGAGGTTTGAAAGAATGAAGTCATGTCATATGTTTAGAAAAAGCTGGTAGGGATACATGGACTTAAGTAATATGTTAGTTTTAAGTGTGCATTTCCAAAGTGTTTGGGCATTGTTTTGTTAACAGCATGCATCGCCTGCCAATATGTCAGTGTATGATAGCGAAATCATTTCATTTATTCTCTCGACTTAACATTATCTTTACGGCTAGGAACTTTAACAGAGTATAAACATCTAAATAACAGACCGTGTATATTTGTAAGAGTCAACGGAGACGCTTAGGTGTACCATAATTCGGCCATCCTGAACCACAAGGATCTCCTGACCCTGGCTTAGTTGGAACGAATTTCAAAAACCTATTCATTTGTTTCATTATACCCTTTCAGAGGGTATTGTAATTTCAGTCAGTAGTTTGCAACGCAGTGAAAGAGACATTTCGGACCCTATAAAGTATATATATTCTTGATCAGCCATGTCCGTCCGTCTGTCCGTCCGTTTCTACGCAAACTAGTCTCTCAGTTTTAAAGCTATCTGCATGTTACTATCACAAAAGTTGTCGTTCTATTGCAGGTAGTATATATCGGAAAAATAAATAAAAAATTATAACTTTGCTGTTTTTTCATTTTTTTTAGTTCTTCGACATATAGTAATGGTTAATTATTTCAAAATTACGGTTTTAACTTCATCAAAATCGGACGACTATATCATATAGCTCCCATAGATACAATCGGAAAAATAAATAAAAACAAGAAAGGAAGCAAACTTCGGAAAGCCGAAGTTCATATACCCTTGCAGCATATACGCAAGTAAATCATAATTTAAATGTTGTTAAGAATATTTAGTTTTTGCAACAGCTGCAAGGGTATATGAACTTCGGCTTTCCGAAGTTTGCTTCCTTTCTTGTTTAATTTTTTGTTAAATTCTTTGACATATAGTAATGGTTAAATATTTCCGAATAACAGTTTAACCTTCATCAAAATCGGACGACTATATCATATAGCTCCCATGGAATCAATAAAACAATAAAAAAAATTTTTTTTTATATGTAATGTTTCTATATTTTTTTTAAATTCTTTTTGACTTATTAATAATTTGACAGTTTAGAATTACGCTTTAAATTTTCATATAGCTGCCATAGGAACTATCGAATAATTAATCTGCAAATCATCATTTCTTCAATGCTTTTAAACATATACGCAAATAAATGATAATTTTAATGTTTTCAAGAATATTTAATTTTTCCAATAGCTGCAAATTGGCGAAGCTAATTGATTTCGACGATGAAAGCTGGATCGAATACTTTGTCGACGGTATTGCAGACTTTACTTCATCAAGCCAAGAAGCTAAAGGAGCTGAAAGTTCAAATCGAGGATCGGTGAAGCACGTAAAGTATGAGTCTCACTTTTATAATGGTGAAAAGGAGACAATGAAAGCAGCTGAGAAAGTAAGGAAAACTGTGGTGATGAGTCTCACATCAAGAAGGATTGTCCAAAGAGAGACAACAAGTGCTTTAGGTGCAACAAGCCAGAACATTGAGCAGCCCATTGCAAGGTCGTGCTAGAAGCTAAACCGGAAAAGCAACTAATCTAGTGCAGGTGGAAGGCAAGGCGAAGCCAACAAGCACGTTTACGTCTTTAGGATTGGAGCTGAATATTTCGTTTGGGAAAGTAAAAAGGTGAAAAATGTTTGACAGGAATTGGGGAAAGTCAAATTGTGACTTTTGGAAGCCTGACAATACCAGTGCAGATTGATGGCATCAATCTCAACGTAGAATTCCACATTATATCGAACGAAGACATGGAATTTGATGCAATTTTAGGTAGAACTCTTCTAGATAGTGTCGATATGAAAGTGAAAAAGGACGGAACCGAGTTGGTTTGAAGATCAGACAGTCGGGTCGGTAAAGCACAAAAGTTTGAAATTCGTAAAAAAAGAGAAAAACGGAAGTTCACGCTCAGAGCTGCTGAATGAATTTCAGAGTTTGTGTATTATGACCATGGAGCAGGCAGGAAGCAAACTAGAGGTAGACGTTTCACATTTGCCACATTCGCAGAGAGGTGTTGTGAAACTCATGATAGTCGAATACAAACCAATTAGGAATGTTCATTGTCCAGTCGAAATAAAGATTTTGTTAAGCGAGGACTTGCCACTTTTTCAGCATCCTCGACGTATCGCTTTTAGTGAACAAAAGGTAGTTGACGAGCAGGTTCAGGAGTGGCTTGAACAAAGGATTATCAAGCCCACTACGTGTTGCGACTATCGCATATTAAATGATAAAATAGTGAGGGACAATTTTATGATACAGATGATTGATAAGAAGTTACAGGGAGCGACAATTTTTACGACAGTGGATTTGACCAACGGTTATTTTCATGTTCCGGAAGAAGTAGACTCCCAAAAGTATACTTTATTTGTTACACAGAATGGACAGTACGAGTTCTTGTATGTGCCGTTTGGCATTTCGAACTCGCCGGCAGTTTTTACGTGTTTTATAATGGCAGTTCTCAGAGAGCTATTCAAAAACAGTGACGCAGTGGCTTACATGGATGACATTATTATCCCAAGCAGTGATGTCGTAGAGGGAATACAAAAGCTGCAAAGAGTTCTTAAGGTCGCAGAACAGAACGGGTTGAAAATCAACTGGAACAAGTGTCAAATTTTGCAGAGCAGGGTAGATTTTCTAGAATATATTATCGAAAATGGTTCGATCAGATCCAGCGATGAGAAAACACAAGCCGTAGCAAACTTTCCAGTGCCGTTTAATCAAAAATCCATACAGCGATTTCTTGGTTTGACATAATATTTTAGGAAGTTTGTGGATTGATACGAAGTAAAAGCTAAGCCATTGTCAGATTTGCTGAGAAATGATGTAGAGTTTTAGTTCAAGGAGTTACAGCAGGTAGCATTCGAGCAATTAAAGGCAGCGTTGACTAGCAAACCAGTTTTGAAACTGTACAACCCTAGATTGTCTACAGAAATACACACGGATACGTCGATGCTTGGTTTTGGGGCAGTTCTTCTACAAAAAGATCCAGAGGATGGACAGTTACACCCTGTCATGTACATGGTATCGTGATTCAGTTGCGAATGTTAGTTTACTGAAATATTCAATGACCCTAGGCTTGTAGTATTGCACAGTATACATCCATGCCAACGTCAGTGTGCAGTTCGAGGGGATGTTGGGGGTCAAAAATTAAAAGCACTGGCTTATCAGTTAAAATGTTGATAATTTTTTACGCACTTCCTCATGGTCGCCTTTCCACTCGAATACTTTTACAGGTAAGGACGTAGAACGGCTTCACTATTACCAGCTTGAGATAATAGGCTCAGAACAGTTTTTAATCTTTCAAATGCTTCTTCTTGTGTACTAGAGGTTATTAAGATATCGTCCATATGAACTATGACTTTAATATGCCAGCTCACCTGACGCCTTAATTACCGCCGTGTGAAACACAGGTGCCGCGTTCTTAAGTCCGAAAGGCATTGTTAAGAACTCAAATTGACCCTCTGGTGTAACGAATGATGTACGCTCAACTGAGTTTGGATGAATTGGAATCTGATGTAACCGCTTGCCATATCCGAACACTTAAAATACTTTACCACACCTAATCTAGCAATCTGATCGTTAATAAGAGGCAAGAAATACTTTTCTGCCACCGTGTTCGAGTTTAATTCGCGGTTATCTATTGAGAGTCAGTCATATCCGTCTTTCTTTTTTACCAAAAGCATTGTACTAGCAAATAAAGAAGAGCTAGGACGGTCGATATTAGCTTGTAGTAATTCTTTTATTCTTTTTAACATTTTTTCTTTTTTCTCGATACTATTTGGATTAATTAATCGAGTATGAAACTCGGTGGTTGTCACTCGACTTTTGGGAATCCACCTATAAATGCGTCCGAGAATTCATTCGAAATACACAACAAGCTTGACTTATTTACACCATCCAAACCAGTATTGATATCGGAAAAATTACAACTATTACACAAAGCAGAACAGGTATTTATAGATACAGTTTTAAACAGTTTAAATTTTTCGATCGTTATTGATATGCCAGAACCCCGACTTAGGATTTTGCGGCCGATTATAATAATAATAGCTATCTTGAACAACATACAGAATAACTTAAAGCGTGTACTCACTAATCATGACATTAGATAATATTTGTAACGTACAAGTTACTGTTTTATTTCCAAAACCTCTTAAACTTACAACATTATTGGTTCGTGTGCCGGATAGCTGTTGGGATACAGATTCTTTTACCAGAGAGCACTCTGCCCCAGAATCAAAGCAAAATGAATACGACTACCGGATGATATCAAAGTGCTTATTGGTCCGGAAACGCTGCACAAGTTAAAACGCTTTTCTTTTGATTTGCCCTGGATTTGTGATGATAGACGTCGTGGGCAAGCCGATACGATGTGTTCTAGATTCCCACACCGGTAGCACGTAATGGTTCCCCTCTAAGCGTCAATTGATCGGCTGGAAATTGTATGGGATCCGTGTTGGTTTTTCAAACTGCTTTTCCTCGCATGGCAGTCGACGATCTTATGGCCGATTTTTCCGCAGAAGTGACATTTAAGTGGTGTTGCCGGGCGCGGTTTTTTGTCCACAGGGATCTCCGAAGCGATATAGTTTTCATTATTGACGAATGCGAATGCATTCAACTCGTTTTGCAACTCTGCTCGTGTTTTAATATCGGTTGTAAAGACTGTACGTTGCAATCTAGAGTCGTTTTGGGCGGTATGCGCTAGAACAACCGACAATGCTATTTGTTAAGTCACTGGATTGTTTTCACTGCTCACTTCCATCATGATTCGGTGTTGCATAAATAAATAAATGAAATTGATAAAAAAGACGTGATATATAAAATACCGTACAACGGCAACAACAACGAAATATGCAACATGATATATATAGGAACAACAAAATCGAAACTAAAAACTAGACGAGCACAGCATAAATCGGACTTCAAAGCTAGACACCATACGAACGCGCAAAAAACAGCACTCATGTCCCACTGTGCCAAGAGTAATCACTCACCGAACTTCGAAGAGGCGAGTATTTTATCACAAAAACAACTGCACGTCACCGGACGCAGACGTGTAAATTAAATGTAGGTCAAATGTAAATTGTTTTCTGTTTGTTAAAAACATTAAAATTGTTGTAATTATTTTATAGTTGTTCTGAAGACGGTTGCCGAAGAGCATTCGAAATATATTGACAAATAACCAAAATTAAAATAATTTTGTGTTTTTTTTCAACATCCTGACCTCGAGCCGGCTAACAGTTAATATACTTTGGAAAGGTCGCCAAAACCAACTAGATATGTTTTATATGTTTTATATGTTTTATATGTTTTATATGTTTTATATGTTTTATATGTTTTATATGTTTTATATGTTTTATATGTTTTATATGTTTTATATGTTTTATATGTTTTATATGTTTTATATGTTTTATATGTTTTATATGTTTTATATGTTTTATATGTTTTATATGTTTTATATGTTTTATATGTTTTATATGTTTTATATGTTTTATATGTTTTATATGTTTTATATGTTTTATATGTTTTATATGTTTTATATGTTTTATATGTTTTATATGTTTTATATGTTTTATATGTTTTATATGTTTTATATGTTTTATATGTTTTATATGTTTTATATGTTTTATATGTTTTATATGTTTTATATGTTTTATATGTTTTATATGTTTTATATGTTTTATATGTTTTATATGTTTTATATGTTTTATATGTTTTATATGTTTTATATGTTTTATATGTTTTATATGTTTTATATGTTTTATATGTTTTATATGTTTTATATGTTTTATATGTTTTATATGTTTTATATGTTTTATATGTTTTATATGTTTTATATGTTTTATATGTTTTATATGTTTTATATGTTTTATATGTTTTATATGTTTTATATGTTTTATATGTTTTATATGTTTTATATGTTTTATATGTTTTATATGTTTTATATGTTTTATATGTTTTATATGTTTTATATGTTTTATATGTTTTATATGTTTTATATGTTTTATATGTTTTATATGTTTTATATGTTTTATATGTTTTATATGTTTTATATGTTTTATATGTTTTATATGTTTTATATGTTTTATATGTTTTATATGTTTTATATGTTTTATATGTTTTATATGTTTTATATGTTTTATATGTTTTATATGTTTTATATGTTTTATATGTTTTATATGTTTTATATGTTTTATATGTTTTATATGTTTTATATGTTTTATATGTTTTATATGTTTTATATGTTTTATATGTTTTATATGTTTTATATGTTTTATATGTTTTATATGTTTTATATGTTTTATATGTTTTATATGTTTTATATGTTTTATATGTTTTATATGTTTTATATGTTTTATATGTTTTATATGTTTTATATGTTTTATATGTTTTATATGTTTTATATGTTTTATATGTTTTATATGTTTTATATGTTTTATATGTTTTATATGTTTTATATGTTTTATATGTTTTGTATGTTTTATATGTTTTATATGTTTTATATGTTTTATATGTTTTATATGTTTTATGTGTTTTATATGTTTTATATGTTTTATATGTTTTATATGTTTTATATGTTTTATATGTTTTATATGTTTTATATGTTTTATATGTTTTATATGTTTTATATGTTTTATATGTTTTATATGTTTTATATGTTTTACATGTTTTATATGTTTTATATGTTTTATATGTTTTATATGTTTTATATGTTTTATATGTTTTATATGTTTTATATGTTTTATATGTTTTATATGTTTTATATGTTTTATATGTTTTATATGTTTTATATGTTTTATATGTTTTATATGTTTTATATGTTTTATATGTTTTATATGTTTTATATGTTTTATATGTTTTATATGTTTTATATGTTTTATATGTTTTATATGTTTTATATGTTTTATATGTTTTATATGTTTTATATGTTTTATATGTTTTATATGTTTTATATGTTTTATATGTTTTATATGTTTTATATGTTTTATATGTTTTATATGTTTTATATGTTTTATATGTTTTATATGTTTTATATGTTTTATATGTTTTATATGTTTTATATGTTTTATATGTTTTATATGTTTTGTATGTTTTGTATGTTTTATATGTTTTATATGTTTTATATGTTTTATATGTTTTATATGTTTTATGTGTTTTATATGTTTTATATGTTTTATATGTTTTATATGTTTTATATGCTTTATATGTTTTATATGTTTCTTTTGGTAGCTCCAGGCCAATATAACCACGTTGGAATTAAGAATTACCTGGAACCTGTAGAATCTCATAAAGAAAGCGGTCATAAGTTACTTGTTAAAAGTAATAAAACTTGTGTTTGGCCAATTTTAAGATTCCTTAAAAATAATCCAAACTCAGACGTTTTTATAATTGGTTTCTATTGTGACAATTCTAAGCCGGAAAATTTGGAAGAAAACCAAGGTTCCTTGACGATTTTCCCAGAGGAAAGAACATTTTTTTTTATATACAGGTGTAATTTTTATAAAAATAAGGTTTCTGATGTTTACTTGCGCATACAGAATTTTATTACCTGAAAAATATTTTTCAAATCTAAAAAGATAAGAGTTACGTTATTTTGTTAAACAATATACAATATATAATATTTACAACAATATACCCTAATTCGCTGACTTATAATGCTCACAATATGCTTAATATTGTCGATTGTGTTGAAGAATTTAATGCCTACAAATTTAAAAACTTTTTGCAAATTGTAAAACAACTGTTAAGAACCCTGTGAAGATTCTAGAATAGTTTAACAATAAATTTTCGATTAAGCCATGACCGTCTGTCCGCCTAATGTCCGCCTAAATGAACGTCGAGATCTCGGTAACTATAAAAGCTAGAGATTTGGGACTTGGCATGCAGATTCTTAGTTCCTATGAAGGCACGCCCACTCTAACTCCCACAAATCGTTAAAGTATGTACTGTCATTCTGAGACATGTTAGATCCTAGGTGTTGTTATCGGTAGACACAAAAATTTCAAAATTGAGCTAATATCTTAGAAGTTAAGGGGTTTTGAAGTCCTCTGCCGCCGCCCTGTCACGTCTCTGCCGCTGTTCGGCCGTAGAGAAACAAAACGAAAGAACTTTAAGCAGTCGTTAAGAGTGCTGCACTTAGTTTTTAGTGTTGTCTCTGCAGTTCGACAGATGGCTCCCCATTATTATCCCTCTAGCGGAACCTAATAGATTTAAATTTTTCGTAAGGCAGCAAGTTAGAGATGAACTGATGATGTGAAAGTGGTGTCCCCGACACTTGAATTTCGATTAGTTACAAGTTAAACACCAGCCAGACTCTCTTGACATCATTATACCCCATTAATGCAAGAGTCGCGCTACTATTTGCGTTCGCTTGTACCGAGAAGACTACTTTTCAACAAGAACGAGATTCCGAACAACGACACCATGCCGCAAGACCAAAACGTGGACTTTACTGCCCAAAGGAAATGCAGGAGCCCTTGGCATTACAAAACTACACTAAACAAACTAGAAGATCACCGTCTATATATCTACTATAAGAAATCAGGATTTCGTTATCTAGTAGACTCAGGGTCAGTAGTCTCTGTCGTACCTTGCTCATCGGTTAAACAATAGATCAAGCCCAGCAACCTGCTATTATTTGTAGCCAACCAGACCATGATCAGAACATTTGGAATCATGCCTTAAACTCTTGATTTAGGCTTACAAAACAGCTTTTTTTTTTAATTCTATTATTGTTGACGTTCCAACTGCAATAATTGGGGCCGATTTCCTTGTAAACTTCCAAATGCTAATCAAGCTTGGTTGATTTCGTAACGGGGCTTAAAACAACCGCACATCAAGAGGTGTCCACTCAAGTTTCTGTATCAATCATGCAAGGACAACAATTTGTCACCACGACAAAATCAAATATAAATTGAGTCCCACTTCATGACGTTCGCCATTTCATCGAAATCAACGGTTTATTTATTGCGGATCGACCTCGCCGCCTTGCTGAGGAAAAACTTGCCGCGGCCAAGGTAGAAGTAAATTTCCTAATAGGGCATGAAATATGTCGACCCACTCCACAAGGTCGAAAACTGTGAAACTTAATGAAAAAAAAAAAATATTTTCCCTTATGGATTTGGTAAAAGCATATTACCAGATCCCTATGGCCGATCAGGACATTCCGAAAACTACTATTTGTACCCCATTTGGTCTCTTCGAATTTTTTTACATGCCTTTTAAAATAAAGAACGCCAAGCAAACTTTTCAGAGGCTTATGGACAATATTTTTCGGGGCTTTGACTAGGTTCTTGTTATATCGATGACATATTGATCATGTCAGATTCTAAAAACCAGCACGAAGAGCAACGTTCTACAAATCCCTAAGGAAAGTGGACTTCGCGTCAACATGGACAAATGCCAACTAGGTCAATCAGAGGTACGTTTTCTCAGTTTTGTAATTAAAAGTGATGGAATTAAACCACCAATCGATCGCATTGACGCCATTCAGAACCACCCTCGCCCAGACACTTATAGTCAGATTTTTGGGAATCGTTAATTATTATCGTCGATGTGTTCCGCATTCATCTCACATCAATCACCTTTGTCAGAGCTGCTTAGAAATGTTTCAAAAATGATCAGCGAGGAAACGAATGGTCGCCCGAAAGCTGCAGTTCTTTCCTTTCCTTCACCAGGATCGGCACTCGCATTGGTTTGTGATGCTTCCGACACTGCAAAAAGAGCAGTACTAGAGCAATTTACAAACAATTCTTGGAAACCAATACGATTCTTCTCGAAAAAGTTAAGCTCCACTAAGAAAGAACTACAGTACTTATGATAGAAAATTACTGGCTATTTACAAAGCAATTAAACACTTCAGACACTTGATGGATGCCCGGAATTACCGATCAAATACCTCTTATATATGCATTCAAACAGCGTCCAGAGAAGGCCATCTCAATTATATATAAAAATTTTAAACAACCATTGTTAAAGTTTCTGACAGTGCAGTAGCAGATGCTCTTTCAAGGATGTGGGCTATTTCCATGCCGGTATCGCTGAGCCCTGCCGAAATAGAGGAGTCCCAGGCTGTCGATCCCAAACTTGCAGGTTTCCTTCAAGTTTACATCATTAAAGCTGCAGAGGACTAGTTTATTGTAATATTGTAATATACTTTGACGTTTCAAAAGGTCGCTTGCGACCATATATTTCTAAGCCTCTACGCCAACAAGTATTTACGTTCATCCATAACTTATCGCATCCAAGCATAACATCTTGGTTCCTGAAAAGATCATCGTCCCAAATGGTAGATTCGACCATTTGGACATAGTAGACGTGCCAGCGTATCAAAATCTTCGCTATTGTTTAACGATGATCGATCGTTTTTCATATTGGCCGGAGACAATACCATTAACCAATATTAGCGCTGAAACGATTGTCACTGCCTTTTGGTCCCACTGGGTTGCCAGATTTGGGACACCCAAAACCATTAGCACGGATAAGGGATCCCAGTTTGAGTCTACATTTCTTAAGGGACTCGCCAAACGGCTTATCATCCCCAACCTAACGGTATTGTTGAGAGATGGTACTGATCTTTCAAGTCAGCGTTGATGTTTTAAATGATTTAAAGTCAT
Source organism: Drosophila elegans (assembly GCF_018152505.1). Classification (NCBI taxonomy): domain Eukaryota; kingdom Metazoa; phylum Arthropoda; class Insecta; order Diptera; family Drosophilidae; genus Drosophila; species Drosophila elegans. Next base: position 145,187 of record NW_024545782.1, on the reverse strand, counting down.
CAGCCGCAAAAATGTTGTATGCAGCTCCACTACGTCTGCCAAGCGAATCTGCGAATGAACTTGACACGGAGTCCGATCCTTTGCCCTTTATATGAAAATTTAGACTACATATGCGAATCTTGAGGTCTTTCCCAACAAGTCATCAAATTAACAAGAAGCTTTTTAGGCTGAAAGGAATCGATCGGTACTCACTGTGGCGCCCCACTAGCGGAACCTAATAAAACTAAAATATATCGTAAGCCAACAAGTTAGAGATGACAAAAAGTATCGCCTCACTAATCTCGCTCGCTCGACAAGAAAATTTTTTAGGCTGAAAGGAATCGATCAGTGCTCCTATGTTTTTATCCGTACAGATGCGGTTAAACAACGTTTGGAACCACCTTATACTGGACCTTATGAAGTCATAAATGACACACGGACAATGTATTAATAGTAAAAGTCAACAACAAAGAGACGACAGAATCCGTGGATCGTCTGAAGCCAGCCCATTTAACTATGGATGAGGATTACATGGATTCAACAAACCCTTACTCGAGGAGGAGTACTGTGGCGCCCCATATTATCCCTCTAGCGAAACCTAATAGAATTAAATTATATCCTAAGGCAACAAGTTAGAGATGACAATAAGGATCGCCTCTCTAATCTCGCTCGCTCGGCTAAGAAAGCACAATTGTTACTAATCACTAATCTCGCTCGCTCGACAAGAAAATTTTTTAGGCTGAAAGGAATCGATCAGTGCTCCTATGTTTTTATCCGTACAGATGCGGTTAAACAACGTTTGGAACCACCTTATACTGGACCTTATGAAGTCATAAATGACACACGGACAATGTATTAATAGTAAAAGTCAACAACAAAGAGACGACAGAATCCGTGGATCGTCTGAAGCCAGCCCATTTAACTATGGATGAGGATTACATGGATTCAACAAACCCTTACTCGAGGAGGAGTACTGTGGCGCCCCATATTATCCCTCTAGCGAAACCTAATAGAATTAAATTATATCCTAAGGCAACAAGTTAGAGATGACAATAAGGATCGCCTCTCTAATCTCGCTCGCTCGGCTAAGAAAGCACAATTGTCACGACGTTGTACTATTTAGATAAAATAAAAGTTTTTCTTATAAATAATTCTTATGAATTATTGAATGCCAAATGTTTTGTAGGGGGAATACTTAGTTTGAAGTTTGTTGCCAGTAACTGATAGTCAGAAAACTCGACTATAGCGTTCTCTCTTGTTTTTAATATTCCGATTGTTTCCATGGGAGCTTTATGATATAGTCTTCCGATTTTAATAAAATTGAAGCATAATTCAGAAATAATAAACAATTACTATATCTCGAATTACTAAAAACAAAATTATAAAAATAGCAAAGATATAATTTGTTCTCCTGTTTCGCCGATTATTCCTATGCTATTGTCGTCCGATCCGACTCGTTCCGACTATAATAATTGGTCCATTCTTCCTGATTTTTATACACTTCGTATACCAACTTGCAGTCTTGGTCCTCAAGAACTAGTGGGATGGTATACCCCGGACAAACAGCGGGTATACCGATGGAGGTATACCGACAAGACGCTTGTTTGGCCGTCTTAACACCGTAGCCTTACACACCACCTCCCTCACAACTACCTACCTTCATCCTATCCCCCACATCTCACCTCGGTGCCGGACTAAGGTGTCATTCGACCCGTGCCGATAGTCAGCCTGGCTGGGGGCCCGAGTTAACAAATAGCCCAGTCGCAAACGGAGGGTTCAGGCAAGTGGCGACCGTCTGTCCTAATTACGCCTTACCCGGGTACGGCTGATCTCTGCCCGGGAGAACCACATACTTCTCCGCAACTCGTGGGACCCCATGAAGAAAAACAAAACAATAAAAATCCCGCAGGATATCCCTGCAACCGGTGTCGCAAGACACTTCGAGGAAAGATCCCTCGAAGGCGACAGACCCCAGGCGGCAGCGCACCCGCCTAGGACTACACCAGCAGCCCAGACATTCCCAGCGAGGGAGCGTGGGGTGCCAGCAGGAGCTACCCTGCCAGCACGCCCACCTCTCGCATCTGATAGGCCAACCTCTATCAGACAGCTGAAGAAGCAGGACGCTCTTCCAGCCCTGGGACAGCCCGGAGGACTGGACGACCCCAACAGGCGTGGCCTGCCAGGGTCAAAGGTAAAGTGGTACCTGAGGTACCTCATGCAGGGCATGACACCGGAGGAGGCCTTGAAGAAGGCAAAGGAGCCGAGGGAGCAGCCGGCATTGGGGACAGCACCGGCTGGCAAACGGCTGAACACCAGCCGCACACCACCAACGGACACCCCCAAAAGGTCTAGGCACGGCCCAGGGGCTAGTGAGACGTCCTCACGGGTCCCTGAGCAAGAGGGGCCTAGCACATCAGCAGCAGCGGCAGAAAAGGCAAAAGTGCAGGCCAGGAAGATACCTTCCCAGCCCCATCAAAACCAGAAGCCGACAACCGCTGGAGGAAGACCCTCTAGCTCGGCACCGCCGGTCATCGGACCCCGTCCGACTTACGCGGAGGCTGCCAAGAAAGCCACCCTCATCAGGGTGGCTATACTCCCGGAGGGTTTCCCGGCGGCCAGCCTGACCGCAGAGGAACTATCCGGGCTCCAGGAGTCGGTCATGGACGAGATGCTCACGTCAGCGTGGAGCGGTCCCGTCGTGTTCAGGGGAATCCACTTCAGGGTTGGTTACCTGATTATCGACTTCCTGGATGAAGGCTCAGCTGAGTGGCTCAAGATTGCCGTACCTCAGCTGCGGACGTGGAAGGGAGTACCCCTAGAAACCCGCACGGGAGCAGACATCCCGGCAGCGTACAACGCCACGTTGTTCTGCCCGAGGAGCTCCGACCGGACCAATGAGGAAATATTGGCCTTCATTTGTTTCCAAAACCGGGTCGAGACGGACGCCTGGAAGGTCATCTCCAGGAAGAACGACGGAGCTGGTGCACTCCCGGTCGTAGGGATGGACCAGACCGGAAGGGATGAGATAGTGGAGCGTGACCACAAGCTCAACTTCCGGTTTGGCCACGTCACCGTGAGCGGTCTGAAAAAGACCAAGAGAGCTCCGGAAGAGACACCCAATGACGGCACATGCAAGGCTGTCGAGGATACCCTCGAACCACCGAATGTGGAGCCGAAGTCACAGAGTGGTGAGCAGGATGAACAATCCATCACCAGCATGGACATTGGGGACGACCAAGGGGATGGACACCCTATGTCATCCCAAGAGCTGGCCCAGGAGCTCCTCCTGGACGAAAGCTGCAAAGAAGCCGAGGTTACCGTGATAGACGGTGGTGGAGAGACTTGCTCTCTCTCTCTTCACCAGACCTCACGGAGCATCAAACCTCGGAGTGATGGCTGCAACAAGCAGCACTCGGCTAGCCCAGGTAAACATCCATCGGGACAACGCAGCATCTGCTGTCTTGGCGAGGATGTTCACCTCCCAACACCTCGGGCTAGCCCTTGTACAGGAGCCATGGTGGCACCATGGCATAAAAGGCCTGTACACGAAGGACACTAAGGTAATATGCGATCCAGGAGGATCACCTCCCAGATCATGCATCGTTATAAGGAAAGATATCAATTATAGTATCTTTTCAGAGTTCATGAGCAGAGACTGCGTCGCCGTAACCATCAAAGGCACAGAAGCTGCACCGAAGCTAGCAGTGGCCTCCGCCTACTTTGCCGGGGAGGAGGCCTGTCCACAGCCAGGAACACCCGGGCTAGTGGACCACTGCCGGACGAACAAGATCCCCCTCATCATAGGATGTGATGCCAACGCACATCACGTGATCTGGGGTAGCACGGATGTCAACAACAGAGGTGAGTAATTACTAGAATTTATTTTAAACAATAACCTAGAGATCTGTAATGTCGGCGCCAGGCCGACATTTGTTACTAGGGTACGAGAAGAGGTGCTAGACATAACTCTAGTAACCAATTCTTTTAAACCCCACATTAAGAACTGGCATGTGTCACCAGAAGAATCAATGTCCGACCACAGGACAATTTTGTTTGAAGTAGCCTTCAAAACAAAAAGATGTAACCCTAAAAGAAACCCCAGAAAAACAAACTGGTGTTACGTTGGTGTATTAGTGCCCAGTCCACAGGACTTGGGCCGAGGGAGTTGCGTCCTGAGTAGGCACGCTGATTGCCGGCTAAGCTCGCCAGATGGGGTGGGTTCTTTGGAAACCACTCCCTCCCCTACATAACGAGAATAAATTTATCGTGCCTTAGGAAAAATATAGAGATCGTTCAGTTCGTTTTGTCATTTGTCGTCGCTGCCCACAAGCTTCTCAAGTAGCTAGTTCGAGCGCTTGACCGAATTTCGATCGGCAGCGTGTGGCTGTTTTACCCTGCCCCTTCATACGTCCCGTATGCCGATGGATCGCCGCCGGCCACTGCAATGCGATCCCCTATTGTCAATGTTGTCAGTTGAAAGTTATGTCATTGTTCTTAACCCGAGTTTTTCCATTTGCGCCAGCTCCCCCTTTTTTAAACGTTTACCAAGACGTTATTGAGTTCTGCTTCATATTACAATTTATTAAAAAGGTTTTTATTTAAAAAGGTGCACATTTAATTGACAAATATAAGAGTAAATTGGGGTGCCAAATTAATTAAATTGAGAAATATTCTGTATATAGTGTATGTAATATTTGTATTAACGTATAAAAATGAAACATTAAGAATGAATATATATATTTAAGAATAATATTTTTTGGGCTAATTTATAAAAATGATAATATGAATCTTACAGGACGTTTAATGTATGAAGACTATATATATGTATATCTAAATGTTTAAATTGCACAAAGATCTAGGTATATACGCATATGTGTAAATATATATATATAAAAAGTTTGCTTGACAGTAAGTCAAACACAACTCACTTACCCCTTTTTATTTCCATCGACGAGAGCTCTCATTGTGGTATTCTGGGTTTGGAAAATTAATTATACACATATGCATAAATATATTTATATTAGTGTAATTCTCTTAGCATTATTAATAAGGTGTTGGATTAATTTATATATAAAAAAATTAAGTTAATTGTCATTTCTTGGGCAATTGCGCGATGTTGGTCTCATTTCACAAACAGAGAAAAAAAGTTATTCGCTTTACGGCGCTACGAATTGCGGGTAAGAGAAGAGTGAAAACGGCACTCGCGACGGTTGACGGTAGCACTTCTAGCTGAGGTTTCTTCTGGTGGTTCCAATTACAAATCAAAACTTTGGTCTTTTGCTTGTATTTAATTGCTGGTTTATTATGAATGGGTATTGTTTAATGTTTTGTCGAAATTTGAAATAATCATAATAATGATGTGGTTTTTTATCTTTGCACGGGCTGATATATTAGTGCTGGCTCCTTTCTGGCCAATTGGCGGCGACAGCCATGATTTTCTCCAGCTCGTGTCCGTGTTCCCGACGTCTCTGTACAGATCGCTTGTATATCCGGAGGAAGCTCAGAATCAACATAAAGATCAAGAGTCCAGTAATGAGGCACAAAACATTGTAGACTTTGGTTATGTCCTCTTTGTGGTCTACAATTTCAACGTTGTTCACCACGTTTGCCGTGTTGTCGGATGCTTTCGAGGTTGTAGATCCCATGATATATAAGTTATATTTCTATCGGGTTCTAGATTCGATCACTCGGATAGGTCCTCCGCGATTACTGTTTTTGCCAGTAGTGGACCTAACGCGGTTCAGCGGTCATTTCTTGTTTGATTCGCACTTATCTTGGACTCCGACTGTTCGATTCGCAATGATCTTTTTTACTCTCCTTTTGAACCTGAGGTGGGGCTCTTTTATACCGGTGGTTTTGCTTCCGGGTCATCTAAGTGTTCCCACTTAGGTACAGAATTTCCCTTTTTCGGGCTTACTGTCCCACTTCTGGGTTCTGCTAGGTTTCATATTAATTGCTGCATACACCTATTGTCAGTTGTATTTTCGTATGAATTGCTTACTCTGACTAATTCGTTGCTGGTTACTGTATTGACCAACTTCGGTGTTTCGCCACCTGCAGTTCACAGTGTCTTCTGTCTCTGGTTACGGTATCTATTTCTTTCTGGTTTTATTTCTTACCCCGCTCCCGTAACACGCTCGAGGGTCGTCGATGCTGATTCAGCATGGAATGCACTCGCAAAAAAAACTACGAGGAGCGATTGTAATTAGTCCGTTATTGCCCTAACGTGTGGCCTCGACCCATACCCTGGGATTTAGGAGTTTCATGCTCTACCGACTGAGATATCCGGGCATTAACTTTGCGGGCGTCTAGGCAAAGGCGATTTTTGGGACCCTTTTGTACTAGGGTCACAGGGGAACTCCAACCACTGTTACTTTCCTCTATTTATCATTCGGTCGAGTTCGGCAACTACCAGTTTCTGTTTTGCTGGTGAGATGGGATAATGCCTCTGCTTGATAGGTAAATTCTCCTGGGTAACCTCTATGACATGTTCTTCTAACTCGGTTTTCCCTAAGCCCATCTCCGTACAGGACTACCTTTTTTAAGGGTGCTTTCCTGTTGTTCGGTAAGTTTGTGTGGGGTGTATGCAGTTTCGGGGCGTTCGGGATTCTCTTCTTCGGGCACTACTGTATCTAACTCCGCAACCTCTAATAGGCGTTTCCCCGGCAAAGGCAACTTAAATTCCTCCCAAAATTCTATTCTGAAATAAAAGTGTTGTTGTAGGGCGGGCACTATTAAAAATTCCAATTCTTTTGTTTCGCCTTCCCATTCTACCGGCAGAGTGATCATGCCTGTAACTTGAGTTTTCCCCCCACTGGCCGTTTGTACGTTTTGTCTGGTTAATCTTTGCATCTTATGCTGCCTCCGTTGTAAAAACAGCTCCGCTCCTTTGCCAATGCAGTTGGCACTTGCCCCTGTATCCAATAAGGCTACAATTTCTTCGCCGTCTACTTTTGTCTTGGCAAAAAGACGGTTGTCATTTTTCAGGCTGATGATAGACGCAACTAATTTTCTTTTAAGTTCCCGTGCAGTCTCCAGGGTCTGGTGCAGGTGTCGAAGTTTCTTTTTGTTCCGGTTACTCCTTTCGTCTTCTTTCTCTTGTGCCGTATTAAAGATACGGGCGCGAGCCTCCTCGTACTCTGCCTTACGCTGATACCATGTCTTATGAGACGATATCTGTGCGGGGCTTGAGGTCGCCTCTTTTATTGTCTCGGGGTGTCGTTTTTCTGACCGGTCTTCCCCGGCTCTCCGATCAGACTTTTCCGTAAAAAAGAAGAGTGAGTAGAGTGATAAGAGTCGTTTTTACCACAATAATGACACTGCGTTGCATGGAACCGGGCTTGGCACCCTGTTCCGTCTACACTTTTACGGTGGCGATAAAAGTCCGGCGGCTTATTGCACGTGTAGCAAAGGTATGTATGAAACGGGGACGTGCATTCCCCTCCGGGTTCCGTTCCCATTGACTCCAAGGTTTTCTTGTCCAAGTTTTGACGAAATGGATTTCCTCTTGCTGGTTTTACCATTCCAGCTCCCTTCGGTGGTCGGTTGTTCTGAAAAGCCTCCACCTGGTAGTCATCGGCTTCATATCCTTCTTCCGATTCATTTATGATTTCGTTAACGTGCCGCGGGCGCGACCTCTTGTCCTTCAACCATTTTTCGACCCGTATTCCTTCCCTTTTAAACTCGGCTAATGTCGATATGCTTGACGCCAACAAAAAGGCTCCCATCTGCGAATTAAGGTTCTCCTTCAATATCTCCACCAGGTTGGATTCTGGAATCTTATTTCTTAGTTTAAACTGCAGATTGTGCATCGCAGAAATATAATCCTCCAAACTCTCGTTATATCCCTGCCGTCGTTCCATTAACTCTTTTATGGTGACATAGTCGTTCTCCGATGTCGAAAAGGCTCTGGTCATCGCTCGGGTTAACGAGTGGTACCCAAAATAATGGTCGTCCGCTTTGTCTTCAAGCATTTGCCAATACCATTTGCTGGCGGAGCCAGTGAGTAAACAGTGAAATTCTCGGAATACCTGTTCATCTGTATACCCATACAGTGCTTTCATGCGTTCTACTCGGAAGAGGAAACTTTCTATTGACATCCCTCGGCTGGTCCCATCAAATTTAAGATTCCACTTGTCCAATCTAACGTTCTGGTTCTCTGTTGGTCGGTGCTCAGCTCCCGATATCTCCCATGCACTGTTGTAGTTTCGTCTGCCAGAGTCATTCTGATTATGTTGGTCCATGGAATTAAGTTCTGGCGGCGGTGCTGACCCCGAAACTCCTGTGTTAAGTTGACGCTCACCGCGGCTCGACGGTGCCGGCCGAGAAGTGCTGCTTTGTGCAGGCGTGTCTCCGGTTGTTTGTGAATTACCTGATTGTGATTCACTCATTTCTGCCACTTTTGTTTGCAGATTAATTATCTGGGTGTTTAATTCCGTAATCTGGGTTGCGACTGTAGCCCTTAACTCGTTGCCTTGCATGATCAACGCAGACATCATTCGCTCCAGCCTGCTTTCTGACTCCGACTGTCGTGACCGTGCTCCTGTATTGGGTAGCACGCTGGACCTTCCTTGTGGTGGTCCTAAGTAGTAGTTTTCACCCCCTACAGCTCCTGTCGACTCCTCCATGGTGGAACTGTGGTAATCTGCCAGGCTTCCTAAATTATCTAGCTTGCTGCCAAAGCTGACCGACTGTTCCTGTGCCTGTTGATCGCTAGTTGTCACGGTTTGTCTGGCTCTCCAGGCCTGTCTTGCGGCTAAGGTTGAAGCCCTTGCAGTCCTAGTAGGCGGTATCGTCAACGTTACTTTTTTCCTCTTCCCTGCCATTTACTGACCTATCTTCTTATTTCAAGGTTTTGGCTCGTGCCGAAGTAATTAAATAATAAGTAAACAATAACCAACCTTGATAGTGGCACACGCCTGCCACACTTTTTTTTTTTTTGTTAAATCAGAAAAATATAAAAATTAAAAATAATTGAGGTAAATCTTCAAATTACCAACTTGAATGACGACGACAAAGACACTTGAGCCAAGACGCGACTCAAAAAAAACTGGACAAATGTGTTTTCGTTCACTTTTTACGCTGCTTGATTGTTTTTGCATACAACAGCAGTTTTATTTGACAATTGTATTATGAAGAGAATACAGAAATTTTTAAATCGGGTTCGCTGGCATTGGAAGTTGTTTATGGGTCAAGAAACCGTCCGAAATTAAGCCCCCAAGAAGTTATTAAAAGGTCCCTAAATAAGTGAATTTTATGATAGGATTCAACTGGTCTCCACCGGAGACACCAGTTCCATTCATGTCCTTCTGACCTCTTCCCAGGACTACAGCCTCCACCGGAGTGCTGATTCCCCGTAGAAGGAACTGTCCGAAACCCCCTCCCTCCCAGTCGTCGGAAACAGGTAGACTCGCTCACAGACAGACGACTAGAGCTTTATTTGAGACAGACGAAAGAAATTGCCTCCCTGTTTCCTCTCTCTCTGGACTCGAACCTCTCGAGCGACCTGGTTCATGCCTAGTACAAGCGGATAGCGTCGGCCAGAGAGATAGATTCCGTCCTCCCGCCCTTGTATTGTTGGAATCCGTACAGACTCGAACCTCTCGAGCGACCTGGTTCTTGCCTGGTTCAAACGGATAGCGTCGGTTTGTACGGATTTGGTCTGTTCGCCCCCTCCCCCTCTTGGTCAATCGGTTTCCTCTGGACTCGAACCTCTCGAGCGACCGGGTCCTTGCCTGATTCAAGCGGATAGCGTCGGCCAGAGAAAACCCAAAAAAATTTAAGTTTGTTCCCTAAAAATGCTATGTCGGTCTTGCACGTGATTTGATAATATTATATAAGGACTATAAAATTTTCAGTTACAACGCATTAAATTTTTCTATTAATAAAACAAAGACAAATGGTTTTACTGGATATTAAAAAGAGTCACAAAGTCGCACGGCTATTCTGAGACAAAGTTCCGATTGAGAGGCCTTCTCAATTCGGACTGTCGCTGAAGTTGGGGACTTTATATGTACAAAAAAACAATTAAATTAACTATACCTGCGGAGAGGAATTTTAGGTGTCGACACAAACTATTTTTGATCTTTGTTCGGAAAAATTGAAAATTATGTATAGCATGTAATTTTTCAGATATGCCCTACATCCGGTATTCCGATTTTTGAAATCGTAACCTTTTAATACGTAAAACAAAAAAAATCTTCAGATGTTAAAAGTCCTAGCTCTAAGGATGCGAAGAAGCCTTCGTTGGGCGCCAATTCTGTTACGTCGGTGTATTAGTGCCCAGTCCACAGGACTTGGGCCGAGGGAGTTGCGTCCTGAGTAGGCACGCTGGTTGCCGGCTAAGCTCGCCAGATGGGGTGGGTTCTTTGGAAACCACTCCCTCCCCTACATAACGAGAATAAATTTATCGTGCCTTAGGAAAAATATAGAGATCGTTCAGTTCGTTTTGTCATTTGTCGTCGCTGCCCACAAGCTTCTCAAGTAGCTAGTTCGAGCGCTTGACCGAATTTCGATCGGCAGCGTGTGGCTGTTTTACCCTGCCCCTTCATACGTCCCGTATGCCGATGGATCGCCGCCGGCCACTGCAATGCGATCCCCTATTGTCAATGTTGTCAGTCGAAAGTTATGTCATTGTTCTTAACCCGAGTTTTTCCATTTGCGCCAGCTCCCCCTTTTAAACGTTTACCAAGACATTATTGAGTTCTGCTTCATATTACAATTTATTAAAAAGGTTTTTATTTAAAAAGGTGCACATTTAATTGACAAATATAAGAGTAAATTGGGGTGCCAAATTAATTAAATTGAGAAATATTCTGTATATAGTGTATGTAATATTTGTATTAACGTATAAAAATGAAACATTAAGAATGAATATATATATTTAAGAATAATATTTTTGGGCTAATTTATAAAAATGATAATATGAATCTTACAGGACGTTTAATGTATGAAGACTATATATATGTATATCTAAATGTTTAAATTGCACAAAGATCTAGGTATATACGCATATGTGTAAATATATATATATAAAAAGTTTGCTTGACAGTAAGTCAAACACAACTCACTTACCCCTTTTTATTTCCATCGACGAGAGCTCTCATTGTGGTATTCTGGGTTTGGAAAATTAATTATACACATATGCATAAATATATTTATATTAGTGTAATTCTCTTAGCATTATTAATAAGGTGTTGGATTAATTTATATATAAAAAAATTATGTTAATTGTCATTTCTTGGGCAATTGCGCGATGTTGGTCTCATTTCACAAACAGAGAAAAAAGTTATTCGCTTTACGGCGCTACGAATTGCGGGTAAGAGAAGAGTGAAAACGGCACTCGCGACGGTTGACGGTAGCACTTCTAGCTGAGGTTTCTTCTGGTGGTTCCAATTACAAATCAAAACTTTGGTCTTTTGCTTGTATTTAATTGCTGGTTTATTATGAATGGGTATTGTTTAATGTTTTGTCGAAATTTGAAATAATCATAATAATGATGTGGTTTTTTATCTTTGCACGGGCTGATATATTAGTGCTGGCTCCTTTCTGGCCAATTGGCGGCGACAGCCATGATTTTCTCCAGCTCGTGTCCGTGTTCCCGACGTCTCTGTACAGATCGCTTGTATATCCGGAGGAAGCTCAGAATCAACATAAAGATCAAGAGTCCAGTAATGAGGCACAAAACATTGTAGACTTTGGTTATGTCCTCTTTGTGGTCTACAATTTCAACGTTGTTCACCACGTTTGCCGTGTTGTCGGATGCTTTCGAGGTTGTAGATCCCATGATATATAAGTTATATTTCTATCGGGTTCTAGATTCGATCACTCGGATAGGTCCTCCGCGATTACTGTTTTTGCCAGTAGTGGACCTAACGCGGTTCAGCGGTCATTTCTTGTTTGATTCGCACTTATCTTGGACTCCGACTGAGGTGGGGCTCTTTTATACCGGTGGTTTTGCTTCCGGGTCATCTAAGTGTTCCCACTTAGGTACAGAATTTCCCTTTTTCGGGCTTACTGTCCCACTTCTGGGTTCTGCTAGGTTTCATATTAATTGCTGCATACACCTATTGTCAGTTGTATTTTCGTATGAATTGCTTACTCTGACTAATTCGTTGCTGGTTACTGTATTGACCAACTTCGGTGTTTCGCCACCTGCAGTTCACAGTGTCTTCTGTCTCTGGTTACGGTATCTATTTCTTTCTGGTTTTATTTCTTACCCCGCTCCCGTAACACTGGGACAAATTCAGGTCAACTCTAGAGCTCAATCTTTCCAACGAACCGTCAGGATACCCTAGACATCCCTTGGAATTAGACAGAGCGGTAGACAACCTGGGCCACAAGATAGTAAATGCCTTTGAAGACAGTTGTCCTCTAGGTAGACAGAGGCGGGAAACAGACGCACCATGGTGGAATGCTAGTCTTGAACGACTACGAGTAACCACTCGGAAGCTCTTCAACAAACCAAAAACTGATAGGAACTGGGAACTATACAGGCAAAGCCTGACGCTCTACAACAAAGAGATCAGGAAAGCCAAACGGAAAAACTATAGGAGGCAATAAGTAACGTCAACGAGGGCGCGAGACTGCACAAAGCAATGGCTAAAAGTGCAACGGATAGAAATTTACCCCTAAGGAAAGGGAATAACACCTTCACCTCCACGCATCGGGAGAAATTAGAAATGCTATTTGACACGCATTTCCCGGGGAGTATTCCCACTACGGGAAACATAAGGCGTGATCAACATAGAACCCCTAGGACAGTAGCTAGTGACTGGGCAGCAGCCAAATCTATACTTACGCCCGAGAAACTCAAATGGGCTATTGGAACCTTCCAACCGTTTAAATCACCGGGATTGGACATGATCTCTCCAGCTTTCTTACAGCACGGGCAGGAACGACTCCTAACCCGCCTAAGAAGACTAATCGTGAGCAGCCTAGCCCTTGGGTATATCCCAAGTGCATGGTGCAGCGCTAGGGTGGTCTTCATCCCCAAGATCGGGAAGAAAGACATCACCAGCCCAAAGTCCTTCAGACCTATCAGCTTAATTTCGTTTGTCTTAAAACGCTGGAAAAACTGGTAGACTACAATATCAGAAGAACAGCTCTCGGAGACTGTCCGCTGCAAAGCACACTGCATGCATGCAGAGCAGGCCGTTCAACAGACACTACACTTTATCAACTATGTCGCACCCTAGAAGGGGCAATTGACAGCAAAGAAAAAGCTATCTGTGCCTTTCTAGACATAGAGGGAGCCTTCGACAACACATCACATGATGCAGTTCGAGCTGCCCTGTCCAGAAGGAACATAGACATTACTACGAGCAAATGGATTGGCAACCTACTTGAATCCAGGCAAGCAACATGTACACTGGGTTCGGAAAGAGTGACAATTGCAACCAGCAAAGGCTGCCCGCAAGGAGGAGTACTGTCCCCTCTGCTTTGGAGTCTGCTAGTAGATGACCTTCTCAGCAAACTTGCTGGAAAAGGAATTCAATGTCAGGGATACGCCGATGACATCATGATAATCGCCAGAGGCAAATTTGAAGCGACACTCTGCAACATCGTCCAACTCGGACTAAGGACAACGCTGGGCTGGTGCAGGGAGGTTGGACTCAACTTAAATCCTGCTAAGACAGTCATCGTTCCTTTCACAAGGAAGTACAAACTACAGAGAATGATATAAATCTCACTGCTAGGAACTCCTATAGAAACTAGCCGAGAGGTTAAATATCTAGGAATCACCTTGGATAGTAAGCTGACCTTCGCTTCCCATGTCCAAAATTGCTGGGAAATCCTGGGGAACCAGGCCTCAGATAATACGATGGCTATACTTAATGATCGTGAGACCAATCCTCACTTACGGAGCACTTGCATGGGGTAAACGAGCTGAGCTCACCAGCATGCAAAACCAGCTAGGAAAGCTGCAAAGCGTATGCATGACAGGGGCAATGAGGACCTGTCCAACAACTGCCTTGGAAATTCTGATGGAGCTAACACCACTCTACTGTGTAATTGAAATTCAACGCAAAGCTACACTCCTGAGAATAAACACTGAGGGCACAGGTAGTGGTTGCATTCTAAATAACGGGATGCGACTAATCTGTTAGGTGAGGTGCCCCTAATACTCCACCCTAGGGATGAAATGACAGTCGAATTAATCTTCGAGCAGAACTTCACAGCACACCTAGGCAATAAGAAAGATTGGACCACATTGTCTGAAGTGCACCCTATGGCTAAACACACCATAGCATGGTACACAGATGGATCCCTGACACAACAAGGCACGGGCCTTGGATATATCCCGAAATGAACTTGCCGATAAAATGGCAAAACTAGGAGCCGAACAGCCCCTGATAGTACCAGAGCCCTACTATAAAAGAATACCTTAGGAAAGTGGAAGGCGCCATGAGACAAGAACACCCCAATACCCCAGGCCTAAGGCAAGCCAAAACTCAAATAAATAACTACAACAAGACTCTTCTTGTTCAAGGAACTTGGATCGTTACCGCATTACTAACCGGGCACTGTAGACTGCAAAGTCACCTAGGTAAGATGGAAATAACCAGCAGTAGAACTTGCAGATTCTGCGACATAGAGGCAGCAAGCAAGTATAAGATGTAAAATCTTAGGAACCAGAACTCTTACACCTGAGCTCCTAGGAAGAATCAACCAACTAAAACTCCTCGACTTTAATCGAGGAAGTGGGTTGATATCTGAGCTGTAGGCTCTGAATGGGGGTACATTAGATCTTACATGTCGCGGTACACTAAACATCCCGATACTAATAAATAATACCAACTTGCAGAGGTGGTCTTTATCAAATTTCCAAACGATCGCCTGCAAGGTAATGAGACAAGAGCAAATAATGATTATTTGGGATTTGGTCAAATTAAATATCCCTTGAATCGATTATTTGAGATCAGTCAAATTAAAAATCTCCAAAAACAATTACCTTTTCATCTGTCGAAATAAAAATCTGAAAATAAAAATTAGGTTCTTTTCATCTGTCAAAATAAAAATCTCAGGTCCACACAAATAAAAATCATAATTAATAATTTTTTTCTCATATAACGATTAATTCCGAGTTTTGATCATTAAAAGTAATAATCGTGACGGTCTCTGTCATTTTGGATTATTTTTAAAACAGATGTATAGATAATTTTCCCCAAATAAAACTGTATTTTTCTTTTGCCAATGTGTGAGACAAACGTGATTATAGAGACTTCGCTTAACAAGCATTATTTCTCAGAATTATCTTTTACCCTAACAGCTTATAGCGCCTGCACACAGCCGCTTAAAAGATTTTAAGCTAAAAAGTTGAAGCGACCCATTAACACATACACACGCTGATGCAAAATCAGCTGATCGGCCTTTTAGAAGTAAACAAAACTAAAAAGAAGAAAAAGAGAAATCAAAATTCCATATTCCCGGCAACAAAATGGAAGTTAACGCAAAACTAAATACAATTTAAACATTCGCAAAAGAAAAGTTTTTCCTCTGCTAATGATTCAACCACTGATGTATGCCTATGGTGACCACCCGTCCCATCCAGCCGGGATTTCCCCATAAATGGAAATTAGTGCTTTTCCGCTCTAATATTAGGACGTCCAGCTGTTTACCCCGCAGGTCAAATGGAGGTCAATATTTCATGTTATATAATGATGAACAAATGTCATTAATTTAATTGCATTTTTTGCTTAAAAACACAGACTTATACAAATTGCACGCCCATCTCCTAAAAATCCAAAAGTTACCAAGTAAAAATCATATAAATACTTGAAAAATACTGAATCACAACCGAATTTACAGCATACTACTCGCAACAGCGAGTTGTAGCGACTTTCTTCTGTCTTTTTCTAGCACATAAACCTCTAATGGAAAAAAAAGCCGCTGATTCGGTATTTGGTCGTTGAAGCACAAAAGTCTGAATAGGCTATTAGCTGCTAATAAAGGAATAATAATAAATACGACAAATTCCAAATTCGAAAAAAACAGTATTTTTATTTGCAAATGGGGAGTGTTAAACGGTTTTTAGACACATATTTCTCTTGGCATTTTTAATAAGAAATGATCAGAAAGAAATTACGTTCGGGCCCTCAAATCGACCCACCCTACCGCACATGCATGCCAAAATTTGTCAATGTTGTACTGTTTGTGTCGCACCTTCCTCTACCTACAAAACACTCTCCTATGTTCATTTGATGGGTTGACCATATTTTTACGAACCAAAATCAAGCTTGAGCCATAATAACGAATTTTGTGTGGCCAATTTTTTGGGAATAGGGAATGGAATACTACTGGTATCATCAGAACGGCTTTACACGCCATACTTCCCGTTTAACAATCGATTAATTGCAGCCTCTGTTCGCCGTACGCCTCAAATTGCAAAGTAGCGATTACGACTGGCTGCCTAGATCTCCAGATTGGAAGCCAGCGGACTTCTATTTGTGGGGATATCTGCAATCTCGTGTATTTTTCTAACCTATTTGCTACTTACATGTTTTTCACATTCTGTATGTCCTCATGCTTTTTTATATTGGTATCTGTTAGCTTCGAAACTAAATTCTTTCGAAGACTCTTTTAAAACTTTTTTGCAGCTTTCAGATGTTGGGATATTTAATTTAGAAATGGTCAAAATAATACTTTGCTCCAACCGAAGTCGTTCTCTGTTGTAAACTTCAAATTCTCGTATATGCACCAATTTGCTATGCAGGCTTGTATAATTTTCCATTAACGGAATCCTTAAGTTCTCGTAACTTTCCTTGAATTCTGAGTAGCATTTTGCAAATCCTGTAACTTTACGGACAAGATCCTGTATCTTGTTATCCACCTTTATTGCTTGGCGTATTAGTTCTGCATGGCTTTTTAGGCCGCACTCTACCAAACCTTCAATAAAATTAAATATAGGTTTTCCTGTTCTTTACTTTTTCGTAGCAAACTTTACCAGCTTTTAAAATAATGCTGAACAAAATAGGCGCAAGCTTCGTCCTGCTGCTTTAAATAAAATTTTCAAATATGGATAACCAAGTTTCAGTAATTCTTAATTCATTCGTTTCACATGAAGTACTTAAAATCAAACGATTTGTGTTGGTTCAATTGACTAAAAAAAACACAGTTTTCTATTAAAATCGTCTCTATCATCTTGTGTTACCATCCGTGATCAACGAGCCACTTATCCGATAATGTTTCTAGCATGGTATGGACGTGCATTATTCATCATTCTTATAAAAGTGGTCCAATCTACTTGATTTAATAAATTCCTGTACTCGTAGTATTCAAGTTAAAGATAGAGAGTTTTATTAGAGATTTAGAGTGCAGTCATTCCGAAAATTGTTGAACGTGATCAGCGTGCACTACACGAATATATAGCGGATGGGTTCGAAATGATATAAAAACATTCCTAAACAAGAAATTAAGCAAAGTTAGGCAAGCAGAAGTTTAAATACCCTTGAAGTAACAATATAAACACCCAGCCTGTATATCCCGAGATACCCATTACTTCATTTGTCAAACATAACACCCAACCTGTATATCCTGAGATACCCATTAATTCATTTGTCAAACATAACATTTCAGAGCCTACTATAGGAGTTATTCAAATTAATCAGACATAAACATTTCCCTTATTATAAACATTTCACACGCCTTTACCGACGACAGCAGACATAAACAAGAGGTAAACTTTTAAACAAAGGGTCCAGCATGAGAACCCATTCATCAGCATAAAAGCTTTGACCAATCCAAATGTAATAAACAAAAGATACAGCCTGACAACCCACCCATCAGGCCACCAAATCGATCAATCGAAATCTTCTGATCGAAGTCCATTTTCGCTGCTAGCGTCGCTGTCACCGATAAAAGCCATAGTTATAAGAATAATGCAATTGTAAAGACAGTTCAATTTTGGGAATCTAACTATTAAGACATTACCAATAAAACTCCATTGTATATTAAAATAAAAATCGCTTTTTTTATTTTTTTAAAAAAAAATTTTAATAAACTGTAAAAATGGAAATGCCATCAACATCAACAGCAGCCGCAGCCACAGCCGAAAAAGCAACACAAATTCTTACAGACGTGGCCATGAACCATTTTCTTCTGCAACTTAAGCAGATAAACAAATTTAATGGAGACCCACTCTACTTGGCTCTCTTCATAAAGGATGGCATGGATGAAATTTTAGATAAATTAGGTAAATGCCAATACTTTGCAACATTTGACCTAGCTAAAGGATTCCATCAAATTGAAATGGACCCAGGATCTATAAAAAAAACTGCATTTTCCACCAAGAAAGGTCACTATGAGTATACTAGGATGCCATTTGGTCTAAAAAATGCCCCCGCGACATTTCAGCGTTGCATGAATAATATTTTATACGACATAATAGGTACCCATTGTCTTGTGTATTTGGACGATATTGTCATATTTTCAACCTCTTTGCAAGAGCATATCCAATCTCTTAGAAAAGTATTCGAACGTCTTCGCAGATCAAATCTTAACCTGCAATTAGATAAATGTGAGTTTATGAAACGAGAAACTGAATTCTTAGGACATATAATTACAACTGAAGGAATCAAAGCAAATCCAAATAAGATTCAAGCTATTCAAGATTTTAAAATTCCAAACTCTCCGAAACAAATAAAATCATTTCTAGGCCTTTGCGAATATTATCGCAAATTCATAAAAGACTTCGCAAAAATCGCAAAACCAATGACTCTTTGTTTAAAGAAAGGAGCCAAAATAAATGTTAAAGATCCCACTTATAACGAAGCATTTGAAAAACTAAAAACTCTAATAAGTAACGACCCAATTCTCACATATCCAGATTTTGAAAAAAAGTTTGATTTAACTACAGATGCAAGCAATTATGCATTAGGTGCTGTTTTATCACAAGAAGGTAAGCCTATTTGTTTCGCCAGTAGAACTTTAAATGAACATGAGTTAAATTACGCAGCTATTGAAAAAGAATTACTAGCTATAGTATGGGCAACCAAATATTTCCGCCCTTATCTTTTTGGAAGAAGTTTTAAAATTTGCTCAGACCATAAACCACTTGTTTGGTTACATAATATAAAAGAACCTAATATGAAGCTACAACGTTGGAAAATTAAACTTAGAGAGTTTGATTATGAAATAAAATACATTAAAGGAAAAGAGAACCACGTAGCAGATGCTTTATCAAGAATTACAAAAAAGGAAACTAAAGATAAAAAATTTGAAGAAGTTTTTCAAAATGATGATGAATTAGAAACTACTGCAGCAACAGTGCATAGTGCACAAGAAGATAATGGCAATTGCATACAGATCACTGAACGACCTATTAACGTTTTTAATCACCAACTAATATTTGAAAAAGGAAATAAAGACACTAACGAACTTACTCACTACTTTAACAAAACTATTAATAAAATAATTTACAGTGACATGACTGACCGTTTAGCAAAAAATATAATTATAAAATTCATATGTGGACACAATTTTGTTATGTTTATTAATAATGACGAAGACTTTGCTATCTTTCAACGAGACTATATGGACTTAATTAAACCAAACACTGGTACAAAATTAATGAAAACTTCAGTAATACTTCCCAACTTGTCTACATATGCAGACTTCCACGAAAAAATATTAGAAATACACGAAAAGACGATACACCAAGGCATTATAAAGACGTATGACGATTTTAAAACTAAATACTATTTCCCAGACGCACAAAAACTTATTCAAAACATAATAAATAAATGCGAGGCCTGTAATTTATGCAAAGCAGAGCACAGAAAAGTTGCACTCCCTTTTGAAAAGACTCCTGAAACTCAAAATATTCGTGACAAATATGTTATTGACTATTATTTTATTGACCAACGTAAATTTTTGACATGTATTGACATTCATTCAAAATTCATTTCTATCATAGAAACAAAAACCACAGACTGGATTGAAAGTAAAAAAGCATTACTCAAATTTTTTAATATGATAGGTAAACCGAAAACTATTAAAATGGATCAAGATCCCAGCCTAGTATCGAAATCTTTACAAAACTGGCTACAGAAAGAAAATATCAATATTGAAATCACTAGTAGTAAAAACGGTATAGCTGACATAGAAAGGGTTCATAAAACAATTAACGAAAAACTTAGAATCATAAATACACTCTCAGATGCTGAAGACAAATTAATGAATATAGAAAAAGCAACTTATGTCTATAATCACGAAATAACCCATGATGCCACTGGTAAAACCCCTGCTCAAATCTTTCTTTATGGTATGGAACCGAGTAAAAATATGCAAAAACAAAAAGAACATAAAATAGATAAAATTAATAAAAATCGTGAGGAACATGAAGTAGATCTTAGATATACCAAAGATGAAAAAGACATGAAACGTAAAGCGAAATTAGTAAACCCATTCAAAAAGACAGGAGCATTAGAACAGAAAGACGAAAAGCATTGGCAAGAAACTAATAGGGGTCATAAAGTAATAAAGCACATAAGTAAATTTAAAAAAGCTAAAGCGCAAAATCTCTCTAATCATACCATGGAATCTGACAGTACTGACTCTGATCTTGAAAATGATCTTGATAATGACGTGGACGAATGTAACATTGACAACAGCTCAACAAATTAGTATTACACCTATCACTTCAAATAACGGTTATTTACTTCTGAACACAGGGATTGTAAAAATACCTTTCAGTTACGAACATCATATGATACAGATTAATCAAACAAAAATATTAGAAACATACCAGGACTTTATGAAATACGAAAACAAGTTTAATTACGTACCAGATATTGCCTTAGCACTAAAACAACTAAAACATGAAATCAAGGGAATTATTTCTACACAAAGACAAAAACGAGGATTATTTAATATTGTAGGAACTGCTTATAAATACTTATTTGGAACATTAACAGAAGACGATAAAAAGAGCTAGAAGATAAATTAGAAAATTTACAAGATCAAGTAATTGAAAATAAAGATTTTAATGTAAGTAATAAATAAACAATCCGAAGACATAAAAAGACTTGTGAAAGATGAAGAAGAAATGGATGCATTACACATTTTTAGATATTCATTAAACATTTTCCTTGAGCATATTGAAGATTTACAAATGGGATTACAATTAACAAGAATAGGAATATTCAATCCTAAAATATTGAAACATGAAGAGTTGGATGATATAGACGAAGAAAAACTTTTAGCAATCAAAACTTCAGCTTGGATAAGTAGCCAGACTAAAGACACTTTTATTTTAGTTCATATACCAACTTCATTTAAGGAAACCCAAAAATATAGAATTATAAAATACCCAGATAATATAGGCCGACAAATTGACATAAATGATAATTTTGAATATTTTGTAACTGATAAAAACATTGTTTTTTATTTAGAAAACACACCAAGTTTAGACCAAAAATTTATAATCACTGATCAATGTATTTCTCAAATTCTTACTAATCAACTAGCGAATTGTCAACACACGTTTATATCAGAAAATGAATCTATAAAATATATTGAACCGAACATCATTATAACTTATAATTTAAGCAAAACACAAATTAAACAAGATTGTGAAATATTCAACAAAACAATACAGGGAAACAACATAATACAATTAAGTCAATACACTTTAGAAATAAGAAACATAAAATTTACTACTTCAAAGATTATAAACGAATATAAAATTATATTATCTAGCACGAATGTAACATTATATGAACCAATTCCATTGTTAAAAATTAAGAAATCAATTAGTTATCAAGAAAAGCAAGAAACAGTTTACAAGTTGATTGTATTCACAATTTTAATAATTATAGTATATAGTATAACTATCACTACTTACATCATATTTACCTACAGGCGCCTACCCAACAAAAAAGAAATTTTTGTTAGATTCAACAAGGATGTTGAATGTTCTAAAGGAGGGGCGAGTGACGTATTACCAAATACTCCAGACATCAAGCCTAACACCCAGCCTGTATATCCCGAGATACCCATTACTTCATTTGTCAAACATAACACCCAACCTGTATATCCTGAGATACCCATTAATTCATTTGTCAAACATAACATTTCAGAGCCTACTATAGGAGTTATTCAAATTAATCAGACATAAACATTTCCCGTTAGACATAAACATTTCCCACGCCTGTTATCAACAGTCCCCTTATTATAAACATTTCACACGCCTTTACCGACGACAGCAGACATAAACAAGAGGTAAACTTTTAAACAAAGGGTCCAGCATGAGAACCCATTCATCAGCATAAGCTTTGACCAATCCAAATGTAATAAACAAAAGATGCAGCCTGACAACCCACCCATCAGGCCACCAAATCGACCAATCGAAATCTTCTGATCGAAGTCCATTTTCGCTGCTAGCGTCGCTGTCACCGATAAAAGCCATACTTATAAGAATAATGCATTAAAATAAGAAAAATACATTAAAGCTTTGTCGATTTTCCAATACATTTTTCGATCGTTCCTTTTGCAGCTACAGTGCTGAAATAAAGTGGTGGCACAGTTGCAAATGTCAACTCTAAATTGTAATTGGGCGACGGCAATGACCGATCGTCCGACAGCTCGCTCCGGCCAAATTGCTGACACAGCCGGAAGCCCGTGCATAGCCGGCAAGCACTACCCATTGGAGTGGCCGCTATGAGTTTAATTTATGTTAGCTTTAAGTTCAGTTCTGATTTGACATTCAAAGAATAAAGAGCCACTGTTCACATAAACTTAACTCCGACAATCTGTTGTTAAAACCTTGTTATTGAACTGTCTGAGTCCCTAGGCCAGCAGGTAAAGAAAGGCAGTCACCCTTCCAACATAAAATTCCTAATTCATCTTTGAAAACTCTTCGGCCAGCCGTCTAGCAGCCAGCAGTAGACCTGTCGAGTTAAATTCAACTGCACCACCCAAGAACACAAGAAAAGCCGCCGTTTGCCGACGGCAATTCGCTTATTATCATTATTCTATAAATTGGCGCCCAGACGTTAAAATAAAATCGGGGAACCATGTAAGTGAGCACCTCAATCCTTATACTCCCCGGCATCTACATGTGTTTACCTTCGAATAAATAAACCAAATAAATCCCTGCCAGAGTATTTTCTGCAGCTCCGCTTCCATAATTAAGTGTTGTTTCTTTTTAAATTGTTGAATTTTATGTGCCATTATTATATTTGTTTCTGTGTGTTGTTTGCATTTTTAATTGCTAAAAATAAAAATATATATCAACCAGTTCTGAATATCTCATACATTTCGATTATAAATAAAATACAAATATTAAATATCTCGGCTTAACCACAAGGGAGCCACTGGGAAACTAATTAATTGTGAATTTATTTATATAATTATATTGGCGACGGAACTGTCTCATCAAATTATAGGCATTTAATTCAGCATTATTGTGTCGTTGTATTTTTTGCTTTTTCCTAAAATTATTTGTAGTAGCCTCGCAACAATCTTTGCGCTTTTTTATTGGTTCCCCACTCCACGCGGGTACTCGAACCCGACACCGCGACATTTACATTCCAATTCTGTTTAGCTTCTTTTCTTTGTATACCATAGCGGCAGTTAAGGCGCCACGATCCCTTGGCCATAGCAATTTTGTTTATATAAGGCTGCTTAGGCATGCAACTCTTTGTTGGTGGAACTTAGCATAGCTATCCATGAGCTCCCCATTTTTAACTTATAGGAATAATATACTAGATAGCGACTGAGAGTCGGACAGTGAGAGGCTTCTTATTGTTTCCACAACTACACGAGCAGCCACTAGTGCCCATACAAGTGCAAATATGACCTTAGGCGCAGAACAGGCTCTTATTAAAAATGCCTTAAGGGAAAAAGCTGCCGAAGACCTGCGCAGAAAATCTGGCCGGCCAGTTGGCGGCGGCACAGATGGCGCCCACCACTGCCGAAGCCCCTCAGATACGGATCTACGAGCCCGTCCATATTGTAGGCAACGTGGAGTGACGCGAGCCGCTGGACGCGGTCAAGTGTCTGCCCAAGTTCAAGGGGGTACAAGAAACTGGATCTGGCAAAAATCCATACTACACAAAGCAGCAAAAAGTTCAAGTACACTCTGCTCCAAGCAGTGAGAGGCTTCGTGAAAATACTCCCGAGCCCATGGATATCGACCCATCGGTGTCCAAGATGCTTAAGCCGGCATACCAAAACAGGACCGGCGGTCGCGCAGACCGCAGGCGAAACCGAGGGGAAGTACACCGTCGCAGCCTCGAGCGGTGCTCAGGAAATTAATGACGATGCCATTCATGAATATGATTCGGACGTTATTAATTTTTAAGGGGAAAATCCATGCTACCCGTCATCAGACGAAGCTTTTTTAAAAAAATTCCATCCGTCCATACGAGTAGAATCGCCATTTACGATACATTCCATCCATGGCGTCACCACCATCACTTAGAAATGCTTTATTTCCCTCTTCATCTTGAAGGTTCTATATTTTACCAGATTTGTCCTCCTTTGATGCCATCATCGGACTTGACCTGGGGCATCACTTTGTTTAGCTTCCGGCCACCTCAAATGGGGCTCCGAAGTAGAAAAGCTAGAACTTCCATCGATGTCAATTTTACCAACATTGATTGCTCGAACCGCCTCTAACTACGGATGCCTTTATAAAAATGGAAAGGAAAAAGCATTCGCAAACCCTAATGAAGCCCTACCTTATAACACGTCGGTGGTAGCTACTATCAGAACTGTTAGTGAGGAGCCCATTTATGCCAAGCTTTACCCATATCCGACGGGAGCAGCAGATTTCGTCAACAACGAAATCCAAGGGTTGCTAAAAAAAAGCAGAATCCAAAAGTCTAAGTCCCCCTGCAATAACCCAATATGGGTAGTAGATAAAAAGGGCAATGACGAAGCGGGCAACCGGAAAATGCGGCTGGTATTGGAATTTCGCAAATTGAACGAGAGGACAATAGCTGATGCCAAATATCTCTATGATACTAGGGAATTTAGACAAAGCCAAGTACTTCACAACGCTCTATTTGAAGTCTGGCTACCACCAGATCACACTGGCAGAGCGTGAAAAAACCTCCTCTTCCGTTAATACAGGAAAGTACGAGTTTCGCCGACTGCCATTCGGATTAAAGAATGCTGTCAGCTTCTTTCAAAGAACCATCGACGACATACTGCTGGAGCAGTCTATGTTGATGATGTCATCGTTTTTTTAGAGGACGAAAACGCCCACATACGGCACTTAGATTGGGTTCTTAGAAGGCTGCTCGACGCCAACATGAGGGTGTCAACGCAAAAATCGTGGTTTTTAAAAAAAAAAAACGTTAGCTTTTTGGGCTTTATTGTCTACAACAACGGTGACACTACCGACCCAGAAAAAATCAAGGCCCTTCGGGAATTCCCCGAACCCAAAAATATATTCGTTCCTTGACCTGGCCAGCTATTACCTATGCTTTATTAAAGATTTTGCGTCAATAGCTAGGCCCGTCTCCAACATTATGAAAGGGGAGCATGGAAGTGTCAATAGGCACAGATCCAAAAATATCCAGGTGCAATTTAGTGAGCAGCAACGACTTGCTTTCCAAAAGTTATTACTTATTACCAGCCATTTAATTTCGCAGTATCGAAGTCTAATCCGAATGCGAAAATCAAACGGTGGTAAGCTCGCATCGACGCATCGATTTTTAGGCTGAAAAGAATCGATAAGTGCTCCTATTTTTTATCCGTACAGATGCGGTTAAACAACGTTTTGAACCCCCTTATACTGGACCTTCTGAAGTCATAAATAACACACGGACAATGACACAAAGTCAACAACAAAGAGACGGCAGAATCCGTGGATCGTCTGAAGACAGCTTATTTAACTATGAATGAGGAATACATGGATTCAACAGATCCAGCGCTAAGTATGCGCACATATTCTAGACAAATGAATCCACTTGTAACGTCCTCACTAGAGCGGGAGTACTGTGGCCCGCCATATTATCCCTCTAGCGGAACATAATAGAATTTAAATATAACGTAAGGCAAGATGACAAAAGGATCGCTTCTCTAATCTCGCTCGCTCGGCTAAGAAAGCACAATTGTCACAACGTTTTACTATTTAGATAAAATAAAAGTTTTTCTTAAAAATTATTCTTATGAATTATTGAATGCCAAATGTTTTGTAGGGGGAATACTTAGTTTGAAGTTTGTTGGCAGAGTAACTGGTATCTAATAGTCAGAAAACTTGACTATAGCGTTCTCTCTTGTTTTTAATATTCCGACTGTTTCCATGGGAGCTTTATGATATAGTCTTCCGATTTTAATAAAATTGAAGCATAATTCAGAAATAATAAACAATTACTATATCTCGAATTACTAAAAACAAAATTTAAAAATAGCAAAGATATAATTTGTTCGCCTGTTTCGCCGATTATTCCTATGCTATTGTCGTCCGATCCGACTCGTTCCGACTATAATAACTGGTCCATTCTTCCTGATTTTTATACACTTCGTATACCAACTTGCAGAGGTGGTCTTTACCAAATTTCCAAACGATCGCCTGCAAGCTAATGAGACAAGAGCAAATAATGATTATTTGGGATTTGGTGAAATTAAATATCCCTTCTATCGATTATTTGAGATCAGTCAAAATAAAAATCTCCAAAAACAATTATCTTTTCATCTGTCGAATAAAAATCTGAAAAAAAATTAGGTTCTTTTCATCTGTCAAAATAAAAATCTGAAAGTGCAATCAGGTCCACACAAATACAAATCATAATTAATAATTATTTTCTCATAACGATTAATTCCGAGTTTTGATCAAAAAGTATTAATCGTGACGGTCTTTGCCATTTTGGATTATTTTTATAACAGATGTATAGATAATTTTACCCAAATAAAACTGTATTTTTCTTTTGCCAATGTGTGAGACAAACGTGATTATAGAGACCTCGCTGATTCGGTATTTGGTCGTTGAAGCACAAAAGTCTGAATAGGCTATTAGCTGCTAATAAAGGTATAATAATAAATACGACAAATTCGAAAAAACAGTATTTTTATTTGCAAATGGGGATTTTTAAACGGTTTTTTAGACACATATTTCTCTTGGCATTTTTAATAAGAAATGATCAAAAAGAAATTACGTTCGGGCCCTACCGCACATGCATGTCGAAACTTGTCAATGTTGTACTGTTTGTGTCGCACCTTCCGCTCCTCTACCTACAAAACACTCTCCTATGTTCATTTGATGGGGTGACCATATTTTTACGAACCAAAATCAAGCTTGAGCCATAACAACGAATTTTGTGTGACCAATTTTTTGGGAATAGGGAATGGAATACTACAGGTATCATCAGAACGGCTTTACACGTCATACTTCCCGTTTAACAATCGATTAATTGCAGCCTCTGTTCGCCGTACGCCTCAAATTGCAAAGTAGTGATT
The DNA here is from genome assembly GCF_018152505.1 of Drosophila elegans. NCBI lineage: Eukaryota > Metazoa > Arthropoda > Insecta > Diptera > Drosophilidae > Drosophila > Drosophila elegans. The sequence goes on along the minus strand of NW_024545782.1, from coordinate 117,800 downwards.
ACGACTGGCTGCCTAGATCTCCAGATTGGAAGCCAGCGGACTTCTATTTGTGGGGATATCTGCAATCTCGTGTATTTTTCTAACCTATTTGCTACTTACATGTTTTTCACATTCTGTATGGCCTCATGCTTTTTTATATTGGTATCTGTTAGCTTCGAAACTAAATTCTTTCGAAGACTCTTATAAAACTTTTTGCAGCTTTCAGACGTTGGGATATTTAATTTAGAAATGGTCAAAATAATACTTTGCTCCAACCGAAGTCGTTCTCTGTTGTAAACTTCAAATTCTCGTATATGCTCCAATTTGCTATGCAGGCTTGTATAATTTTCCATTAACGGAATCCTCAAGTTCTCGTAACTTTCCTTGAATTCCGAGTTGCCTTTTGCAAATCCTGTAACTTTACGGACAAGATCCTTTATCTTGTTATCCACCTTTATTGCTTGGCGAATTAGTTCTGCATGACTTTTTAGGCCGCATTCTACCAAACCTTCAATAAAATTAAATATATGTTTTCCTGTTCTTCACTGTTTTTAGCAAACTTTACCAGCTTTTAAAATAATGCTGAACAAAATAGTCGCAAGCTTCATCCTGCTGCTTTAAATAAAATTTTCAAATATGGATAACCAAGTTTCAGTGAAACACGTAAGGTAATTCTTAATTCATTCGTTTCAGTGAAGTACTTAAAATCAAACGATTTGTGTTGGTTCAATGGACTAAAAAAAAACACAGTTTTCTATTAAAATCGTCTCTATCATCTTGTGTTACCATCCGTGACCAACGAGCCACTTATCCGATAATGTTTCTAGCATGGTATGGACGTGCATTATTCATCATTCTTATAAAAGTGGTCCAATCCACTTGATTTAATAAATTCCTGTACTCGTAGTATTCAAGTTAAAGATAGAGAGTTTTATTAGAGATTTAGAGTGCAGTCATTCCGAAAATTGTTGAACGTGATCAGCGTGCACAACACGAATATATAGCGGATGGGTTCGAAATGATATAAAAACATTCTTAAACAAGAAATAAAGCAAAGTTAGGCAAGCAGAAGTTTAAATACCCTTGAAGTAACAATATAAATTATATAAGTGACGTATTACCAAATACTCCAGACATCAAGCCTAACACCCAGCCTGTATATCCCGAGATACCCATTACTTCATTTGTCAAACATAACACCCAACCTGTATATCCTGAGATACCCATTAATTCATTTGTCAAACATAACATTTCAGAGCCTACTATAGGAGTTATTCAAATTAATCAGACATAAACATTTCCCGTTAGACATAAACATTTCCCACGCCTGTTATTATGTTTTAAAATATGCTCAGACCATAAACCACTTGTTTGGTTACATAATATAAAAGAACCTAATATGAAGCTACAACGTTGGAAAATTAAACTTAGAGAGTTTGATTATGAAATAAAATACATTAAAGGAAAAGAGAACCACGTAGCAGATGCTTTATCAAGAATTACAAAAAAGGAAACTAAAGATAAAAAATTTGAAGAAGTTTTTCAAAATGATGATGAATTAGAAACTACTGCAGCAACAGTGCATAGTGCACAAGAAGATAATGGCAATTGCATACAGATCACTGAACGACCTATTAACGTTTTTAATCACCAACTAATATTTGAAAAAGGAAATAAAGACACTAACGAACTTACTCACTACTTTAACAAAACTATTAATAAAATAATTTACAGTGACATGACTGACCGTTTAGCAAAAAATATAATTATAAAATTCATATGTGGACACAATTTTGTTATGTTTATTAATAATGACGAAGACTTTGCTATCTTTCAACGAGCCTATATGGACTTAATTAAACCAAACACTGGTACAAAATTAATGAAAACTTCAGTAATACTTCCCAACTTGTCTACATATGCAGACTTCCACGAAAAAATATTAGAAATACACGAAAAGACGATACACCAAGGCATTATGACGATTTTAAAACTAAATACTATTTCCCAGACGCACAAAAACTTATTCAAAACATAATAAATAAATGCGAGGCCTGTAATTTATGCAAAGCAGAGCACAGAAAAGTTGCACTCCCTTTTGAAAAGACTCCTGAAACTCAAAATATTCGTGACAAATATGTTATTGACTATTATTTTATTGACCAACGTAAATTTTTGACATGTATTGACATTCATTCAAAATTCATTTCTATCATAGAAACAAAAACCACAGACTGGATTGAAAGTAAAAAAGCATTACTCAAATTTTTTAATATGATAGGTAAACCGAAAACTATTAAAATGGATCAAGATCCCAGCCTAGTATCGAAATCTTTACAAAACTGGCTACAGAAAGAAAATATCAATATTGAAATCACTAGTAGTAAAAACGGTATAGCTGACATAGAAAGGGTTCATAAAACAATTAACGAAAAACTTAGAATCATAAATACACTCTCAGATGCTGAAGACAAATTAATGAATATAGAAAAAGCAACTTATGTCTATAATCACGAAATAACCCATGATGCCACTGGTAAAACCCCTGCTCAAATCTTTCTTTATGGTATGGAACCGAGTAAAAATATGTCTATAATCACGAAATAACCCATGATGCCACTGGTAAAACCCCTGCTCAAATCTTTCTTTATGGTATGGAACCGAGTAAAAATATGCAAAAACAAAAAGAACATAAAATAGATAAAATTAATAAAAATCGTGAGGAACATGAAGTAGATCTTAGATATACCAAAGATGAAAAAGACATGAAACGTAAAGCGAAATTAGTAAACCCATTCAAAAAGACAGGAGCATTAGAACAGAAAGACGAAAAGCATTGGCAAGAAACTAATAGGGGTCATAAAGTAATAAAGCACATAAGTAAATTTAAAAAAGCTAAAGCGCAAAATCTCTCTAATCATACCATGGAATCTGACAGTACTGACTCTGATCTTGAAAATGATCTTGATAATGACGTGGACGAATGTAACATTGACAACAGCTCAACAAATTAGTATTACACCTATCACTTCAAATAACGGTTATTTACTTCTGAACACAGGGATTGTAAAAATACCTTTCAGTTACGAACATCATATGATACAGATTAATCAAACAAAAATATTAGAAACATACCAGGACTTTATGAAATACGAAAACAAGTTTAATTACGTACCAGATATTGCCTTAGCACTAAAACAACTAAAACATGAAATCAAGGGAATTATTTCTACACAAAGACAAAAACGAGGATTATTTAATATTGTAGGAACTGCTTATAAATACTTATTTGGAACATTAACAGAAGACGATAAAAAAGAGCTAGAAGATAAATTAGAAAATTTACAAGATCAAGTAATTGAAAATAAAGATTTTAATGTAAGTAATAAATAAACAATCCGAAGACATAAAAAGACTTGTGAAAGATGAAGAAGAAATGGATGCATTACACATTTTTAGATATTCATTAAACATTTTCCTTGAGCATATTGAAGATTTACAAATGGGATTACAATTAACAAAAATATGAATATTCAATCCTAAAATATTTAAACATGAAGAGTTGGATGATATAGACGAAGAAAAACTTTTAGCAATCAAAACATCAGCTTGGATAAGTAGCCAGACTAAAGACACTTTTATTTTAGTTTATATACCAACTTCATTTAAGGAAACCCAAAAATATAGAATTATAAAATACCCAGATAATATAGGCCGACAAATTGACATAAATGATAATTTTGAATATTTTGTAACTGATAAAAACATTGTTTTTTATTTAGAAAACACACCAAGTTTTGACCAAAAATTTATAATCACTGATCAATGTATTTCTCAAATTCTTACTAATCAACTAGCGAATTGTCAACACACGTTTATATCAGAAAATGAATCTATAAAATATATTGAACCGAACATCATTATAACTTATAATTTAAGCAAAACACAAATTAAACAAGATTGTGAAATATTCAACAAAACAATACAGGGAAACAACATAATACAATTAAGTCAATGCACTTTAGAAATAAGAAACATAAAATTTACTACTTCAAAGATTATAAACGAATATAAAATTATATTATCTAGCACGAATGCAGCATTATATGAACCAATTCCATTGTTAAAAATTAAGAAATCAATTAGTTATCAAGAAAAGCAAGAAACAGTTTACAAGTTGATTGTATTCACAATTTTAATAATTATAGTATATAGTATAACTATCACTACTTACATCATATTTACCTACAGGCGCCTAGCCAACAAAAAAGAAATTTTTGTTAGATTCAACAAGGATGTTGAATGTTCTAAAGGAGGGGCGAGTGACCCAGCCTGTATATCCCGAGATACCCATTACTTCATTTGTCAAACATAACACCCAACCTGTATATCCTGAGATACCCATTAATTCATTTGTCAAACATAACATTTCAGAGCCTACTATAGGAGTTATTCAAATTAATCAGACATAAACATTTCCCGTTAGACATAAACATTTCCCACGCCTGTTATCAACAGTCCCCTTATTATAAACATTTCACACGCCTTTACCGACGACAGCAGACATAAACAAGAGGTAAACTTTTAAACAAAGGGTTCAGCATGAGAACCCATTCATCAGCATAAGCTTTGACCAATCCAAATGTAATAAACAAAAGATGCAGCCTGACAACCCACCCATCAGGCCACCAAATCGACCAATCGAAATCTTCTGATCGAAGTCCATTTTCGCTGCTAGCGTCGCTGTCACCGATAAAAGCCATAGTTATAAGAATAATGCAATTGTAAAGACAGTTCAATTTTGGGAATCTAACTATTAAGACATTACCAATAAAACTCCACTGTATATTAAAATAAAAAATCGCTTTTTTTTTAATATGTCGCACAGTGAAAAATCTAATTTATATATTATAAAACGACTTTATTTCGATTTGTATGCGTTTATGTTTAAAAAACATTAAAGCTTTGTCGATTTTCAAATACATTTTTCGATCGTTCCTTTTGCAGCTACAGTGCTGAAATAAAGTGGTGGCACAGTTGCAAATGTCAACTCTAAATTGTAATTGGGCGACGGCAATGACCGATCGTCCGACAGCTCGCTCCGGCCAAATTGCTGACACAGCGTCTGGCCGGAAGCCCGTGCATAGCCGGCAAGCACTACCCATTGGAGTGGCCGCTATGAGTTTAATTTATGTTAGCTTTAAGTTCAGTTCTGATTTGACATTCAAAGAATAAAGAGCCACTGTTCACATAAACTTAACTCCGATAATCTGTTGTTAAAACCTTGTTATTGAGCTGTCTGAGTCCCTAGGCCAAAGGCAGTCACCCTTCCAACATAAAATTCCTAATTCATCTTCGAAAACTCTTCGGCCAGCCGGCCAGCAGCCAGCAGTAGACCTGTCGAGTTAAATTCAACTGCACCACCCAAGAACACAAGAAAAGCCGCCGTTTGCCGACGGCAATTCGCTTATTATCATTATTCTATTAATTGGCGCCCAGACGTTAAAATAAAATCGGGGAACCATTTAAGTGAGCACCTCAATCCTTATACTCCCCGGCATCTACATGTGTTTACCTTCGAATAAATAAACCAAATAAATCCCTGCCAGAGTATTTTCTGCAGCTCCGCTTCCATAATTAAGTGTTGTTTCTTTTTAAATTGTTGAATTTTATGTGCCATTATTATATTTGTTTCTGTGTGTTGTTTGCATTTTTAATTGCTAAAAATAAAAATATATATCAACCAGTTCTGAATATCTCATACATTTCGATTATAAATAAAATACAAATATTAAATATCTCGGCTTAACCACAAGGGAGCCACTGGGAAACTAATTAATTGTGAATTTATTTATATAATTATATTGGCGACGGAACCGTCTCATCAAATTATACGCATTTAATTCAGCATTATTATGTCGTTGTATTTTTTGCTTTTTCCTAAAATTCTTTGTAGTAGCCTCGCAACAATCTTTGCGCTTTTTTTATTGGTTCCCCACTCCACGCCGGAACTCGAACCCGCCTCCGCGACATTTACATTCCAATTCTGTTTAGCTTCTAGCTCCCCATTTTTAACTTATAGGAATAATATACAAGATAACGCCTGAGAGTCGGACAGTGAGAGGCTTCTTATTGTTTCCACACCTACACGAGCAGCCACTAGTGCCAAACAAATATAAATATGGCCATAGGCGCAGAACAGCTCAATCCTGTCATTCAGGCTCTTATTAACAATGCCTTAAAGGAAAAAGCTGCCGAAGACCTGCGCAGAAAATCTGGCCGGCCAGTTGGCGGCGGCACAGATGGCTCCCACCACTGCCGAAGCCCCTCAGATACGGATATACGAGCCCGTCCATATTGTAGGCAACGTGGAGTGCAACGAGCCGCTGGACGCGGTCAAGTGTCTGCCCAAGTTCACGGGGCACAAGAAACATATATTTCCTGGCGGCATACCGCATATTAAGGGGTCATGTTAATAGCTCGCGCCATTATTAGGCGGTTGTTATCATAAGGAATAAAATTAGGGGACTTGCAAAATACCGTGCTGTCCTTCAACTGTGTGGAGTTTCCGATTTCGATTATAAATCGGTTGGATTTCACATACAGTGACAAGCGACCAATGCATGTTATTGAGCAGGAGATGGGCACCCGTATGCAGGGAAATCTCCCTTCTGCAGTATTACAATGAGGTTGAGAAAAAACTCACCCTACTCACAAATAAGGCTACTATTTCGTACGACGCTTCGGCGGCAAAGGTCTTATGCGACAAATTCCGGAATGATGCCCTCCGAGTATTAATCTCGGGAACAAGACGCTATCTCACAGACGCCTTCCTCTCGGCAAAGCCGAAGGACATGCCATCAGTCCTTGTTTTGGCACAAGCGGTGGAATCGAGCCACGATAGCTAGTCATTCGCAGCTTCATTTGCGAATAGTCAGGAAGATAGGTTTAGGAAACAGTATCCGAAGGCGAAAGAATGCCAAGAGGCTTCCGCGTATAGTAATTCCCACACAGGTTCTGGCAAAAATGCATACTACACAAAGCAGCAAAAAGTTCAAGTACACTCTGCGCCAAGCAGTGAGAGGCTTCGTGAAAATACTCCCGAGCCCATGGATATCGACCCATCGGTGTCCAAGATGCTTAAGCCGGCATACCAAAACAGGACCGGCGGTCGCGCAGACCGCAGGCGAAACCGAGGGGAAGTACACCGTCGCAGCCTCGAGCGGTGCTCAGGAAATTAATGACGATGCCATTCATGAATATGATTCGGACGTTATTAATTTTTAAGGGGAAAATCCATGCTACCCGTCATCAGACGAAGTTTTTTAAAAAAAATTTCATCCGTCCATACGAGTAGAATCGCCATTTACGATACATTCCATCCATGGCGTCATTACCATCACTAAGAAATGCTTTATTTCCCTCTTCAACTTGAAGGTTCTATATTTTACCAGATTTGTCCTCCTTTGATGCCATCATCGGTCTTGACCTGTTAAAAAAAAGCAGGGGCATCACTTTGTCTAGCTTCCGGTCACCTAAAATGGGGCTCCGAAGTAGAAAAGCTAGAACTTCCATCGATGTCAATTTTACCAACATTGATTGCTCGAACCGCCTCTAACTAGGGATGCCTTTATAAAAATGGAAAGGAAAAAAGCATTCGCAAACCCTAATGCAGCTCTACCTTATAACACGTCGGTGGTAGCTACTATCAGAACTGTTAGTGAGGAGCCCATTTATGCCAAGCTTTACCCATACCCGATGGGAGCAGCAGATTTCGTCAACAACGAAATCCAAGGGTTGCTAAAAAAGCAGAATCCAAAAGTCTAAGTCCCCCTGCAATAACCCAATATGGGTAGGAGATAAAAATGGCACTGATGAAGCGGGCACCCGGAAAATGCGGCTGGTATTGGAATTTCGAAAATTAAACGAGAGGACAATAGCTGATCCCATGCCAAATATCTCTATGATACTAGGGAATTTAGACAAAGCCAAGTACTTCACAGCGCACTATTTTAAGTCTGGCTTCCACCAGATCACACTGGCAGTGCGTGAAAAAACCTCCTCTTCCGTTAATACAGGAAAGTACGAGTTTCGCCGACTGCCATTCGGATTAAAGAATGCTGTCAGCTTCTTCCAAAGAGCCATCGACAACATACTGCTGGAGCAGATTGGCAAATTTTGCCATGTCTATGTTGATGATGTCATCGTTTTTAGAGGACGAAAACGCCCACATACGGCACTTAGATTGGGTTCTTAAGAGGCTGCTCGACGCCGACCTGAGGGTGTCAACGTAAAAATCGTGGTTTTAAAAAAAAAAGCGTTTGCTTTTTGGGCTTTACTGTCACCAACAACGGTGACACTACTGACCCAGAAAAAATCAAGGCCCTTCGGGAATTCCCCGAATGACCTGGCCAGCTATTAGCGATGCTTTATTAGCTTTATTAGATAGCTAGGCCCGTCTCCGACATTATGAAAGGGGAGCATGGAAGTGTCAATAGGCACAGATCCAAAAATTTAGTGAACAGCAACGACTTGCTTTCCAAAAGTTGCGTAACATTCTGGCTTCAGAAAATGTCATCCTGAGATACCCCGATCACAAAAAGGCATTCGATCTAAGGACGGATGCCTCGGCATTTCACATTGGCGCGGTACTATCCCAAGAGGAATGAACCCTTAAGAACCGAGAAGTTAATTGCGCTACTAGTATGGGCACTGGCCAAGTTACGCCATTACTTATAAGCAGTAAAAGCTATAAATATCTATACTTATCACCAGCCATTGACCTTCGCAGTATCGAAGTCCAATCCGAATGCGAAAATCAAACGGTGGTAAACTCGCATCGACGTGTCCGGCGCTAAAATGTTTTATAAGCCCGGCAAAGAGAATCGCGTCGCGGATGCCCTCTCCAGACAGCAACCTAATGTTGTGTAGCAGGCGAAAGCTTTTTCGTGTGCAGCCACTATTCACACGGATAAGTCATTGAATTGTTTTCAGAACCAGATAACTGTGGAAGAAACACGCTTTCCGTCTTTATTGCTCATTGGAAACAAGAGACGGCACAATATTGACTTCACATGCAAGGAGTTGCTGCTCGGGGAGCTCGCGGACACCATTGACCCCAAAGACGTAAACGCCATTCATTGCGGTTACTACACGCTAGCGATGATACAGGATGGTCCGGCAGTTTCCACCAGATTCTGGCCCTGCAAAAACTGCGTTACCGATATTTTTGCAGTCGCTGAGAAACGAAACCACTGACCATAATAGGGCTCACATATCTGCACAGGAGAATGTAAATCAGGAACATTCGGAATACTACTTCCCGAAAATGACCAAGTTAGCGAATGAAATCGTCACTAACTGTAAGACCTGCGCTAAAGCAAATTATGACAGGCATCCTAAAAAACACGAACTCGGCGAAACGCCAGTCCCGTCTCATGTGGGAGAAATGCTGGACATAGACATTTTCTGCACAGATAGAAAATACTTCCTCACATGCAGTAACAAAATTTCAAAATTTGCAATGGTCCAACCCATTCCTTCTAGAACCATATGGGATTCCCTAAAGCCAGGGTCATCTACTGCGACAATAAACCCTCATTGAAATCGCACACCATTCTGACCATGCTGGAAAATCACTTCGGAGTTAGCATATCGACTTTCAGCACGGCTGAAAGTTAGTCCAGTTCACGAGCGGCTTGTTCAGTGAGAATTCGGACGGAATTGTAGACGACTGGCGCGAAGTCTACCGGCTGGTGATCGGCTCCATCTCCCCTTGTAGAGGCTGAAAAAAATAGAGAAAAAAATTAGATTCGAGGGACTTGTTTTTTGTATGGACTTAATTATTTGTGTGAATTTGTTAGTCTTAGTCTTAGGTATTTATTGGTTATTAATTTATTTTCCGGCAATATTTCTTTTTTAGAATGTAAATCAGGAACATTCGGAATACTACTTCCCGAAAATGACCAAGTTAGCGAATGAAATCGTCACTAACTGTAAGACCTGCGCTAAAGCAAATTATGACAGGCATCTTAAAAAACACGAACTCGGCGAAACGCCAGTCCCGTCTCATGTGGGAGAAATGCTGGACATAGACATTTTCTGCACAGATAGAAAATACTTCCTCACATGCAGTAACAAAATTTCAAAATTTGCAATGGTCCAACCCATTCCTTCTAGAACCATATGGGATTCCCTAAAGCCACGGTCATCTACTGCGACAATGAACCCTCATTGAAATCGCACACCATTCTGACCATGCTGGAAAATCACTTCGGAGTTAGCATATCGAATGCACCGCCCCTCCACAGCGTCTCAAACGGACAAGTGGAGCGTTTCCACAGAACTCTGGTGGAGCTTGCCAGATGCCTCCAAATCGACAAAGGCATCAGCGACACCGTAGAGTTGATCTTACTGGCCACGGCCAAATACAACAAGTCTATCCATTTGGTCATCGATAAGAGGTCAGCCGACGTGGTAGTCAAACAATCAATTGACCCACAATGCGAGAAATAAGAAAAGGATAGAATAAGGGATGCCCAAAATAAGCTGAAAAGCAGGGAGAATGCCTCCCGTCAAAACATCGTGTTCAATGTCGGCGACAAAGTCCTAGTTAAATCCAACAACTTTCACCGTTATGCGAGTAGAAAACTGTTGAAGCGGACATGGGGACTACAGTCCTCATTAAGGTGAGGGTGTTTCACAAGGACAACCTTAGGTAAGCGAAGCAGAACCTAATGCCTCGTCTGATAATTTTTCACTATTTGTTCTATTTTTTTCCCTAGCCACTTGGCATAAGTTTTTGTCATTATCATGTTTTATTTTTAGTATTCTTACTCATTACTTATTTATGCGCATTTTGTTTAATTATGCTTGTCTTATATCTTGGTGGTGGGCTACCCAAATTTAAAAAAAAAAAACACTACAAAAATCAAAAATTACAGGTTAACATCCGTTCCTCTGTTATTCCTTTTGACCCTAACATATGGGAAGAATTCGCATTTGTGAGACACTCAGCGATTAACATGTTTCCACAGTTCAGCATCCACCATAGGGTAGCTAGGAGTTTAGACTTCTTGGGAGCGGCGTTAAAACAGACAGATTGATATTAACAACAAAGTACAAGAACAAATCAATAGTATATCCGAGAATGGCAATCAAATTCTGAGGTCGACTAAAGAATCCCAAATTGACTCGGGACACCTATACGAGATTTTATTGTCTCGGAATAGGATGAGTGCAATAGAGCTGCAAAATTTATTGGTAGCAAAAGCTTATTCTAAAATCAATATCGTTAGCCCTAGCATATTAGATCATGAAGATCTAGAAAGTGTGTAGATGGTAATCGTCAAGTTATTGACGTGAGACGTCCGATGAGTCGGAATCGATTGTTCGGACTGCAGGGCATAGGGGGTACTCCGCCCTGGGACTCCGTGGCCGGCAGGCACTGCCCTCCGGGAAAGATGCAGTTCCGTAACAATATGGCGCCTAATCTCTAAATAAAACAACAAAAAAATGTGATAGCCAAAACGACGGCGTCCCGCACGCAATTGCACCGTGGATGCCGGACTGGTGTAGAGGAGTCATTTAAATTTTGAAGGGAGAACGGGAGGCGCGTGCACTAGAGGGAGGACAATTGCTCCCAAGGCACAGTTCACAGTGTTTAGCTGCGATTTGGTAGTGACTTCATTTTCGACGAAAATATAAGGATTCGCAACCTAGGACCTCCGTACAATATGCACGAAAGGTTGAACCACAAAATATGATGATGATGTGACAAAAATGTGATTTAGTTATTTGGGACATATTTTTTTTTGTTAACGTAATTTGAATGAATGTTTGGTTTTGGGTTACAGTGTAGTTGTTTGTTTTTGTGCAGTTCCTTGGGATTTCCTAGTATTCGTGTCTTCATATCATGTCGGTTATAAACTTAAATGCGTGGACGTGACCCGTGACGTCGTCACGCTCTGCTCGACCACCGCGACTTGAATGAAAAACACAAATTCAAAAGGAAATCCTATGCGATCATGCAAACAGCCGAGGTCCTTAACTATCGACTTTCAGCACGGCTGAAAGTTAGTCCAGTTCACGAGCGGCTTGTTCAGTGAGAATTCGGACGGAATTGTAGACGACTGGCGCGAAGTCTACCGGCTGGTGATCGGCTCCATCTCCCCTTGTAGAGGCTGAAAAAAATAGAGAAAAAAATTAGATTCGAGGGACTTGTTTTTTGTATGGACTTAATTATTTGTGTGAATTTGTTTAGCCTTAGGTATTTATTGGTTATTAATTTATTTTCCGGCAATATTTCTTTTTTATTTATTGCTTTTTATTGATTTATTATTATTATTTATTGATTTATTGACCTTGTTAGATAAGTTATTTATTTTCGTTTTCATATTTTTAATATTTATGTACATATCTTATATTTATTTATTATTTACAGGTATTTTGCATAATTTATTTATTTAAATATATATATATATATAATTTTGGGGTTTTAGTTTACTATTTAGTTTTCGGTGAAAAACTATAACAATTACCAACAAACACACAAAAGGAAATTATTCGTGTCGGTTCGGCTAAAAAATTAAATACCGAAATAAATTTTGTCGCTGGAAATTTTTTGCCGTTCCCTGTGTTGCACAAGACGTTTTTTCCGCCGCTGCAACTTTAATTGTTTAATTTGCTGGAACATGGATGTAAAAAAGAAAGTTGCAATTATTGAGTCGGCCAACCAGGTATAGAGTGCTAAAAGTTTAAAGTTAATCTGTGGCGTTTTGTTAATTGTGTTTTGGCCCATCTTTCAACTTTTTGCATTTGTGTAAAAATCGGTAGATAGTGAGCAATCTAACCAAGAAATAAAAATTTTATGTACTAACAACCAAAATTTTGTAATAAACATAATATTTCGAATTATATGTAAATGGCTTTGGCCCATAAATAAGCAAATAAAATACTCGTCGTCGACCCAATTAGTGCAAACTAAATTCCCCCAATTTTCGTCGTAGTGAGCACCAATTTCGGGTATAAATAAAACAGCTGGGAAAAAGTGCAAATTGTGAAAAGTGTAAATCTCAAAAATTAGCGGCAAAAACTTTTGCCGCAGTTTGTCTGAACATTTTCCCGCGCTTTTACAATTTTCCCGCGCTTTTCATTATTTTTGCTCGCCTTTCGTTGCCCTTAGTTATCGGTCAGTATATCATTCTCCGTTAGCATTTGCCTAGCCGCTAGCCGCGTACACACACACACGCACACCGAGTTATCTTTGTCGGTTTCGTTCTCGATCGCTGCAGCAGTGCAATTTTTGGTCTGCTTAAACGTTTGTTCGTTTTTTCGGTATGCTTGACCTTGAGCGTTAGCTCCCCTATACTGCGTGCGTGCGGCATATTACTGTCGCAGGGTTTATATAAAAAATATAAAATCCCTGTTTAAATATTTTTTGCTGTACTTCGCTCGGCACTTAGCTCCCCTACACTGCGTGCAATCGGTATATTACTCGTTGATTTTGTATTAGATTATTTAACAATTAAATAATTTTAATAAAAATATATATTAAACACCTCTTCGAAATCAACAAAATAAATACAAAAAACCGCAATGGCAAACAGGAAGAAAATGCATGAAAAATATTAACCGAACGTATCGCCATTTAAAAGAAGCTTAATTATCTGTGAATCCGGTTGAGCTTGAGTGTCGATTAGAGATTCTAAATACGCTCATTGAAAATGCTTCACATTTGCAAAACAAAACAGAAGTGAAAGATACAAAAGATGTATACAGCGAAGAGTTGGAAGAGAGGGCCGTAATGACGGAGTCATTGCTGATTTCGATTTTAAATAAGTCCAAACAAAATAATATCGAGAAATCCGCTCCGCCAGCGAATCGCCCGCCTCCATGCCGGCTTCCGAGCGTTGCTTTCCCAACTTTTAGCGGAAAACACTCCGAATTTAAAAATTTTATAAGCCTTTTCAAAACTTTCGTTGACAAAGACGACACCTTACACGATATTGAAACATTCAATCATTTAATTTCGTGTTTAGCTGGAGACGCTTTAGGAACAGTTAGGTCCTTTCAAGTTACTGCGGAAAATTATTCCAAAGCCCTTGCTAGCCTGAAGCGGGTGTACGATAATGACAACATATCGACACTGTTTAATTTACAAAAAAAATTTCCAGCCTTCAGCTACAACCTTGAGAACCCTCATCGCCACGGTCACAGCCTTGTATGACTGATTGCTGTCTATTGGAGGTGATAGACTCATTACTAATGCTATTTTAATAAATTTGGTAATGAGCAAGGTCAATGCAGGAACTAAAAGAAAATGGAAAGAACAGTTAGATTATACTTCGCTTCCACTTTGGAGCGAATGTAAGGCGGCCCTCAACAGGCGATACCAACACATGGTAGTGGAAGAGGCTTCCAAGCCCAAAACTGTTCAGCAGACCCAATCTAACCCCAAGAAGAATGGAAGTAGGAGTTTTTCGTTTTTCGCTGTCAGAAACGACTCTGTTCAATGCGTGTATTGCAATTTAGCTGAATATCAGATTGGAAACTGCGCTTCCTTCGCAGACCTAACAGTTCGGCAAAGATTCGATTTCGATAAAAGAACAGCCTTATGCATTAATTGCTTAAGAAAGGGTCACACGGTCAAAAATGCAAATCGAACAGATGTAGAGTGTGCAATTCCTCACATCACACTTTGCTACACATATATTCCCCAAACACAAATCTCGCGTTGCCACCCCCTTCTCAGCCCACGCTCGTGAAAATCCTTTCGAGTCCCTGAAAACTTTTAAGTTAAACACCGTTACATATGGAACTTCGCCAGCACCCTTTTTGGCGATTCGAGAGATGGCGCAAGCCACTCATCCAAAAGCCGCAAAGGTTATGAGTGAGAATGATTTTTATTTTGACGATTTGTTGACTGGCGCCGGATGCGTTGAGGACCTGCAAAGTCTTCGAGCCGAAGTTTCAGGTCTTGCAAGAGGCAGGTTTTGAATTGGCAAAGTGGTTTTCAAACTGCCCAGAGTTATTCGCATCTGATAGCGCTGTAATACCACTTATGGCAGACTCAAACGTAACTAAGACCTTTGGCGTGGTTTGGTTACCGGCAAAGATTACTTTCAATTTCGGTTGGATGACTCTTTCTTGGATCTTCGCGCGACAAAGCGAAATATTTTGTCGGTGACTGCTCGACTTTTCGACCCACTTGGCCTCTTGTGTCCTTTGGTCACAAAGGTATAGATGTTGTTGCAGGAACTGTCGCTTCGACATCGTGGGAGACGTTTAAAGCGACGCTTCTGCAACTGCCGAAAATTAAGGTATCGCGATTCGTCAACAAAGATCCACAAATCGACGCTTCCATGCGAGCGTATGCGTGCATCTACGTTCGTACTCAAACTGCTGAAGGTTTGAAAGTGTCTTTATTGACCGCCAAATCGAAAGTAGCTCCTCTCAAGACGAAAACTTTGCCTCGCCTTGAGCTATGTGCAGCTCACCTTTTAGCAGATCTCTATAATCGTGTCAGGTCATTGCTAAATTGTCCCATTGAGACTGTTTTCCTGTGGACAGACTCCGACATCACTTTACACTGGATCAAAACCCATCTCTCGTCGTTGTCTGTTTTTGTTTCGAACCGGGTTGTAGAATTTCAGGAGTGGTCGGAGAAAGCAATTTGGAGACACGTTCCAACGAAAGTCAACCCAGCGGACATAGTGTCCCGAGGATGTGACGTAGAGGATCTTACAACTCCCATTTGGTTCGGTGGGGGTTCGTTCTTGCTAGACTCAGAAAATAATTGGCCTGTAACTCGACATTTCGAACTGCCGGCTGATGTAGAGTCGATGGAGCTACGCAAATCGGCACTAGATCTCGTAGTCAGCCCAGAGCCAAATTATTTGCTTCAGAAAATAGAGTCCTTTTCGTCGCACCTGAAGCTTCTGAGAGTGTTCGTTTGGGTTTTCCGTTTTATTCAAAGATGCAGAAAGGTGTCAAAGCCCTTTGAAAAAAGTATTTCGCCAAAGAGAACTGGATTTCGCTTTTGAGAAAATTGTCATGTTATCCAATTTCACGAATTCAGGGACGACATAAGTAAAATTCGGAAAAATAAACCGGTAGCAACGAATATTTTTAGTTCTTCGAATATAGTAATGGTTAAATATTTCAGAATTACGTTTAAAATTACATCAAAATCGGACGACTATATCATATAGCTCCCATAGGAACAATCGGAAAGAAAAAAATAAAAAAAAAATATGTTTGCTTTTTTTTATTTTTTTTTTTAGTTCTTCGACATATAGTAACGGTTAAATATTTTAGAATTACGGTTTAGATTTCATCAAAATCGGACGACTATATCAATAGCTCCCATAGAAAAAATAAAAATATATAAAATAACTATCTAATAATTGAGCTGCAAATCATCATAGCTTAAATTTAAATAAAATATATATGAACTTTAATGTTTCAAAAATATTTAATTCTTGCATTAGCTGCAAGGGTATATGAACTTCGGCTTGCCGATGTTTGCTTTCTTTCTTGTCTTATTTATGGCCCATGGAACACTTAATATCATTTACACAGCAAATCTACCGTCAACCAGTCTGACAACAACATAAACATTGGATGATGATACTGCCAATATAAGTCAATCTAAATGCCCTGCAACAGCATTGCAAAACTCATCAGCTTATCACATGCTTTTGCAAAAATGGCTTGCCAATTTGCGGATACATGTAAACGGATAAACATAAACAGACAAACTTCTCCTTCACTATCATTAAATAACACCAACCTTCCACAAGGAACTGAAGTAACATACCTTGGAGTTCACCTGAATAGAGGCTTACTTGGCGTAAGCATATTGAAACTAAAAGAAATTTACTGAAATTAAAACTAAAGTATAAAGTACTTTTGTACAATGCAGTCCTTAAGCCAATTTGGACTAGTAATTTAGAAATAATCTAAAGAGCTCAATCAAAGATATTGAGAACTATAACTGAGGCACCGTGGTACATACGGAATGATAATATTCACTGTGACGCATCGTTCCACGAAGCACACAAGTTTCATTTAGTTCTTTAGTTACGTTAATACGTTATAAGATATTATGATTAGGTTATTAATAAAAGAGAAACATCCAATGAGTATTTTTGTTGGTATACTAGTTCTAAAGGCGCCTGTGAAACCAATGTACGTTAATAAGATTTAAGTTTAAGCTTAAGAGTTGCCATTTACTTCGCGCCTTGACCAACTCACCAGATCGCAAGACCTTGCCAGATCGCGACGCTGTCAAACCGCCACGTTGACAGACAACTATCGATAGTCGTAGTGCGTACTCGATACTGGACGGCGGCAATCTTAAAAGTATCGATGACGGGGAACGATCGCTATCGTTCGCTCTCTTGGTTCCCGGACAGCGTCAGGGAAAAAAGTAAAAATCACGTGGCTCGGACACAAACGCGGGATACAGCCTGCTTGGCTTTAACATTTAAGAACTCGGTGCAGGAGCAGGGAAACAAGTCAGGTTATTTATTTATTTATTTATTTATTCGCCAAAACAATGTTTACTGGCCACATCTGTATATATTTTATATCAGTCTGCAGTCAGCTCTCATTGCGATCGGACGTGCTTTCTTCTTCGCTATGTCAATCTGTTCTGAATGCAATTCCGAAGTAACCGCCGCGCAGCTTGGCCGTTTCGATGCGATTCGGTGTTCTTCTCTTTGCCGCCGCGCTTTTCACATTGCTTGGGTCGAATTGCAGCCGGATGCAATTTAATTGCTAACGAACCTGCCAAACCTACTCTGGCAGTGTGATAGTTGTGTTGTCCATAACAGCTGTCTGCTATGACTTCAGCTTGCAGGGCATTTCTCAGAGAGGCGTTTTCCTCTCGTTCCGATGTTCTCCAACTGGACCAACATGAACAGCTGCATTTTTTTCCGCCCGCTTTGTGCGGTGTTTACCATTCTTCTCTATGCTCAGATCGCGCTCTTCAAACGTACCAACAACAACATTTGGATATACAATTGTTGTCCGTCTTGTGCACTTTGCGACAATTATCTGGTTCGGCTTTGACAATAATGCTGAACGCGCTCTTCGTTGCGCTTTGCTCCGATCCGATGCAACAACAGTTTCGTCGGGAGTTCTTATTGCTGTCCACTTTACATGAGCTCAAGCGCTGGATATGATGCTGTTCTAAGTGCGCTCTTTGGAGTTGTCCTCTCTTCAGTCCTCTCCGCTCTTCCGACCTGGAACTTTTCTTCGCATGCTGGATCTGATGACATCGAACCCTTAAGGCGCATTCTCGTATCATTCTCATTGTTGCCGGGCGTTGACGATGCTCTTCGGATATCTGACGTTTGGGAGCTCTTGGGGCCATCTTTTCAATTACTCGAACTGTTTCGGTGCCACATATGCGAGCACCTATAGCTGGCCGGAAGGATTCTCTTAAGACATACTTCCAAAATATATCAGGCATGCGCACCAAGGCTGAGTTAGTTTATTTGATGACTTCTACCTGCGACTTTGATGTGGTAATTTTAGTTGAGACCTGGCTCAACTCCAACTTTTTTAATGACGAGTACCTTGATTCGAGCCAGTTCCTGATCTATCGTAAGGATAGGGATGCTGAGAAAACGCACCATTCAAGAGGTGGAGGAGTGGCAGTCCGACGCACTCTTCTTTCCGAAAATATTATTCTCTCAAATGAGGATTCATTGCTGGACCAGATTTGCGTTTCAGTTCATGGGCCATCTGAAAAAGTTGTATTTATTGCATCATACATACCACCTAACAGCGACTACAGCCTCTATGAGGCACATTTGGATAACATTTCATGCGTTTATCAAGAGCTACTGGATACCGATCATATTTGCGTATTGGGTGACCTTAACCTAGGTTCCCTTGTGTGGGTGCAGGATCCCCACTCTTCTAATTTAATTCCCAGCAACGTTCACTTACCACATGAGATCCTATTAATTGATGATTTGTTCAGTTTGGGCTTAACCCAGATAAACACAATCTTTAACTGTTTAAATAGATTATTAGATCTAGTTTTTGTTAATTCAGAAATCAATTACTCTAAAAGCCTATGCGAATGTCCTATTTCGAATTGTTATGTTCATCATATGCCATTGCTGTTAAATTTACAATTTTATACTTTTGAGCATGAATTACCTCAAATCTATAATCTACTCGCTGTTCGTAATGATATAGTAACTGTTAATTGGTCTTCAGTTTTTTCGCATGCTAGTGTTGATGATTGATATTAAAAATTTCTTAATATTATTTCTGATATTCTCAAAGGGAATTGTTCTCTGAAGGTACGGAGTCCTTATAGGCTGCCATGGTACACAAGTGGTATAAAAAATATAAAAACCTTCGTAATAAGTTTTACAAACGATTTCTGGCAACTCGTAACTCTCTTGGCTGGAAACGATACGGGCAGCCGAGCGGGAGTTTGAATTTTTAAATAAATTTCTTTACAACCAGTACATTATCAATGTTGAGAATGGTCTTAAACGTAATCCTAAAACTTTCTAGAGGTTTGTTAATTCGAAGAGAATTTTTTTCTATACTTTCTTCTATGACTATGGATACTGTTTCCTCTGAGCTGGATGATGCAAATATTTTTGCAAAATTTTTTAATTCGATCTTCGAACTTCTGGATGGGATTTCTCCCTGTTTCTTAAAAAATTGTGTCTCAGCACTTTGTCAGTCTCTAAAATTAATCTTCGACTTGTCACTTTCCATGGGGTGGTTTATTAATATATATTAATATAAATAAATTAATCAGCATGGGTTTATGTCCGGTAGGTCTACTACCTCAAATTTAGCTGTTTTTAGAAAATATTGTCTCAATGAATTCCAACGTCAGTGTCGGGTTGATGATATCAACTTGGATTTTGCAAAAGCATTTGATAAAGTTTGTCATAAAGCCAAGATTCGGCAATTGGGATTTCATCCTTCGTTGCTAAAATTGATTATATCATATTTGGATCGGAGGACCTATCGGGCCAACATTAATGGTAATCTTTCTTGCCCATTTGTTGCAACTTCAGGCCTTCCTCAAGGTAGTGCCCTTGGTCCTCTTCTTTTTATAATATTTATTTATGACTTTTCCTGCTGTTTTATGAACTCAGAATATCTTTTATATGCTGATGATATTAAGATCTTTAGAGCTATCCGTTCAGTTGCTGACACTAGCCTGCTACAAGCTGACCTGAACCTCGTTAGTGCGTGGTGTGTCAATAATTTTCTCCCACTTAACTTAAATAAATGCTATTTCGTCAGGTATAGTAAACGCACTTTTGATATTTGAAGTCCCTATTCATTGTACTCACAGCTTTTGCCACACAAATGTGTGTCTTTAGACCTCGGGTTCTTGTTTGATTGTAAATTTAGTTTTTCTGAGCACCTACCCAAAGTCTCAGTAAATTAGATTATGCCTCTTTCATTTGGAACCCTTCCGCTTCTTCGCACGTTAATAGAATTGAGCGCACTCAAAAAAAACTCTCAGATTTGCTCTTTCTTCACTTAATTTTGCTGAAACTTTGCCATCTTACTTAGCAGATGTCGTCTTGTCCATCCCCTAGCCTAAAAGACCGTAGGAATATACAAGCCTAACCTATCCTGGATGACCTTCTTGCTGGCAGTCTTGATTGCCCTGTGTTGCTTACCAAAATAGACTTTTGTGTACCATGCAGGTCTTTACGTTCTCACAACCATTTTTTATTAACTAATTATTAATAATTACGCCCTTAATGAGCCTATTTGTCGGGCTTTTCGACTATATAATGCTTTACCACCTAGCATGCGGTTTGACTTCAGTTCCAACAAGCAATTAGTGCGTTATTCTTTAGTTGAATATTTTTAATTTGATGTAGCCAGTAAACATTGTTTTGGCGAATAAATAAATAATAAAATTACTACCAAAATCACAAGCCGATTAAGCACGGTTTTTTTCTGGTTTTCGAGATTTGCGTTTTAAATATGAACTTAGTTTGAAGGAGAAGCAGTTTTGAATGTTTTTTGTAGCCCACCGAAGCCCAAAAGTATGCTGCATCTTCACATACTCATAAAATACATACGCAAAACATATAAGCTGCATACACTGAAGAGCCGTTCGGTGTTATCAGAAAGCATTTTAAATATTTAAAAAATAAATAATTGTTTTTAAACTTTTGATGATGCAGATGGAAAGAAAAAACAAACAAAATAATAAAAAATTTTGTTGGGACGATTATTTTACTAATATGGGCAGCTAGGGCACCAAAAGATGGCACTTTTATACCCTTGCAGAGGGTATTATAATTTCAGTCAGAAGTTTGAAACGCAGTGAAGGAGACATCTCCAACTCTATAAAGTATATATATTCTTGATCAGCATCACTAGGAGAGTCGATCTAGCCATGTCCGCCTGTCCGTCCGTTTTTACCCACATATACGAAAGTCAATCATAATATTAATGTTTTCAAGAATGTGCTATTTTTGCAATAGCTTCAAGAATATATGAACTTCGGCTTGCCGAAGTGTGCATCCTTTCTTGTTTTAAATGAAATTATTATTAATAAAATTTTAAGCTATCCCAAAACTTTCCCAAAAGTTGTCTTTCTATTGCAGGTAGTATACAAGTCGGAACGAGCCGGATCGGACGACTATAGCATATAGATCCATAGGAACAATCGTAAAAATAAATAAAAAAATTATAACTTTGGTGTTTTAAAATTTTTTTTTAGTTCTTCGATGGTTTACCGTTACCGAATTACCGTTTAGATTTCATCAATAAACATAACATTTCATATAACATAAAGCTCCCATGGGAACAATAACAATAACAAAAAAAGATAAACTGCAGGCGTGGTTACGGCAATACCTGGTCCACCCAGAGAATAGCCCCGTTTCGCACCGACACGTGGGAGCACCCCCCTCGCTCCACTCTCCGTGGGCTAACGGCACGGTGTGTCCATAACCGGAGTATAAATAAATAAACAACGAAATAAATAATTAAATAAATAAATAAATAAATAAATAAAAAAAAAAATAAATAAATACATAAATTAATTAATAAATAATAAATAATAAATAATAAATAATAAATAATAAATAATAAATAATAAATAATAAATAATAAATAATAAATAATAAATAATAAATAATAAATAATAAATAATAAATAATAAATAATAAATAATAAATAATAAATAATAAATAATAAATAATAAATAATAAATAATAAATAATAAATAATAAATAATAAATAATAAATAATAAATAATAAATAATAAATAATAAATAATAAATAATAAATAATAAATAATAAATAATAAATAATAAATAATAAATAATAAATAATAAATAATAAATAATAAATAATAAATAATAAATAATAAATAATAAATAATAAATAATAAATAATAAATAATAAATAATAAATAATAAATAATAAATAATAAATAATAAATAATAAATAATAAATAATAAATAATAAATAATAAATAATAAATAATAAATAATAAATAATAAATAATAAATAATAAATAATAAATAATAAATAATAAATAATAAATAATAAAATAAATAATAAATAATAAATAATAAATAATAAATAATAAATAATAAATAATAAATAATAAATAATAAATAATAAATAATAAATAATAAATAATAAATAATAAATAATAAATAATAAATAATAAATAATAAATAATAAATAATAAATAATAAATAATAAATAATAAATAATAAATAATAAATAATAAATAATAAATAATAAATAATAAATAATAAATAATAAATAATAAATAATAAATAATAAATAATAAATAATAAATAATAAATAATAAATAATAAATAATAAATAATAAATAATAAATAATAAATAATAAATAATAAATAATAAATAATAAATAATAAATAATAAATAATAAATAATAAATAATAAATAATAAATAATAAATAATAAATAATAAATAATAAATAATAAATAATAAATAATAAATAATAAATAATAAATAATAAATAATAAATAATAAATAATAAATAATAAATAATAAATAATAAATAATAAATAATAAATAATAAATAATAAATAATAAATAATAAATAATAAATAATAAATAATAAATAATAAATAATAAATAATAAATAATAAATAATAAATAATAAATAATAAATAATAAATAATAAATAATAAATAATAAATAATAAATAATAAATAATAAATAATAAATAATAAATAATAAATAATAAATAATAAATAATAAATAATAAATAATAAATAATAAATAATAAATAATAAATAATAAATAATAAATAATAAATAATAAATAATAAATAATAAATAATAAATAATAAATAATAAATAATAAATAATAAATAATAAATAATAAATAATAAATAATAAATAATAAATAATAAATAATAAATAATAAATAATAAATAATAAATAATAAATAATAAATAATAAATAATAAATAATAAATAATAAATAATAAATAATAAATAATAAATAATAAATAATAAATAATAAATAATAAATAATAAATAATAAATAATAAATAATAAATAATAAATAATAAATAATAAATAATAAATAATAAATAATAAATAATAAATAATAAATAATAAATAATAAATAATAAATAATAAATAATAAATAATAAATAATAAATAATAAATAATAAATAATAAATAATAAATAATAAATAATAAATAATAAATAATAAATAATAAATAATAAATAATAAATAATAAATAATAAATAATAAATAATAAATAATAAATAATAAATAATAAATAATAAATAATAAATAATAAATAATAAATAATAAATAATAAATAATAAATAATAAATAATAAATAATAAATAATAAATAATAAATAATAAATAATAAATAATAAATAATAAATAATAAATAATAAATAATAAATAATAAATAATAAATAATAAATAATAAATAATAAATAATAAATAATAAATAATAAATAATAAATAATAAATAATAAATAATAAATAATAAATAATAAATAATAAATAATAAATAATAAATAATAAATAATAAATAATAAATAATAAATAATAAATAATAAATAATAAATAATAAATAATAAATAATAAATAATAAATAATAAATAATAAATAATAAATAATAAATAATAAATAATAAATAATAAATAATAAATAATAAATAATAAATAATAAATAATAAATAATAAATAATAAATAATAAATAATAAATAATAAATAATAAATAATAAATAATAAATAATAAATAATAAATAATAAATAATAAATAATAAATAATAAATAATAAATAATAAATAATAAATAATAAATAATAAATAATAAATAATAAATAATAAATAATAAATAATAAATAATAAATAATAAATAATAAATAATAAATAATAAATAATAAATAATAAATAATAAATAATAAATAATAAATAATAAATAATAAATAATAAATAATAAATAATAAATAATAAATAATAAATAATAAATAATAAATAATAAATAATAAATAATAAATAATAAATAATAAATAATAAATAATAAATAATAAATAATAAATAATAAATAATAAATAATAAATAATAAATAATAAATAATAAATAATAATAATAATAATAATAAATAATAATAAATAATAAATAATAAATAATAAATAATAAATAATAAATAATAAATAATAAATAATAAAATAATAAATAATAAATAATAAATAATAAATAATAAATAATAAATAATAAATAATAAATAAATAATAAATAATAAATAATAAATAATAAATAATAAATAATAAATAATAAATAATAAATAATAAATAATAAATAATAAATAATAAATAATAAATAATAAATAATAAATAATAAATAATAAATAATAAATAATAAATAATAAATAATAAATAATAAATAATAAATAATAAATAATAAATAATAAATAATAAATAATAAATAATAAATAATAAATAATAAATAATAAATAATAAATAATAAATAATAAATAATAAATAATAAATAATAAATAATAAATAATAAATAATAAATAATAAATAATAAATAATAAATAATAAATAATAAATAATAAATAATAAATAATAAATAATAAATAATAAATAATAAATAATAAATAATAAATAATAAATAATAAATAATAAATAATAAATAATAAATAATAAATAATAAATAATAAATAATAAATAATAAATAATAAATAATAAATAATAAATAATAAATAATAAATAATAAATAATAAATAATAAATAATAAATAATAAATAATAAATAATAAATAATAAATAATAAATAATAAATAATAAATAATAAATAATAAATAATAAATAATAAATAATAAATAATAAATAATAAATAATAAATAATAAATAATAAATAATAAATAATAAATAATAAATAATAAATAATAAATAATAAATAATAAATAATAAATAATAAATAATAAATAATAAATAATAAATAATAAATAATAAATAATAAATAATAAATAATAAATAATAAATAATAAATAATAAATAATAAATAATAAATAATAAATAATAAATAATAAATAATAAATAATAAATAATAAATAATAAATAATAAATAATAAATAATAAATAATAAATAATAAATAATAAATAATAAATAATAAATAATAAATAATAAATAATAAATAATAAATAATAAATAATAAATAATAAATAATAAATAATAAATAATAAATAATAAATAATAAATAATAAATAATAAATAATAAATAATAAATAATAAATAATAAATAATAAATAATAAATAATAAATAATAAATAATAAATAATAAATAATAAATAATAAATAAAAAAATAATAAATAATAAATAATAAATAATAAATAATAAATAATAAATAATAAATAATAAATAATAAATAATAAATAATAAATAATAAATAATAAATAATAAATAATAAATAATAAATAATAAATAATAAATAATAAATAATAAATAATAAATAATAAATAATAAATAATAAATAATAAATAATAAATAATAAATAATAAATAATAAATAATAAATAATAAATAATAAATAATAAATAATAAATAATAAATAATAAATAATAAATAATAAATAATAAATAATAAATAATAAATAATAAATAATAAATAATAAATAATAAATAATAAATAATAAATAATAAATAATAAATAATAAATAATAAATAATAAATAATAAATAATAAATAATAAATAATAAATAATAAATAATAAATAATAAATAATAAATAATAAATAATAAATAATAAATAATAAATAATAAATAATAAATAATAAATAATAAATAATAAATAATAAATAATAAATAATAAATAATAAATAATAAATAATAAATAATAAATAATAAATAATAAATAATAAATAATAAATAATAAATAATAAATAATAAATAATAAATAATAAATAATAAATAATAAATAATAAATAATAAATAATAAATAATAAATAATAAATAATAAATAATAAATAATAAATAATAAATAATAAATAATAAATAATAAATAATAAATAATAAATAATAAATAATAAATAATAAATAATAAATAATAAATAATAAATAATAAATAATAAATAATAAATAATAAATAATAAATAATAAATAATAAATAATAAATAATAAATAATAAATAATAAATAATAAATAATAAATAATAAATAATAAATAATAAATAATAAATAATAAATAATAAATAATAAATAATAAATAATAAATAATAAATAATAAATAATAAATAATAAATAATAAATAATAAATAATAAATAATAAATAATAAATAATAAATAATAAATAATAAATAATAAATAATAAATAATAAATAATAAATAATAAATAATAAATAATAAATAATAAATAATAAATAATAAATAATAAATAATAAATAATAAATAATAAATAATAAATAATAAATAATAAATAATAAATAATAAATAATAAATAATAAATAATAAATAATAAATAATAAATAATAAATAATAAATAATAAATAATAAATAATAAATAATAAATAATAAATAATAAATAATAAATAATAAAATAATAAATAATAAATAATAAATAATAAATAATAAATAATAAATAATAAATAATAAATAATAAATAATAAATAATAAATAATAAATAATAAATAATAAATAATAAATAATAAATAATAAATAATAAATAATAAATAATAAATAATAAATAATAAATAATAAATAATAAATAATAAATAATAAATAATAAATAATAAATAATAAATAATAAATAATAAATAATAAATAATAAATAATAAATAATAAATAATAAATAATAAATAATAAATAATAAATAATAAATAATAAATAATAAATAATAAATAATAAATAATAAATAATAAATAATAAATAATAAATAATAAATAATAAATAATAAATAATAAATAATAAATAATAAATAATAAATAATAAATAATAAATAATAAATAATAAATAATAAATAATAAATAATAAATAATAAATAATAAATAATAAATAATAAATAATAAATAATAAATAATAAATAATAAATAATAAATAATAAATAATAAATAATAAATAATAAATAATAAATAATAAATAATAAATAATAAATAATAAATAATAAATAATAAATAATAAATAATAAATAATAAATAATAAATAATAAATAATAAATAATAAATAATAAATAATAAATAATAAATAATAAATAATAAATAATAAATAATAAATAATAAATAATAAATAATAAATAATAAATAATAAATAATAAATAATAAATAATAAATAATAAATAATAAATAATAAATAATAAATAATAAATAATAAATAATAAATAATAAATAATAAATAATAAATAATAAATAATAAATAATAAATAATAAATAATAAATAATAAAATAATAAATAATAAATAATAAATAATAAATAATAAATAATAAATAATAAATAATAAATAATAAATAATAAATAATAAATAATAAATAATAAATAATAAATAATAAATAATAAATAATAAATAATAAATAATAAATAATAAATAATAAATAATAAATAATAAATAATAAATAATAAATAATAAATAATAAATAATAAATAATAAATAATAAATAATAAATAATAAATAATAAATAATAAATAATAAATAATAAATAATAAATAATAAATAATAAATAATAAATAATAAATAATAAATAATAAATAATAAATAATAAATAATAAATAATAAATAATAAATAATAAATAATAAATAATAAATAATAAATAATAAATAATAAATAATAAATAATAAATAATAAATAATAAATAATAAATAATAAATAATAAATAATAAATAATAAATAATAAATAATAAATAATAAATAATAAATAATAAATAATAAATAATAAATAATAAATAATAAATAATAAATAATAAATAATAAATAATAAATAATAAATAATAAATAAATAATAAATAATAAATAATAAATAATAAATAATAAATAATAAATAATAAATAATAAATAATAAATAATAAATAATAAATAATAAATAATAAATAATAAATAATAAATAATAAATAATAAAATAATAAATAATAAATAATAAATAATAAATAATAAATAATAAATAATAAATAATAAATAATAAATAATAAATAATAAATAATAAATAATAAATAATAAATAATAAATAATAAATAATAAATAATAAATAATAAATAATAAATAATAAATAATAAATAATAAATAATAAAATAAATAATAAATAATAAATAATAAATAATAAATAATAAATAATAAATAATAAATAATAAATAATAAATAATAAATAATAAATAATAAATAATAAATAATAAATAATAAATAATAAATAATAAATAATAAATAATAAATAATAAATAATAAATAATAAATAATAAATAATAAATAATAAATAATAAATAATAAATAATAAATAATAAATAATAAATAATAAATAATAAATAATAAATAATAAATAATAAATAATAAATAATAAATAATAAATAATAAATAATAAATAATAAATAATAAATAATAAATAATAAATAATAAATAATAAATAATAAATAATAAATAATAAATAATAAATAATAAATAATAAATAATAAATAATAAATAATAAATAATAAATAATAAATAATAAATAATAAATAATAAATAATAAAATAATAAATAATAAATAATAAATAATAAATAATAAATAATAAATAATAAATAATAAATAATAAATAATAAATAATAAATAATAAATAATAAATAATAAATAATAAATAATAAATAATAAATAATAAATAATAAATAATAAATAATAAATAATAAATAATAAATAATAAATAATAAATAATAAATAATAAATAATAAATAATAAATAATAAATAATAAATAATAAATAATAAATAATAAATAATAAATAATAAATAATAAATAATAAATAATAAATAATAAATAATAAATAATAAATAATAAATAATAAATAATAAATAATAAATAATAAATAATAAATAATAAATAATAAATAATAAATAATAAATAATAAATAATAAATAATAAATAATAAATAATAAATAATAAATAATAAATAATAAATAATAAATAATAAATAATAAATAATAAATAATAAATAATAAATAATAAATAATAAATAATAAATAATAAATAATAAATAATAAATAATAAATAATAAATAATAAATAATAAATAATAAAATAATAAATAATAAATAATAAATAATAAATAATAAATAATAAATAATAAATAATAAATAATAAATAATAAATAATAAATAATAAATAATAAATAATAAATAATAAATAATAAATAATAAATAATAAATAATAAATAATAAATAATAAATAATAAATAATAAATAATAAATAATAAATAATAAATAATAAATAATAAATAATAAATAATAAATAATAAATAATAAATAATAAATAATAAATAATAAATAATAAATAATAAATAATAAATAATAAATAATAAATAATAAATAATAAATAATAAATAATAAATAATAAATAATAAATAATAAATAATAAATAATAAATAATAAATAATAAATAATAAATAATAAATAATAAATAATAAATAATAAATAATAAATAATAAATAATAAATAATAAATAATAAATAATAAATAATAAATAATAAATAATAAATAATAAATAATAAATAATAAATAATAAATAATAAATAATAAATAATAAATAATAAATAATAAATAATAAATAATAAATAATAAATAATAAATAATAAATAATAAATAATAAATAATAAATAATAAATAATAAATAATAAATAATAAATAATAAATAATAAATAATAAATAATAAATAATAAATAATAAATAATAAATAATAAATAATAAATAATAAATAATAAATAATAAATAATAAATAATAAATAATAAATAATAAATAATAAATAATAAATAATAAATAATAAATAATAAATAATAAATAATAAATAATAAATAATAAATAATAAATAATAAATAATAAATAATAAATAATAAATAATAAATAATAAATAATAAATAATAAATAATAAATAATAAATAATAAATAATAAAAAATAAATAATAAATAATAAATAATAAATAATAAATAATAAATAATAAATAATAAATAATAAATAATAAATAATAAATAATAAATAATAAATAATAAA
This sequence comes from Drosophila elegans, assembly GCF_018152505.1. NCBI lineage: Eukaryota > Metazoa > Arthropoda > Insecta > Diptera > Drosophilidae > Drosophila > Drosophila elegans. Next base: position 87,134 of record NW_024545782.1, on the reverse strand, counting down.
TAATAAATAATAAATAATAAATAATAAATAATAAATAATAAATAATAAATAATAAATAATAAATAATAAATAATAAATAATAAATAATAAATAATAAATAATAAATAATAAATAATAAATAATAAATAATAAATAATAAATAATAAATAATAAATAATAAATAATAAATAATAAATAATAAATAATAAATAATAAATAATAAATAATAAATAATAAATAATAAATAATAAATAATAAATAATAAATAATAAATAATAAATAATAAATAATAAATAATAAATAATAAATAATAAATAATAAATAATAAATAATAAATAATAAATAATAAATAATAAATAATAAATAATAAATAATAAATAATAAATAATAAATAATAAATAATAAATAATAAATAATAAATAATAAATAATAAATAATAAATAATAAATAATAAATAATAAATAATAAATAATAAATAATAAATAATAAATAATAAACAATAAATAATAAATAATAAATAATAAATAATAAATAATAAATAAATAATAAATAATAAATAATAAATAATAAATAATAAATAATAAATAATAAATAATAAATAATAAATAATAAATAATAAATAATAAATAATAAATAATAAATAATAAATAATAAATAATAAATAATAAATAATAAATAATAAATAATAAATAATAAATAATAAATAATAAATAATAAATAATAAATAATAAATAATAAATAATAAATAATAAATAATAAATAATAAATAATAAATAATAAATAATAAATAATAAATAATAAATAATAAATAATAAATAATAAATAATAAATAATAAATAATAAATAATAAATAATAAATAATAAATAATAAATAATAAATAATAAATAATAAATAATAAATAATAAATAATAAAAATAATAAATAATAAATAATAAATAATAAATAATAAATAATAAATAATAAATAATAAATAATAAATAATAAATAATAAATAATAAATAATAAATAATAAATAATAAATAATAAATAATAAATAATAAATAATAAATAATAAATAATAAATAATAAATAATAAATAATAAATAATAACAATAAATAATAAATAATAAATAATAAATAATAAATAATAAATAATAAATAATAAATAATAAATAATAAATAATAAATAATAAATAATAAATAATAAATAATAAATAATAAATAATAAATAATAAACAATAAATAATAAATAATAAATAATAAATAATAAATAATAAATAATAAATAATAAATAATAAATAATAAATAATAAATAATAAATAATAAATAATAAATAATAAATAATAAATAATAAATAATAAATAATAAATAATAAATAATAAATAATAAATAATAAATAATAAATAATAAATAATAAATAATAAATAATAAATAATAAATAATAAATAAAAATAAATAATAAATAATAAATAATAAATAATAAATAATAAATAATAAATAATAAATAATAAATAATAAAATAATAAATAATAAATAATAAATAATAAATAATAAATAATAAATAATAAATAATAAATAATAAATAATAAATAATAAATAATAAATAATAAATAATAAATAATAAATAATAAATAATAAATAATAAATAATAAATAATAAATAATAAATAATAAATAATAAATAATAAATAATAAAATAATAAATAATAAATAATAAAAATAAATAATAAATAATAAATAATAAATAATAAATAATAAATAATAAATAATAAATAATAAATAATAAATAATAAATAATAAATAATAAATAATAAATAATAAATAATAAATAATAAATAATAAATAATAAATAATAAATAATAAATAATAAATAATAAATAATAAATAATAAATAATAAATAATAAATAATAAATAATAAATAATAAATAATAAATAATAAATAATAAATAATAAATAATAAATAATAAATAATAAATAATAAATAATAAATAATAAATAATAAATAATAAATAATAAATAATAAATAATAAATAATAAATAATAAATAATAAATAATAAATAATAAATAATAAATAATAAATAATAAATAATAAATAATAAATAATAAATAATAAATAATAAATAATAAATAATAAATAATAAATAATAAATAATAAATAATAAATAATAAATAATAAATAATAAATAATAAATAATAAATAATAAATAATAAATAATAAATAATAAATAATAAATAATAAATAATAAATAATAAATAATAAATAATAAATAATAAATAATAAATAATAAATAATAAATAATAAATAATAAATAATAAATAAATAAATAATAAATAATAAATAATAAATAATAAATAATAAATAATAAATAATAAATAATAAATAATAAATAATAAATAATAAATAATAAATAATAAATAATAAATAATAAATAATAAATAATAAATAATAAATAATAAATAATAAATAATAAATAATAAATAATAAATAATAAATAATAAATAATAAATAATAAATAATAAATAATAAATAATAAATAATAAATAATAAATAATAAATAATAAATAATAAATAATAAATAATAAATAATAAATAATAAATAATAAATAATAAATAATAAATAATAAATAATAAATAATAAATAATAAATAATAAATAATAAATAATAAATAATAAATAATAAATAATAAATAATAAATAATAAATAATAAATAATAAATAATAAATAATAAATAATAAATAATAAATAATAAATAATAAATAATAAATAATAAATAATAAATAATAAATAATAAATAATAAATAATAAATAATAAATAATAAATAATAAATAATAAATAATAAATAATAAATAATAAATAATAAATAATAAATAATAAATAATAAATAATAAATAATAAATAATAAATAATAAATAATAAATAATAAATAATAAATAATAAATAATAAATAATAAATAATAAATAATAAATAATAAATAATAAATAATAAATAATAAATAATAAATAATAAATAATAAATAATAAATAATAAATAATAAATAATAAATAATAAATAATAAATAATAAATAATAAATAATAAATAATAAATAATAAATAATAAATAATAAATAATAAATAATAAATAATAAATAATAAATAATAAATAATAAATAATAAATAATAAATAATAAATAATAAATAATAAATAATAAATAATAAATAATAAATAATAAATAATAAATAATAAATAATAAATAATAAATAATAAATAATAACAATAAATAATAAATAATAAATAATAAATAATAAATAATAAATAATAAATAATAAATAATAAATAATAAATAATAAATAATAAATAATAAATAATAAATAATAAATAATAAATAATAAATAATAAATAATAAATAATAAATAATAAATAATAAATAATAAATAATAAATAATAAATAATAAATAATAAATAATAAATAATAAATAATAAATAATAAATAATAAATAATAAATAATAAATAATAAATAATAAATAATAAATAATAAATAATAAATAATAAATAATAAATAATAAATAATAAATAATAAATAATAAATAATAAATAATAAATAATAAATAATAAATAATAAATAATAAATAATAAATAATAAATAATAAATAATAAATAATAAATAATAAATAAATAATAAATAATAAATAATAAATAATAAATAATAAATAATAAATAATAAATAATAAATAATAAATAATAAATAATAAATAATAAATAATAAATAATAAATAATAAATAATAAATAATAAATAATAAATAATAAATAATAAATAATAAATAATAAATAATAAATAATAAATAATAAATAATAAATAATAAATAATAAATAATAAATAATAAATAATAAATAATAAATAATAAATAATAAATAATAAATAATAAATAATAAATAATAAATAATAAATAATAAATAATAAATAATAAATAATAAATAATAAATAATAAATAATAAATAATAAATAATAAATAATAAATAATAAATAATAAATAATAAATAATAAATAATAAATAATAAATAATAAATAATAAATAATAAATAATAAATAATAAATAATAAATAATAAATAATAAATAATAAATAATAAATAATAAATAATAAATAATAAATAATAAATAATAAATAATAAATAATAAATAATAAATAATAAATAATAAATAATAAATAATAAATAATAAATAATAAATAATAAATAATAAATAATAAATAATAAATAATAAATAATAAATAATAAATAATAAATAATAAAATAATAAATAATAAATAATAAATAATAAATAATAAATAATAAACAATAAATAATAAATAATAAATAATAAATAATAAATAATAAATAATAAATAATAAATAATAAATAATAAATAATAAATAATAAATAATAAATAATAAATAATAAATAATAAATAAATAAATAAATAATAAATAATAAATAATAAATAATAAATAATAAATAATAAATAATAAATAATAAATAATAAATAATAAATAATAAATAATAAATAATAAATAATAAATAATAAATAATAAATAATAAATAATAAATAATAAATAATAATAAATAATAAATAATAAATAATAAATAATAAATAATAAATAATAAATAATAAATAATAAATAATAAATAATAAATAATAAATAATAAATAATAAATAATAAATAAATAAAAAAAATAAAAAATAAATAATAAATAATAAATAATAAATAATAAATAATAAACAATAAATAATAAATAATAAATAATAAATAAATAATAAATAATAAATAATAAATAATAAATAATAAATAATAAATAATAAATAATAAATAATAAATAATAAATAATAAATAATAAATAATAAATAATAAATAATAAATAATAACAATAAATAATAAATAATAAATAATAAATAATAAATAATAAATAATAAATAATAAATAATAAATAATAAATAATAAATAATAAATAATAAATAATAAATAATAAATAATAAATAATAAATAATAAATAATAAATAATAAATAATAAATAATAAATAATAAATAATAAATAATAAATAATAAATAATAAATAATAAATAATAAATAATAAATAATAAATAATAAATAATAAATAATAAATAATAAATAATAAATAATAAATAATAAATAATAAATAATAAATAATAAATAATAAATAATAAATAATAAATAATAAATAATAAATAATAAATAATAAATAATAAATAATAAATAATAAATAATAAATAATAAATAATAAATAATAAATAATAAATAATAAATAATAAATAATAAATAATAAATAATAAATAATAAATAATAAATAATAAATAATAAATAATAAATAATAAATAATAAATAATAAATAATAAATAATAAATAATAAATAATAAATAATAAATAATAAATAATAAATAATAAATAATAAATAATAAATAATAAATAATAAATAATAAATAATAAATAATAAATAATAAATAATAAATAATAAATAATAAATAATAAATAATAAATAATAAATAATAAATAATAAATAATAAATAATAAATAATAAATAATAAATAATAAATAATAAATAATAAATAATAAATAATAAATAATAAATAATAAATAATAAATAATAAATAATAAATAAATAAATAATAAATAATAAATAATAAATAATAAATAATAAATAATAAATAATAAATAATAAATAATAAATAATAAATAATAAAAATAATAAATAATAAATAATAAATAATAAATAATAAATAATAAATAATAAATAATAAATAATAAATAATAAATAATAAATAATAAATAATAAATAATAAATAATAAATAATAAATAATAAATAATAAATAATAAATAATAAATAATAAATAATAAATAATAAATAATAAATAATAAATAATAAATAATAAATAATAAATAATAAATAATAAATAATAAATAATAAATAATAAATAATAAAAATAAATAATAAATAATAAATAATAAATAATAAATAATAAATAATAAATAATAAATAATAAATAATAAATAATAAATAATAAATAATAAATAATAAATAATAAATAATAAATAATAAATAATAAATAATAAATAATAAATAATAAATAATAAATAATAAATAATAAATAATAAATAATAAATAATAAATAATAAATAATAAATAATAAATAATAAATAATAAATAATAAATAATAAATAATAATAATAAATAATAAATAATAAATAATAAATAATAAATAACAACAATAAATAATAAATAATAAATAATAAATAATAAATAATAAATAATAAATAATAAATAATAAATAATAAATAATAAATAATAAATAATAAATAATAAATAATAAATAATAAATAATAAATAATAAATAATAAATAATAAATAATAAATAATAAATAATAAATAATAAATAATAAATAATAAATAATAAATAATAAATAATAAATAATAAATAATAAATAATAAATAATAAATAATAAATAATAAATAATAAATAATAAATAATAAATAATAAATAATAAATAATAAATAATAAATAATAAATAATAAATAATAAATAATAAATAATAAATAATAAATAATAAATAATAAATAATAAATAATAAATAATAAATAATAAATAATAAATAATAAATAATAAATAATAAATAATAAATAATAAATAATAAATAATAAATAATAAATAATAAATAATAAATAATAAATAATAAATAATAAATAATAAATAATAAATAATAAATAATAATAATAAATAATAAATAATAAATAATAAATAATAAATAATAAATAATAAATAATAAATAATAAATAATAAATAATAAATAATAAATAATAAATAATAAATAATAAATAATAAATAATAAATAATAAATAATAAATAATAAATAATAAATAATAAATAATAAATAATAAATAATAAATAATAAATAATAAATAATAAATAATAAATAATAAATAATAAATAATAAATAATAAATAATAAATAATAAATAATAAATAATAAATAATAAATAATAAATAATAAATAATAAATAATAAATAATAAATAATAAATAATAAATAATAAATAATAAATAATAAATAATAAATAATAAATAATAAATAATAAATAATAAATAATAAATAATAAATAATAAATAATAAATAATAAATAATAAATAATAAATAATAAATAATAAAATAATAAATAATAAATAATAAATAATAAATAATAAATAATAAATAATAAATAATAAATAATAAATAATAAATAATAAATAATAAATAATAAATAATAAATAATAAATAATAAATAATAAATAATAAATAATAAATAATAAATAATAAATAATAAATAATAAATAATAAATAATAAATAATAAATAATAAATAATAAATAATAAATAATAAATAATAAATAATAAATAATAAATAATAAATAATAAATAATAAATAATAAATAATAAATAATAAATAATAAATAATAAATAATAAATAATAAATAATAAATAATAAATAATAAATAATAAATAATAAATAATAAATAATAAATAATAAATAATAAATAATAAATAATAAATAATAAATAATAAATAATAAATAATAAATAATAAATAATAAATAATAAATAATAAATAATAAATAATAAATAATAAATAATAAATAATAAATAATAAATAATAAATAATAAATAATAAATAATAAATAATAAATAATAAATAATAAATAATAAATAATAAATAATAAATAATAAATAATAAATAATAAATAATAAATAATAAATAATAAATAATAAATAATAAATAATAAATAATAAATAATAAATAATAAATAATAAATAATAAATAATAAATAATAAATAATAAATAATAAATAATAAATAATAAATAATAAATAATAAATAATAAATAATAAATAATAAATAATAAATAATAAATAATAAATAATAAATAATAAATAATAAATAATAAATAATAAATAATAAATAATAAATAATAAATAATAAATAATAAATAATAAATAATAAATAATAAATAATAAATAATAAATAATAAATAATAAATAATAAATAATAAATAATAAATAATAAATAATAAATAATAAATAATAAATAATAAATAATAAATAATAAATAATAAATAATAAATAATAAATAATAAATAATAAATAATAAATAAAAATAATAAATAATAAATAATAAATAATAAATAATAAATAATAAATAATAAATAATAAATAATAAATAATAAATAATAAATAATAAATAATAAATAATAAATAATAAATAATAAATAATAAATAATAAATAATAAATAATAAATAATAAATAATAAATAATAAATAATAAATAATAAATAATAAATAATAAATAATAAATAATAAATAATAAATAATAAATAATAAATAATAAATAATAAATAATAAATAATAAATAATAAATAATAAATAATAAATAATAAATAATAAATAATAAATAATAAATAATAAATAATAAATAATAAATAATAAATAATAAATAATAAATAATAAATAATAAATAATAAATAATAAATAATAAATAATAAATAATAAATAATAAATAATAAATAATAAATAATAAATAATAAATAATAAATAATAAATAATAAATAATAAATAATAAATAATAAATAATAAATAATAAATAATAAATAATAAATAATAAATAATAAATAATAAATAATAAATAATAAATAATAAATAATAAATAATAAATAATAAATAATAAATAATAAATAATAAATAATAAATAATAAATAATAAATAATAAATAATAAATAATAAAAAAAAATAATAAATAATAAAAATAAATAATAAATAATAAAAATAAATAATAAATAATAAATAATAAATAATAAATAATAAATAATAAATAATAAATAATAAATAATAAATAATAAATAATAAATAATAAATAATAAATAATAAATAATAAATAATAAATAATAAATAATAAATAATAAATAATAAATAATAAATAATAAATAATAAATAATAAATAATAAATAATAAATAATAAATAATAAATAATAAATAATAACAATAAATAATAAATAATAAATAATAAATAATAAAAATAATAAATAATAAATAATAAATAATAAATAATAAATAATAAATAATAAATAATAAATAATAAATAATAAATAATAAATAATAAATAATAAATAATAAATAATAAATAATAAATAATAAATAATAAATAATAAATAATAAATAATAAATAATAAATAATAAATAATAAATAATAAATAATAAATAATAAATAATAAATAATAAATAATAAATAATAAATAATAAATAATAAATAATAAATAATAAATAATAAATAATAAATAATAAATAATAAATAATAAATAATAAATAATAAATAATAAATAATAAATAATAAATAATAAATAATAAACAATAAATAATAAATAATAAATAATAAATAATAAATAATAAATAATAAATAATAAATAATAAATAATAAATAATAAATAATAAATAATAAATAATAAATAATAAATAATAAATAATAAATAATAAATAATAAATAATAAATAATAAATAATAAATAATAAATAATAAATAATAAATAATAAATAATAAATAATAATAAATAATAAATAATAAATAATAAATAATAAATAATAAATAATAAATAATAAATAATAAATAATAAATAATAAATAATAAATAATAAATAATAAATAATAAATAAATAAATAATAAATAATAAATAATAAATAAATAAATAATAAATAATAAATAATAAATAATAAAATAATAAATAATAAATAATAAATAATAAATAATAAATAATAAATAATAAATAATAAATAATAAATAATAAATAATAAATAATAAATAATAAATAATAAATAATAAATAATAAATAATAAATAAAAATAATAAATAATAAATAATAAATAATAAATAATAAATAATAAATAATAAAAATAAATAATAAATAATAAATAATAAATAATAAATAATAAATAATAAATAATAAATAATAAACAATAAATAATAAATAATAAAATAATAAATAATAAATAATAAATAATAAATAATAAATAATAAATAATAAATAATAAATAATAAATAATAAATAATAAATAATAAATAATAAATAATAAATAATAAATAATAAATAATAAATAATAAATAATAAATAATAAATAATAAATAATAAATAATAAATAATAAATAATAAATAATAAATAATAAATAATAAATAATAAATAATAAATAATAAATAATAAATAATAAATAATAAATAATAAATAATAAATAATAAATAATAAATAATAAATAATAAATAATAAATAATAAATAATAAATAATAAATAATAAATAATAAATAATAAATAATAAATAATAAATAATAAATAATAAATAATAAATAATAAATAATAAATAATAAATAATAAATAATAAATAATAAATAATAATAATAAATAATAAATAATAAATAATAAATAATAAATAATAAATAATAAATAATAAATAATAAATAATAAATAATAAATAATAAATAATAAATAATAAATAATAAATAATAAATAATAAATAATAAATAATAAATAATAAATAATAAATAATAAATAATAAATAATAAATAATAAATAATAAATAATAAATAATAAATAATAAATAATAAATAATAAATAATAAATAATAAATAATAAATAATAAATAATAAATAATAAATAATAAATAATAAATAATAAATAATAAATAATAAATAATAAATAATAAATAATAAATAATAAATAATAAATAATAAATAATAAATAATAAATAATAAATAATAAATAATAAATAATAAATAATAAATAATAAACAATAAATAATAAATAATAAATAATAATAAATAATAAATAATAAATAATAAATAATAAATAATAAATAATAAATAATAAATAATAAATAATAAATAATAAATAATAAATAATAAATAATAAATAATAAATAATAAATAATAAATAATAAATAATAAATAATAAATAATAAATAATAAATAATAAATAATAAATAATAAATAATAAATAATAAATAATAAATAATAAATAATAAAATAATAAATAATAAATAATAAATAATAAATAATAAATAATAAATAATAAATAATAAATAATAAATAATAAATAATAAATAATAAATAATAAATAATAAATAATAAATAATAAATAATAAATAATAAATAATAAATAATAAATAATAAATAATAAATAATAAATAAATAAATAATAAATAATAAATAATAAATAATAAATAATAAATAATAAATAATAAATAATAAATAATAAATAATAAATAATAAATAATAAATAATAAATAATAAATAATAAATAATAAATAATAAATAATAAATAATAAATAATAAATAATAAATAATAAATAATAAATAATAAATAATAAATAATAAATAATAAATAATAAATAATAAATAATAAATAATAAATAATAAATAATAAATAATAAATAATAAATAATAAATAATAAATAATAAATAATAAATAATAAATAATAAATAATAAATAATAAATAATAAATAATAAATAATAAATAATAAATAATAAATAATAAATAATAAATAATAAATAATAAATAATAAATAATAAATAATAAATAATAAATAATAAATAATAAATAATAAATAATAAATAATAAATAACAACAATAAATAATAAATAATAAATAATAAATAATAAATAATAAATAATAAATAATAAATAATAAATAATAAATAATAAATAATAAATAATAAATAATAAATAATAAATAATAAATAATAAATAATAAATAATAAAATAATAAATAATAAATAATAAATAATAAATAATAAATAATAAATAATAAATAATAAATAATAAATAATAAATAATAAATAATAAATAATAAATAATAAATAATAAATAATAAATAATAAATAATAAATAATAAATAATAAATAATAAATAATAAATAATAACAATAAATAATAAATAATAAATAATAAATAATAAATAATAAATAATAAATAATAAATAATAAATAATAAATAATAAATAATAAATAATAAATAATAAATAATAAATAATAAATAATAAATAATAAATAATAAATAATAAATAATAAATAATAAATAATAAAATAATAAATAATAAATAATAAATAATAAATAATAAATAATAAATAATAAAATAATAAATAATAAATAATAAATAATAAATAATAAATAATAAATAATAAATAATAAATAATAAATAATAAATAATAAATAATAAATAATAAATAATAAATAATAAATAATAAATAATAAATAATAAATAATAAATAATAAATAATAAAATAATAAATAATAAATAATAAATAATAAATAATAAATAATAAATAATAAATAATAAATAATAAATAATAAATAATAAATAATAAATAATAAATAATAAATAATAAATAATAAATAATAAATAATAAATAATAAATAATAAATAATAAATAATAAATAATAAATAATAAATAATAAATAATAAATAATAAATAATAAATAATAAATAATAAATAATAAATAATAAATAATAAAATAATAAATAATAAATAATAAATAATAAATAATAAATAATAAATAATAAAAATAATAAATAATAAATAATAAATAATAAATAATAAATAATAAATAATAAATAATAAATAATAAATAATAAATAATAAATAATAAATAATAAATAATAAATAATAAATAATAAATAATAAATAATAAATAATAAATAATAAATAATAAATAATAAATAATAAATAATAAATAATAAATAATAAATAATAAATAATAAATAATAAATAATAAATAAAATAAATAATAAATAATAAATAATAAATAATAAATAATAAATAATAAATAATAAATAATAAATAATAAATAATAAATAATAAATAATAAATAATAAATAATAAATAATAAATAATAAATAATAAATAATAAATAATAAATAATAAATAATAAATAATAAATAATAAATAATAAATAATAAATAATAAATAATAAATAATAAATAATAAATAATAAATAATAAATAATAAATAATAAATAATAAATAATAAATAATAAATAATAAATAATAAATAATAAATAATAAATAATAAATAATAAATAATAAATAATAAATAATAAATAATAAATAATAAATAATAAATAATAAATAATAAATAATAAATAATAAATAATAAATAATAAATAATAAATAATAAATAATAAATAATAAATAATAAATAATAAATAATAAATAATAAATAATAAATAATAAATAATAAATAATAAATAATAAATAATAAATAATAAATAATAAATAATAAATAATAAATAATAAATAATAAATAATAAATAATAAATAAATAAATAATAAATAATAAATAATAAATAATAAATAATAAATAATAAATAATAAATAATAAATAATAAATAATAAATAATAAATAATAAATAATAAATAATAAATAATAAATAATAAATAATAAATAATAAATAATAAATAATAAATAATAAATAATAAATAATAAATAATAAATAATAAATAATAAATAATAAATAATAAAATAATAAATAATAAATAATAAATAATAAATAATAAATAATAAATAATAAATAATAAATAATAAATAATAAATAATAAATAATAAATAATAAATAATAAATAATAAATAATAAATAATAAAAATAAATAAAATAATAAATAATAAATAATAAATAATAAATAATAAATAATAAATAATAAATAATAAATAATAAATAATAAATAATAAATAATAAATAATAAATAATAAATAATAAATAATAAATAATAAATAATAAATAATAAATAATAAATAATAAATAATAAATAATAAATAATAACAATAAATAACAACAATAAATAATAAATAATAAATAATAAAATAATAAATAATAAATAATAAATAATAAATAAATAATAAATAATAAATAATAAATAATAAATAATAAATAATAAATAATAAATACTAAATAATAAATAATAAATAATAAATAAATATAAATAATAAATAATAAATAATAAATAATAAATAATAAATAATAAATAATAAATAATAAATAATAAATAATAAATAATAAATAATAAATAATAAATAATAAATAATAAATAATAAATAATAAATAATAAATAATAAATAATAAATAATAAATAATAAATAATAAATAATAAATAATAAATAATAAATAATAAATAATAAATAATAAATAATAAATAATAAATAATAAATAATAAATAATAAAATAATAAATAATAAATAATAAATAATAAATAATAAATAATAAATAATAAATAATAAATAATAAATAATAAATAATAAATAATAAATAATAAATAATAAATAATAAATAATAAATAATAAATAATAAATAATAAATAATAAATAATAAATAATAAATAATAAATAATAAATAATAAATAATAAATAATAAATAATAAATAATAAATAATAAATAATAAATAATAAATAATAAATAATAAATAATAAATAATAAATAATAAATAATAAATAATAAATAATAAATAATAACAATAAATAATAAATAATAAATAATAAATAATAAATAATAAATAATAAATAATAAATAATAAATAATAAATAATAAATAATAAATAATAAATAATAAATAATAAATAATAAATAATAAATAATAAATAATAAATAATAAATAATAAATAATAAATAATAAATAATAAATAATAAATAATAAATAATAAATAATAAATAATAAATAATAAATAATAAATAATAAATAATAAATAATAAATAATAAATAATAAATAATAAATAATAAATAATAAATAATAAATAATAAATAATAAATAATAAATAATAAATAATAAATAATAAATAATAAATAATAAATAATAAACAATAAATAATAAATAATAAATAATAAATAATAAATAAATAATAAATAATAAATAATAAATAATAAATAATAAATAATAAATAATAAATAATAAATAATAAATAATAAATAATAAATAATAAATAAATAAATAATAAATAATAAATAATAAATAATAAATAATAAATAATAAATAATAAATAATAAATAATAAATAATAAATAATAAATAATAAATAATAAATAATAAATAATAAATAATAAATAATAAATAATAAATAATAAATAATAAATAATAAATAATAAATAATAAATAATAAATAATAAATAATAAATAATAAATAATAAATAATAAATAATAAATAATAAATAATAAATAATAAATAATAAATAATAAATAATAAATAATAAATAATAAATAATAAATAATAAATAATAAATAATAAATAATAAATAATAAATAATAAATAATAAATAATAAATAATAAATAATAAATAATAAATAATAAAATAATAAATAATAAATAATAAATAATAAATAATAAATAATAAATAATAAATAATAAATAATAAATAATAAATAATAAATAATAAATAATAAATAATAAATAATAAATAATAAATAATAAATAATAAATAAAAATAATAAATAATAAATAATAAATAATAAATAATAAATAATAAATAATAAATAATAAATAATAAATAATAAATAATAAATAATAAATAATAAATAATAAATAATAAATAATAAATAATAAATAATAAATAATAAATAATAAATAATAAATAATAAATAATAAATAATAAATAATAAATAATAAATAATAAATAATAAATAATAAATAATAAATAATAAATAATAAATAATAAATAATAAATAATAAATAATAAATAATAAATAATAAATAATAAATAATAAATAATAAATAATAAATAATAAATAATAAATAATAAATAATAAATAATAAATAATAAATAATAAATAATAAATAATAAATAATAAATAATAAATAATAAATAATAAATAATAAATAATAAATAATAAATAATAAATAATAAATAATAAATAATAAATAATAAATAATAAATAATAAATAATAAATAATAAATAATAAATAATAAATAATAAATAATAAATAATAAATAATAAATAATAAATAATAAATAATAAATAATAAATAATAAATAATAAATAATAAATAATAAATAATAAATAATAAATAATAAATAATAAATAATAAATAATAAATAATAAATAATAAATAATAAATAATAAATAATAAATAATAAATAATAAATAATAAATAATAAATAATAAATAATAAATAATAAATAATAAATAATAAATAATAAATAATAAATAATAAATAATAAATAATAAATAATAAATAATAAATAATAAATAATAAATAATAAATAATAAATAATAAATAATAAATAATAAATAATAAATAATAAATAATAAATAATAAATAATAAATAATAAATAATAAATAATAAATAATAAATAATAAATAATAAATAATAAATAATAAATAATAAATAATAAATAATAAATAATAAATAATAAATAATAAATAATAAATAATAAATAATAAATAATAAATAATAAATAATAAATAATAAAATAATAAATAATAAATAATAAATAATAAATAATAAATAATAAATAATAAATAATAAATAATAACAATAAATAATAAATAATAAATAATAAATAATAAATAATAAATAATAAATAATAAATAATAAATAATAAATAATAAATAATAATAAATAATAAATAATAAATAATAAATAATAAATAATAAATAATAAATAATAAATAATAAATAATAAATAATAAATAATAAATAATAAATAATAAATAATAAATAATAAATAATAAATAATAAATAATAAATAATAAATAATAAATAATAAATAATAAATAATAAATAATAAATAATAAATAATAAATAATAAATAATAAATAATAAATAATAAATAATAAATAATAAATAATAAATAATAAATAATAAATAATAAATAATAAATAATAAATAATAAATAATAAATAATAAATAATAAATAATAAATAATAAATAATAAATAATAAATAATAAATAATAAATAATAAATAATAAATAATAAATAATAAATAATAAATAATAAATAATAAATAATAAATAATAAATAATAAATAATAAATAATAAATAATAAATAATAAATAATAAATAATAAATAATAAATAATAAATAATAAATAATAAATAATAAATAATAAATAATAAATAATAAATAATAAATAATAAATAATAAATAATAAATAATAAATAATAAATAATAAATAATAAATAATAAATAATAAATAATAAATAATAAATAATAAATAATAAATAATAAATAATAAATAATAAATAATAAATAATAAATAATAAATAATAAATAATAAATAATAAATAATAAATAATAAATAATAAATAATAAATAATAAATAATAAATAATAAATAATAAATAATAAATAATAAATAATAAATAATAAATAATAAATAATAAATAATAAATAATAAATAATAAATAATAAATAATAAATAATAAAATAATAAATAATAAATAATAAATAATAAATAATAAATAATAAATAATAAATAATAAATAATAAATAATAAATAATAAATAATAAATAATAAATAATAAATAATAAATAATAAATAATAAATAATAAATAATAAATAATAAATAATAAATAATAAATAATAAATAATAAAATAATAAATAATAAATAATAAATAATAAATAATAAATAATAAATAATAAATAATAAATAATAAATAATAAATAATAAATAATAAATAATAAATAATAAATAATAAATAATAAATAATAAATAATAAATAATAAATAATAAATAATAAATAATAAATAATAAATAATAAATAATAAATAATAAATAATAAATAATAAATAATAAATAATAAATAATAAATAATAAATAATAAATAATAAATAATAAATAATAAATAATAAATAATAAATAATAAATAATAAATAATAAATAATAAATAATAAATAATAAATAATAAATAATAAATAATAAATAATAAATAATAAATAATAAATAATAAATAATAAATAATAAATAATAAATAATAAATAATAAATAATAAATAATAAATAATAAATAATAAATAATAAAATAATAAATAATAAATAATAAATAATAAATAATAAATAATAAATAATAAATAATAAATAATAAATAATAAATAATAAATAATAAATAATAAATAATAAATAATAAATAATAAATAATAAATAATAAATAATAAATAATAAATAATAAATAATAAATAATAAATAATAAATAATAAATAATAAATAATAAATAATAAATAATAAATAATAAATAATAAATAATAAATAATAAATAATAAATAATAAATAATAAATAATAAATAATAAATAATAAATAATAAATAATAAATAATAAATAATAAATAATAAATAATAAATAATAAATAATAAATAATAAATAATAAATAATAAATAATAAATAATAAATAATAAATAATAAATAATAAATAATAAATAATAAATAATAAATAATAAATAATAAATAATAAATAATAAATAATAAATAATAAATAATAAATAATAAATAATAAATAATAAATAATAAATAATAAATAATAAATAATAAATAATAAATAATAAAATAATAAATAATAAATAATAAATAATAAATAATAAATAATAAATAATAAATAATAAATAATAAATAATAAATAATAAATAATAAAATAATAAATAATAAATAATAAATAATAAATAATAAATAATAAATAATAAATAATAAATAATAAATAAATAAATAATAAATAATAAATAATAAATAATAAATAATAAATAATAAATAATAAATAATAAATAATAAATAATAAATAATAAATAATAAATAATAAATAATAAATAATAAATAATAAATAATAAATAATAAATAATAAATAATAAATAATAAATAATAAATAATAAATAATAAATAATAAATAATAAATAATAAATAATAAATAATAAATAATAAATAATAAATAATAAATAATAAATAATAAATAATAAATAATAAATAATAAATAATAAATAATAAATAATAAATAATAAATAATAAATAATAAACAATAAATAATAAATAATAAATAATAAATAATAAATAATAAATAATAAATAATAAATAATAAATAATAAATAATAAATAATAAATAAATAAATAATAAATAAATAAATAATAAATAATAAAAATAAATAATAAATAATAAATAATAAATAATAAATAATAAATAATAAATAAAAAATAATAAATAATAAATAATAAATAATAAATAATAAATAATAAATAATAAATAAAAAATAATAAATAATAAATAATAAATAATAAATAATAAATAATAAATAATAAATAATAAATAATAAATAATAAATAATAAATAATAAATAATAAATAATAAATAATAAATAATAAATAATAAATAATAAATAATAAATAATAAATAATAAATAATAAATAATAAAAATAATAAATAATAAATAATAAATAATAAATAATAAATAATAAATAATAAATAATAAATAATAAATAATAAATAATAAATAATAAATAATAAATAATAAATAATAAATAATAAATAATAAATAATAAATAATAAATAATAAATAATAAATAATAAATAATAAATAATAAATAATAAATAATAAATAATAAATAATAAATAATAAATAATAAATAATAAATAATAAATAATAAATAATAAATAATAAATAATAAATAATAAATAATAAATAATAAATAATAAATAATAAATAATAAATAATAAATAATAAATAATAAATAATAAATAATAAATAATAAATAATAAATAATAAATAATAAATAATAAATAATAAATAATAAATAATAAATAATAAATAATAAATAATAAATAATAAATAATAAATAATAAATAATAAATAATAAATAATAAATAATAAATAATAAATAATAAATAATAAATAATAAATAATAAATAATAAATAATAAATAATAAATAATAAATAATAAATAATAAAAATAATAAATAATAAATAATAAATAATAAATAATAAATAATAAATAATAAATAATAAATAATAAATAATAAATAATAAATAATAAATAATAAATAATAAATAATAAATAATAAATAATAAATAATAAATAATAAATAATAAATAATAAATAATAAATAATAAATAATAAATAATAAATAATAAATAATAAATAATAAATAATAAATAATAAATAATAAATAATAAATAATAAATAATAAATAATAAATAATAAATAATAAATAATAAATAATAAATAATAAATAATAAATAATAAATAATAAATAATAAATAATAAATAATAAATAATAAATAATAAATAATAAATAATAAATAATAAATAATAAATAATAAATAATAAATAATAATAAATAATAAATAATAAATAATAAATAATAAATAATAAATAATAAATAATAAATAATAAATAATAAATAATAAATAATAAATAATAAATAATAAATAATAAATAATAAATAATAAATAATAAAAATAATAAATAATAAATAATAAATAATAAATAATAAATAATAAATAATAAATAATAAATAATAAATAATAAATAATAAATAATAAATAATAAATAATAAATAATAAATAATAAATAATAAATAATAAATAATAAATAATAAATAATAAATAATAAATAATAATAATAAATAATAAATAATAAATAATAAATAATAATAAATAATAAATAATAAATAATAAATAATAAATAATAAATAATAAATAATAAATAATAAATAATAAATAATAAATAATAAATAATAAATAATAAATAATAAATAATAAATAATAAATAATAAATAATAAATAATAAATAATAAATAATAAATAATAAATAATAAATAATAAATAATAAATAATAAATAATAAATAATAAATAATAAATAATAAATAATAAATAATAAATAATAAATAATAAATAATAAATAATAAATAATAAATAATAAATAATAAATAATAAATAATAAATAATAAATAATAAATAATAAATAATAAATAATAAATAATAAATAATAAATAATAAATAATAAATAATAAATAATAAATAATAAAATAATAAATAATAAATAATAAATAATAAATAATAAATAATAAATAATAATAATAAATAATAAATAATAAATAATAAAAATAATAAATAATAAATAATAAATAATAAATAATAAATAATAAATAATAAATAATAAATAATAAATAATAAATAATAAATAATAAATAATAAATAATAAATAATAAATAATAAATAATAAATAATAAATAATAAATAATAAATAATAAATAATAAATAATAAATAATAAATAATAAATAATAAATAATAAATAATAAATAATAAATAATAAATAATAAATAATAAATAATAAATAATAAATAATAAATAATAAATAATAAATAATAAATAATAAATAATAAATAATAAATAATAAATAATAAATAATAAATAATAAATAATAAATAATAAATAATAAATAATAAATAATAAATAATAAATAATAAATAATAAATAATAAATAATAAATAATAAATAATAAATAATAAATAATAAATAATAAATAATAAATAATAAATAATAAATAATAAATAATAAATAATAAATAATAAATAATAAATAATAAATAATAAATAATAAATAATAAATAATAAATAATAAATAATAAATAATAAATAATAAATAATAAATAATAAATAATAAATAATAAATAATAAATAATAAATAATAAATAATAAATAATAAATAATAAATAATAAATAATAAATAATAAATAATAAATAATAAATAATAAATAATAAATAATAAATAATAAATAATAAATAATAAATAATAAATAATAAATAATAAATAATAAATAATAAATAATAAATAATAAATAATAAATAATAAATAATAAATAATAAATAATAAATAATAAATAATAAATAATAAATAATAAATAATAAATAATAAATAATAAATAATAAATAATAAATAATAAATAATAAATAATAAATAATAA
This sequence comes from Drosophila elegans, assembly GCF_018152505.1. Taxonomy (NCBI): domain Eukaryota; kingdom Metazoa; phylum Arthropoda; class Insecta; order Diptera; family Drosophilidae; genus Drosophila; species Drosophila elegans. The sequence goes on along the minus strand of NW_024545782.1, from coordinate 65,207 downwards.
ATAATAAATAATAAATAATAAATAATAAATAATAAATAATAAATAATAAATAATAAATAATAAATAATAAATAATAAATAATAAATAATAAATAATAAATAATAAATAATAAATAATAAATAATAAATAATAAATAATAAATAATAAATAATAAATAATAAATAATAAATAATAAATAATAAATAATAAATAATAAATAATAAATAATAAATAATAAATAATAAATAATAAATAATAAATAATAAATAATAAATAATAAATAATAAATAATAAATAATAAATAATAAATAATAAATAATAAATAATAAATAATAAATAATAAATAATAAATAATAAATAATAAATAATAAATAATAAATAATAAATAATAAATAATAAATAATAAATAATAAATAATAAATAATAAATAATAAATAATAAATAATAAATAATAAATAATAAATAATAAATAATAAATAATAAATAATAAATAATAAATAATAAATAATAAATAATAAATAATAAATAATAAATAATAAATAATAAATAATAAATAATAAATAATAAATAATAAATAATAAATAATAAATAATAAATAATAAATAATAAATAATAAATAATAAATAATAAATAATAAATAATAAATAATAAATAATAAATAATAAATAATAAATAATAAATAATAAATAATAAATAATAAATAATAAATAATAAATAATAAATAATAAATAATAAATAATAAATAATAAATAATAAATAATAAATAATAAATAATAAATAATAAATAATAAATAATAAATAATAAATAATAAATAATAAATAATAAATAATAAATAATAAATAATAAATAATAAATAATAAATAATAAATAATAAATAATAAATAATAAATAATAAATAATAAATAATAAATAATAAATAATAAATAATAAATAATAAATAATAAATAATAAATAATAAATAATAAATAATAAATAATAAATAATAAATAATAAATAATAAATAATAAATAATAAATAATAAATAATAAATAATAAATAATAAATAATAAATAATAAATAATAAATAATAAATAATAAATAATAAATAATAAATAATAAATAATAAATAATTGTTGAAACTATGTAATGTAAATCAAAGTAACAAATGTAAACGATATGATCAGTTCTTTATGCCCAATATCATAAAGAGATGAGAATCATATGTAAAAGCTTAAAAGTAACGGCTTATCTCTCTTCCCTCATTTATAACCTAATGAAGTGTAGATAAGCGCGACTCTACCCTTTTATAAGTTAGTCAGCTTCAAGCCGCAGATCACGCGAGTTATGTATCAACCGTCAAAATATACTTAGAGCATTTATTCTTTAACCTACAAGTACACGTGTTTCTTTCATTCGCTGCTTCAGGTTATGGGCCCAGACCATATACCCGCGCAATAAAAGAACACTTCACCTGTAGGCCGTCATAGTTAGATTTGGTCGCGAAAAAATGTCCGGCGCGTTTATAAAAATTGAGCCGCTTTGTGCGGATAACTATGACACGTGGAAAGTTCAAATGCGGGCAGTGCTCGTGAAAACGACCTGTGGCAATATGTGGACGGTACGAAGGAGTGCCCCAGTGGAAGTGGAAGCACATCGGCTGCTGACTCCGCCGTATGGAAAACGTACGACGAAAAAGCGCGTGCAGATATCTTACTATCGGTCAGCCCCCTCAGAATTGGCTCTGATCGAGGGATGCAATACAGCTAAACGCTGTTGGATGAAACTGCAGGAAATTTTTATGACGAGAGGACCAGTGCGAAAAGCAGCTCTTCTAAAGAAGCTAATATTATCGCGCCTGTGTGAAGGCGGCAATATACGAGAGCACATAAACGAAACATTTGAAGCCGTAAAGAAATTAAGGGAAATCGGCGTAGCAATCGGAGACGACTTATTGGCCATTATTTTACTCTACAGTCTGCCAGACACCTTCGAAACGTTTAGGATGCGCGATGGAAGCAAGGGATGACTTACCACGCCCAGAATTCTTAAGAGTAAAAATATTAGAGGAGGCCGAAGCCAGAAAAATAGGCACGTGCCAGATGAACAAAATGCAATGTTCGCGAAACGTCGAAAGGACAGGAATGGAAAGCAAACTAGAAACAAAGAGACTAGAAAATGCTTTAACTGTAACAGAGTCGGGCACATATCCAAAACTGCTGGAATAAAACGAATGGAAAGGGCGAAGAGTCCGATCATAGAGAGAAAGCAAAGAGAGCAGAGGAATCAACATTCGCATGCCAGGCAAATTTCTGCGCGAATAAAGCTGGCGCTTGGTGCTTAGACAGCGGCTGTACCTCGCACATGAGCTCAAACACGAAACTATTTGCAAATATAAAAGAAATAAAGAAAACTTTACATTTGGCCAACGACGAGACAACAACTATAAGTGGTGTGGGTGAAATAAAAATCGCAGTCGACGACAAAGGAGAGAAGAAAAATATTACTCTCACAGACGTGCATTACGTTCCCGACCTCAGGCAGAGCTTGCTGTCAATATCAAAGATTACGGACAAGGGATACGAGGTACACTTCAGGAAAGACGAGGCTCTAATCGTGAAAGGTAACAACGAAATTTGGTTACGCGCACAAAGACGCGGAAATCTGTATTATTTGGACAGCTTAGAACATCAATCAAATAACATCGAGAAAATCCACTTGAGCAATATCAACGGATGGCATTATCGAATGGGACACTTGAACGAACGAGATCTAAAGAACATGGCAAATGAAGGTAAAGTGCACGGAATGAATATAAAAGAAAACGAAAAAATGTCGGATTGCGAAATCTGTGTGAGCGAAAAACAAGTGGCGAATTCGTACAAAAGTTCCCCCTGGAAGCAGAACAACTGAACTACTGGAAATCGTACACAGCGATGTGTGCGGGCCCATGCGAAAAGAATCTATGGGCGGATGCAAGTATTACGTAACATTTATTGATGATTACTCTAGATATTGCGAAGTTACATTTATTAAACAGAAATCTGACGTATTGAAAGCTTTCGTCGATTATAAGGCCGCCGCTGAAAATTTTACTGGAAAGAAAATAAAGACGCTACAATCAGACAACGGAACGGAATACTGTAACCGGGAATTTGACGCCTACCTAGCATGGAACGGGATTAAACGAAGACTAAGTGCACCATATACCCCCCAACAAAACGGGCTAGCAGAAAGGCAAAACAGGACGCTAGTCGAGATGGCCAGATGCATGATGAGGCAAGCAGGAGCACCTGCTATTTTTTGGGCTGAAGCCGTGAACACAGCGTGCTACATACGCAACCGATGTCCAGCAGCAGGCTTGTCAGGAGGTATTCCCTATACGTACTGGACGAAGAAAATTGCGACAGTGGCACACCTGAGAGCATTCGGCACCAAGGCGTTTGCACTCGAAAAAGGCATCAACAAGGGAAAATTTGATCCCAGATCGGTTGAATGCATTTTGGTAGGATATGCAGCTACTTCAAAGGCATATCGACTTTATGTCCCGGAAAGGCGAAAAGTAATAATTTCTAATGACGTAAAATTTCTGAGTCTTCCAGGTTTCAGTACCCATTTTGAGGAATTTTATACGGAGCCCAACTCAGAAGAGATTAGCATTGAGATGACGGGCACGAAAATTAAACAAGTTGATCTTGAAGCGGATCCGTCGGTGGACTCTCCACAGGAACCCACTATTTCGGCGCAACGCCGTGGCAGAGGGCGTCCGAAAACACTTCGAAGTGGATTCCGTGGCAGGCCACGGAAAATTTATCAACAACCGAATGTAGAACACAGCAATGAAGACGACGCGGAGAGCGAGGAACTACAAAGCGATAAGCCTTACGAAGAGTGTGAAATAGCCAACGCACTATTTGACGATCCTGTAAATATCGCCGAAGCGAAAGCTCTGACGATGCCGATAAATGGATAAAGGCGATCGAAGACGAATTTATGGCGCATCTAAAAAATAAGACATGGGACATCGTGGAGAAACCAGATGACCGAAAGACGATTGGCAACAGAATGGTTTTTCGCACAAAGGACACTGGAGGCGATGAGATCAAGAAAAAGGTGCGTTTGGTGGCTAAAGGTTACGCACAGAGACCGGGTGAGGATTTCCATGAAACATACTCACCCGTAGTTCGATTCAGTACGATCCGACTCCTCATGGCATTATCCGTGGAAGCGTGTATGGAAGTTCACCAAATGGATGTTGTGACAGCTTACTTAAATGGAGAGCTCGAGGAGAAAATCTTTATGGAAATTCCGGAGGGATTTCGCGATTTTGTCACCAGAATGGCAACTGGTGCGCCTATTGGATCACACGGAAGATCTCTAGATCGAAATTCCACCGAAACAGCGAAAAACTGGATACACAGCATGAGCAGATATCAGAAGCCTGTATGTGCGCTTCGAAAGGCGTTATATGGACTACGACAATCCGGGCTAAGATGGTATCAAAAGCTAACTGCGAAGTTGGTAGACAGCGGACTGATAGCGACCAAGGAAGATCCATGCTTATTCGTGAAACGGCGAGGAGAGAAGATATTACTGGTAACCATTTACGTCGACGACCTTCTTCTTGCCTCAAACCATGCCGCATGGATAGACGAAACCAAATCAAATCTTACGGAAGCGTTCGAAATGAAGGATATAGGCTCTGTTAATACCTGCCTAGGTATGGAGTTCCTGCAAAACGTGAAGGAGAACTGGATATTTATCTCGCAGGAGCAGTATATAAACAAAATCTTAAGCAGATTCGAGATGTCGGAATGCAAAGTAGCGTTGACCCCCATTGAAGCGAAGAGCAACCTCAAACGCCCCGACGTAGCTGATGAAGCGGAAATGAAGAAATATCCTTATCAAAACTTAATCGGTGCTTTAATGTTTCTTTCAGTTTCCACCCGCCCAGACATTACGTTTGCTGTCAATTTTCTGAGCCAGTTCAACGCGAATTACAATGGGGAACACTGGAAAGCAGCGAAACGCGTCTTACGGTATCTTTCTGGGACAAAAGGACTCAGGCCTATTATACCTTTCGAGCAAGGAAAATCTATACGGTGTGGCCGACGCCGACTGGGGAGCCAACCTTAGCGACAGACGCTCCTACTCTGGACAAGCGTTTGTGTTGTCTGGCGCAGCTATATGTTGGGAAGCCCGAAAACAGCGAACTGTGGCACTTTCGAGCACGGAATCGGAGTATCTGGCTATGTCCGAAGCAGTCAAAGAGGCCATATACTTAAGGAGTCTCTTAACCAGCATTGGGAGAGGTTGCGACTCGATCCGTATATTCAACGACAACCAAAGCGCCCAAAAATTAGCTAAAGGATTTGGTTACAACCCGCGCACCAAACACATCGACGTGCGCCACCACTACATCCAAGAGAAGCAGCGAAGTGGTGACATCCAAATCGAGTACTTGCCGACCGAACTGATGCCAGCAGATGTATTGACTAAGGGTCTTAGCCACAATAAGCACAAAACCTGCTTAAGATCTTTAGGCGTCACTGAAATTTAAAATTAACTTGTAACTTTGAGAGGGCGTGTTGAAACTATGTAATGTAAATCAAAGTAACAAATGTAAACGATATGATCAGTTCTTTATGCCCAATATCATAAAGAGATGAGAATCATATGTAAAAACTTAAAAGTAACGGCTTATCTCTCTTCCCTCATTTATAACCTAATGAAGTGTAGATAAGCGCGACTCTACCCCTTTTATAAGTTAGTCAGCTTCAAGCCGCAGATCACGCGAGTTATGTATCAACCGTCAAAATATACTTAGAGCATTTATTCTTTAACCTACAAGTACACGTGTTTCTTTCATTCACTGCTTCAATAAAATAAATAATAAATAATAAATAATAAATAATAAATAATAAATAATAAATAATAAATAATAAATAATAAATAATAAATAATAAATAATAAATAATAAATAATAAATAATAAATAATAAATAATAAATAATAAATAATAAATAATAAATAATAAATAATAAATAATAAATAATAAATAATAAATAATAAATAATAAATAATAAATAATAAATAATAAATAATAAATAATAAATAATAAATAATAAATAATAAATAATAAATAATAAATAATAAATAATAAATAATAAATAATAAATAATAAATAATAAATAATAAATAATAAATAATAAATAATAAATAATAAATAATAAATAATAAATAATAAATAATAAATAATAAATAATAAATAATAAATAATAAATAATAAATAATAAATAATAAATAATAAATAATAAATAATAAATAATAAATAATAAATAATAAATAATAAATAATAAATAATAAATAATAAATAATAAATAATAAATAATAAATAATAAATAATAAATAATAAATAATAAATAATAAAATAATAAATAATAAATAATAAATAATAAATAATAAATAATAAATAATAAATAATAAATAATAAATAATAAATAATAAATAATAAATAATAAATAATAAATAATAAATAATAAATAATAAATAATAAATAATAAATAATAAATAATAAATAATAAATAATAAATAATAAATAATAAATAATAAATAATAAATAATAAATAATAAATAATAAATAATAAATAATAAATAATAAATAATAAATAATAAATAATAAATAATAAATAATAAATAATAAATAATAAATAATAAATAATAAATAATAAATAATAAATAATAAATAATAAATAATAAATAATAAATAATAAATAATAAATAATAAATAATAAATAATAAATAATAAATAATAAATAATAAATAATAAATAATAAATAATAAATAATAAATAATAAATAATAAATAATAAATAATAAATAATAAATAATAAATAATAAATAATAAATAATAAATAATAAATAATAAATAAATAAATAATAAATAATAAATAATAAATAATAAATAATAAATAATAAATAATAAATAATAAATAATAAATAATAAATAATAAATAATAAATAATAAATAATAAATAATAAATAATAAATAATAAATAATAAATAATAAATAATAAATAATAAATAATAAATAATAAATAATAAATAATAAATAATAAATAATAAATAATAAATAATAAATAATAAATAATAAATAATAAATAATAAATAATAAATAATAAATAATAAATAATAAATAATAAATAATAAATAATAAATAATAAATAATAAATAATAAATAATAAATAATAAATAATAAATAATAAATAATAAATAATAAATAATAAATAATAAATAATAAATAATAAATAATAAATAATAAATAATAAATAATAAATAATAAATAATAAATAATAAATAATAAATAATAAATAATAAATAATAAATAATAAATAATAAATAATAAATAATAAATAATAAATAATAAATAATAAATAATAAATAATAAATAATAAATAATAAATAATAAATAATAAATAATAAATAATAAATAATAAATAATAAATAATAAATAATAAATAATAAATAATAAAATAATAAATAATAAATAATAAATAATAAATAATAAATAATAAATAATAAATAATAAATAATAAATAATAAATAATAAATAATAAATAATAAATAATAAATAAAAATAATAAATAATAAATAATAAATAATAAATAATAAATAATAAATAATAAATAATAAATAATAAATAATAAATAATAAATAATAAATAATAAATAATAAATAATAAATAATAAATAATAAATAATAAATAATAAATAATAAATAATAAATAATAAATAATAAATAATAAATAATAAATAATAAATAATAAATAATAAATAATAAATAATAAATAATAAATAATAAATAATAAATAATAAATAATAAATAATAAATAATAAATAATAAATAATAAATAATAAATAATAAATAATAAATAATAAATAATAAATAATAAATAATAAATAATAAATAATAAATAATAAATAATAAATAATAAATAATAAATAATAAATAATAAATAATAAATAATAAATAATAAATAATAAATAATAAATAATAAATAATAAATAATAAATAATAAATAATAAATAATAAATAATAAATAATAAATAATAAATAATAAATAATAAATAATAAATAATAAATAATAAATAATAAATAATAAATAATAAATAATAAATAATAAATAATAAATAATAAATAATAAATAATAAATAATAAATAATAAATAATAAATAATAAATAATAAATAATAAATAATAAATAATAAATAATAAATAATAAATAATAAATAATAAATAATAAATAATAAATAATAAATAATAAATAATAAATAATAAATAATAAATAATAAATAATAAATAATAAATAATAAATAATAAAAATAAATAATAAATAATAAATAATAAATAATAAATAATGAATAATAAATAATAAATAATAAATAATAAATAATAAATAATAAATAATAAATAATAAATAATAAATAATAAATAATAAATAATAAATAATAAATAATAAATAATAAATAATAAATAATAAATAATAAATAATAAATAATATAATAAATAATAAATAATAAATAATAAATAATAAATAATAAATAATAAATAATAAATAATAAATAATAAATAATAAATAATAAATAATAAATAATAAATAATAAATAATAAATAATAAATAATAAATAATAAATAATAAATAATAAATAATAAATAATAAATAATAAATAATAAATAATAAATAATAAATAATAAATAATAAATAATAAATAATAAATAATAAATAATAAATAATAAATAATAAATAATAAATAATAAAATAATAAATAATAAATAATAAATAATAAATAATAAATAATAAATAATAAATAATAAATAATAAATAATAAATAATAAATAATAAATAATAAATAATAAATAATAAATAATAAATAATAAATAATAAATAATAAATAATAAATAATATCAAAATAATAAATAATAAATAATAAATAATAAATAATAAATAATAAATAATAAATAATAAATAATAAATAATAAATAATAAATAATAAATAATAAATAATAAATAATAAATAATAAATAATAAATAATAAATAATAAATAATAAATAATAAATAATAAATAATAAATAATAAATAATAAATAATAAATAATAAATAATAAATAATAAATAATAAATAATAAATAATAAATAATAAATAATAAAATAATAAATAATAAATAATAAATAATAAATAATAAATAATAAATAATAAATAATAAATAATAAATAATAAATAATAAATAATAAATAATAAATAATAAATAATAAATAATAAATAATAAATAATAAATAATAAATAATAAATAATAAATAATAAATAATAAATAATAAATAATAAATAATAAATAATAAATAATAAATAATAAATAATAAATAATAAATAATAAATAATAAATAATAAATAATAAATAATAAATAATAAATAATAAATAATAAATAATAAATAATAAATAATAAATAATAAATAATAAATAATAAATAATAAATAATAAATAATAAATAATAAATAATAAATAATAAATAATAAATAATAAATAATAAATAATAAATAATAAATAATAAATAATAAATAATAAATAATAAATAATAAATAAATAATAAATAATAAATAATAAATAATAAATAATAAATAATAAATAATAAATAATAAATAATAAATAATAAATAATAAATAATAAATAATAAATAATAAATAATAAATAATAAATAATAAATAATAAATAATAAATAATAAATAATAAATAATAAATAATAAATAATAAATAATAAATAATAAATAATAAATAATAAATAAATAATAAATAATAAATAATAAATAATAAATAATAAATAATAAATAATAAATAATAAATAATAAATAATAAATAATAAATAATAAATAATAAATAATAAACAATAAATAATAAATAATAAATAATAAATAATAAATAATAAACAATAAATAATAAATAATAAATAATAAATAATAAATAATAAATAATAAATAATAAATAATAAATAATAAATAATAAATAATAAATAATAAATAATAAATAATAAATAATAAATAATAAATAATAAATAATAAATAATAAATAATAAATAATAAATAATAAATAATAAATAATAAATAATAAATAATAAATAATAAATAATAAATAATAAATAATAAATAATAAATAATAAATAATAAATAATAAATAATAAATAATAAATAATAAATAATAAATAATAAATAATAAATAATAAATAATAAATAATAAATAATAAATAATAAATAATAAATAATAAATAATAAATAATAAATAATAAATAATAAATAATAAATAATAAATAATAAATAATAAACAATAAATAATAAATAATAAATAATAAATAATAAATAATAAATAATAAATAATAAATAATAAATAATAAATAATAAATAATAAATAAAATAATAAATAATAAATAATAAATAATAAATAATAAATAATAAATAATAAATAATAAATAATAAATAATAAATAATAAATAATAAATAAAATAATAAATAATAAATAATAAATAATAAATAATAAATAATAAATAATAAATAATAAAATAATAAATAATAAATAATAAATAATAAATAAAATAAATAATAAATAATAAATAATAAATAATAAATAATAAATAATAAATAATAAATAATAAATAATAAATAATAAATAATAAATAATAAATAATAAATAATAAATAATAAATAATAAATAATAAATAATAAATAATAAATAATAAATAATAAATAATAAATAATAAATAATAAATAATAAATAATAAATAATAAATAATAAATAATAAATAATAAATAATAAATAATAAATAATAAATAATAAATAATAAATAATAAATAATAAATAATAAATAATAAATAATAAATAATAAATAATAAATAATAAAATAATAAATAATAAATAATAAATAATAAATAATAAATAATAAATAATAAATAATAAATAAATAATAAATAATAAATAATAAATAATAAATAATAAATAATAAATAATAAATAATAAATAATAAATAATAAATAATAAATAATAAATAATAAATAATAAATAATAAATAATAAATAATAAATAATAAATAATAAATAATAAATAATAAATAATAAATAATAAATAATAAATAATAAATAATAAATAATAAATAATAAATAATAAATAATAAATAATAAATAATAAAATAATAAATAATAAATAATAAATAATAAATAATAAATAATAAATAATAAATAACAAATAATAAATAATAAATAATAAATAATAAATAATAAATAATAAATAATAAATAATAAATAATAAATAATAAATAATAAATAATAAATAATAAATAATAAATAATAAATAATAAATAATAAATAATAAATAATAAATAATAAATAATAAATAATAAATAATAAATAATAAATAATAAATAATAAATAATAAATAATAAATAATAAATAATAAATAATAAATAATAAATAATAAATAATAAATAATAAATAATAAATAATAAATAATAAATAATAAATAATAAATAATAAATAATAAATAATAAATAATAAATAATAAATAATAAATAATAAATAATAAATAAAAAACAATAAATAATAAATAATAAATAATAAATAATAAATAATAAATAATAAATAATAAATAATAAATAATAAATAATAAATAATAAATAATAAATAATAAATAATAAATAATAAATAATAAATAATAAATAATAAATAATAAATAATAAATAATAAATAATAAATAATAAATAATAAATAATAAATAATAAATAATAAATAATAAATAATAAATAATAAATAATAAATAAAAATAATAAATAATAAATAATAAATAATAAATAATAAATAATAAATAATAAATAATAAATAATAAATAATAAATAATAAATAATAAATAATAAATAATAAATAATAAATAATAAATAATAAATAATAAATAATAAATAATAAATAATAAATAATAAATAATAAATAATAAATAATAAATAATAAATAATAAATAATAAATAATAAATAATAAATAATAAATAATAAATAATAAATAATAAATAATAAATAATAAATAATAAATAATAAATAATAAATAATAAATAATAAATAATAAATAATAAATAATAAATAATAAATAATAAATAATAAATAATAAATAATAAATAATAAATAATAAATAATAAATAATAAATAATAAATAATAAATAATAAATAATAAATAATAAATAATAAAAATAATAAATAATAAATAATAAATAAATAATAAATAATAAATAATAAATAATAAATAATAAATAATAAATAATAAATAATAAATAATAAATAATAAATAATAAATAATAAATAATAAATAATAAATAATAAATAATAAATAATAAATAATAAATAATAAATAATAAATAATAAATAATAAATAATAAATAATAAATAATAAATAATAAATAATAAATAATAAATAATAAATAATAAATAATAAATAATAAATAATAAATAATAAATAATAAATAATAAATAATAAATAATAAATAATAAATAATAAATAATAAATAATAAATAATAAATAATAAATAATAAATAATAAATAATAAATAATAAATAATAAATAATAAATAATAAATAATAAATAATAAATAATAAATAATAAATAATAAATAATAAATAATAAATAATAAATAATAAATAATAAATAATAAATAATAAATAATAAATAATAAATAATAAATAATAAATAATAAATAATAAATAATAAATAAATAATAAAAAATAAAAAATAAATAATAAATAATAAATAATAAATAATAAATAATAAATAATAAATAATAAATAATAAATAATAAATAATAAATAATAAATAATAAATAATAAATAATAAATAATAAATAATAAATAATAAATAATAAATAATAAATAATAAATAATAAATAATAAATAATAAATAATAAATAATAAATAATAAATAATAAATAATAAATAATAAATAATAAATAATAAATAATAAATAATAAATAATAAATAATAAATAATAAATAATAAATAATAAATAATAAATAATAAATAATAAATAATAAATAATAAATAATAAAATAATAAATAATAAATAATAAATAATAAATAATAAATAATAAATAATAAATAATAAATAATAAATAATAAATAATAAATAATAAATAATAAATAATAAAAATAATAAATAATAAATAATAAATAATAAATAATAAATAATAAATAATAAATAATAAATAATAAATAATAAATAATAAATAATAAATAATAAATAATAAATAATAAATAATAAATAATAAATAATAAATAATAAATAATAAATAATAAATAATAAATAATAAATAATAAATAATAAATAATAAATAATAAATAATAAATAATAAAAATAATAAATAATAAATAATAAATAATAAATAATAAATAATAAATAATAAATAATAAATAATAAATAATAAATAATAAATAATAAATAATAAATAATAAATAATAAATAATAAATAATAAATAATAAATAATAAATAATAAATAATAAATAATAAATAATAAATAATAAATAATAAATAATAAATAATAAATAATAAATAATAAATAATAAATAATAAATAATAAATAATAAATAATAAATAATAAATAATAAATAATAAATAATAAATAATAAATAATAAATAATAAATAATAAATAATAAATAATAAATAATAAATAATAAATAATAAATAATAAATAATAAATAATAAATAATAAATAATAAATAATAAATAATAAATAATAAATAATAAATAATAAATAATAAATAATAAATAATAAATAATAAATAATAAATAATAAATAATAAATAATAAATAATAAATAATAAATAATAAATAATAAATAATAAATAATAAATAATAAATAATAAATAATAAATAATAAATAATAAATAATAAATAATAAATAATAAATAATAAATAATAAATAATAAATAATAAATAAATAATAAATAATAAATAATAAATAATAAATAATAAATAATAAATAATAAATAATAAATAATAAATAATAAATAATAAATAATAAATAATAAATAATAAATAATAAATAATAAATAATAAATAATAAATAATAAATAATAAATAATAAATAATAAATAATAAATAATAAATAATAAATAATAAATAATAAATAATAAATAATAAATAATAAATAATAAATAATAAATAATAAATAATAAATAAATAATAAATAATAAATAATAAATAATAAATAATAAATAATAAATAATAAATAATAAATAATAAATAATAAATAATAAATAATAAATAATAAATAATAAATAATAAATAATAAATAATAAAATAATAAATAATAAATAATAAATAATAAATAATAAATAATAAATAATAAATAATAAATAATAAATAATAAATAATAAATAATAAATAATAAATAATAAATAATAAATAATAAATAATAAATAATAAATAATAAATAATAAATAATAAATAATAAATAATAAATAATAAATAATAAATAATAAATAATAAATAATAAATAATAAATAATAAATAATAAATAATAAATAATAAATAATAAATAATAAATAATAAATAATAAATAATAAATAATAAATAAATAATAAATAATAAATAATAAATAATAAATAAATAAATAATAAATAATAAATAATAAATAATAAATAATAAATAATAAATAATAAATAATAAATAATAAATAATAAATAATAAATAATAAATAATAAATAATAAATAATAAATAATAAATAATAAATAATAAATAATAAATAATAAATAATAAATAATAAATAATAAATAATAAATAATAAATAATAAATAATAAATAATAAATAATAAATAATAAATAATAAATAATAAATAATAAATAATAAATAATAAATAATAAATAATAAATAATAAATAATAAATAATAAATAATAAATAATAAATAATAAATAATAAATAATAAATAATAAATAATAAATAATAAATAATAAATAATAAATAATAAATAATAAATAATAAATAATAAATAATAAATAATAAATAATAAATAATAAATAATAAATAATAAATAATAAATAAATAAATAATAAATAATAAATAATAAATAATAAATAATAAATAATAAATAATAAATAATAAATAATAAATAATAAATAATAAATAATAAATAATAAATAATAAATAATAAATAATAAATAATAAATAATAAATAATAAATAATAAATAATAAATAATAAATAATAAATAATAAATAATAAATAATAAATAATAAATAATAAATAATAAATAATAAATAATAAATAATAAATAATAAATAATAAATAATAAATAATAAATAATAAAATAATAAATAATAAATAATAAATAATAAATAATAAATAATAAATAATAAATAATAAATAATAAATAATAAATAATAAATAATAAATAATAAATAATAAATAATAAATAATAAATAATAAATAATAAATAATAAATAATAAATAATAAATAATAAATAATAAATAATAAATAATAAATAATAAATAATAAATAATAAATAATAAATAATAAATAATAAATAATAAATAATAAATAAATAATAAATAATAAATAATAAATAATAAATAATAAATAATAAATAATAAATAATAAATAATAAATAATAAATAATAAATAATAAATAATAAATAATAAATAATAAATAATAAATAATAAATAATAAATAATAAATAATAAATAATAAATAATAAATAATAAATACTAAATAAAAAATAATAAATAATAAATAATAAAATAATAAATAATAAATAATAAATAATAAATAATAAATAATAAATAATAAATAATAAATAATAAATAAATAATAAATAATAAATAAATAAATAATAAATAATAAATAAAATAATAAATAAATAAATAATAAATAATAAACAATAAACAATAAATAATAAATAAACACAACAATAAATAACTACAATAAACAATAACAAAAATAATAAATAATAAATAATAAATAATAAATAATAAATAATAAATAATAAATAATAAATAATAAATAATAAATAATAAATAATAAATAATAAATATAAATAATAAATAATAAATAATAAATAATAAATAATAAATAATAAATAATAAATAATAAATAATAAATAATAAATAATAAATAATAAATAATAAATAATAAATAATAAATAATAAATAATAAATAATAAATAATAAATAAATAATAAATAATAAATAATAAATAATAAATAATAAATAATAAATAATAAATAATAAATAATAAATAATAAATAATAAAATAATAAATAATAAATAATAAATAATAAATAATAAATAATAAATAATAAATAATAAATAATAACAATAAATAATAAATAATAAATAATAAATAATAAATAATAAAATAATAAATAATAAATAATAAATAATAAATAATAAATAATAAATAATAAATAATAAATAATAAATAATAAATAATAAATAATAAATAATAAATAATAAATAATAAATAATAAATAATAAATAATAAATAATAAATAATAAATAATAAATAATAAATAATAAATAATAAATAATAAATAATAAATAATAAATAATAAATAATAAATAATAAATAATAAATAATAAATAATAAATAATAAATAATAAATAATAAATAATAAATAATAAATAATAAATAATAAATAATAAAATAATAAATAATAAATAATAAATAATAAATAATAAATAATAAATAATAAATAATAAATAATAAATAATAAATAATAAATAATAAATAATAAATAATAAATAATAAATAAATAAATAATAAATAATAAATAATAAATAATAAATAATAAATAATAAATAATAAATAATAAATAATAAATAATAAATAATAAATAATAAATAATAAATAATAAATAATAAATAATAAATAATAAATAATAAACAATAAATAATAAATAATAAATAATAAATAATAAATAATAAAATAAATAATAAATAATAAATAATAAATAATAAATAATAAATAATAAATAATAAATAATAAATAATAAATAATAAATAATAAATAATAAATAATAAATAATAAATAATAAATAATAAATAATAAATAATAAATAATAAATAATAAATAATAAATAATAAATAATAAATAATAAATAATAAATAATAAATAATAAATAATAAATAATAAATAATAAATAATAAATAATAAATAATAAATAATAAATAATAAATAATAAATAATAAATAATAAATAATAAATAATAAATAATAATAATAAATAATAAATAATAAATAATAAATAATAAATAATAAATAATAAATAATAAATAATAAATAATAAATAATAAATAATAAATAATAAATAATAAATAATAAATAATAAATAATAAATAATAAATAATAAATAATAAATAATAAATAATAAATAATAAATAATAAATAAATAAATAATAAATAATAAATAATAAATAATAAATAATAAATAATAAATAATAAATAATAAATAATAACAATAAAAATAATAAATAATAAATAATAAATAATAAATAATAAATAATAAATAATAAATAAAATAATAAATAATAAATAATAAATAATAAATAATAAATAATAAATAATAAATAATAAATAATAAATAATATTAAGATCTTTAGAGCTATCCGTTCAGTTGCTGACACTAGCTCAAGCAAGCTGACCTGAACCTCGTTAGTGCGTGGTGTGTCAATAATTTTCT